>NW_016819911.1:287082-294457 GCF_001698545.2 Rhinopithecus bieti
ATATCTATTTTAGAGACAGAAATCTAGCTTTGTTGCTCAGGCTGCAGTGCAGTGGTTTTATTTTAAATTGAGTTTGTTGGTTGTTCTTTTCAATTTCTCTGTGCTTTAAATTTTTTTCTATTAAAGCTCTGTGCTTGATTTGAAAAGAGGTATATTTGTCTGCCATGTCAATGGCAAGCACCCCTCTTCTGCTGCTCATAGTCAGACACATTTCTCTGCTCCTATTTATAAACAAAATCCCATTTTTTTCCCACCAAGACATTCTACTTCTAATTGTCACCCCACTCACTCTACTAAAATAAATTCTTTAGCATACTTTGACTTGCTTGTCTTCTCTGCTTTATTCCATCAGATGAAAAATTTGGAATTTTTTTATTCCTCAGTCTCCTCTCTACCCCAAACCCACTCTTCCACAAGCTCCTATGTTTTGTTGACATAGTGAAATACTTTTAATTCTAAACTCATTAGGCTTTCATTTCAGTGTATCTTTTTATTTCAAGAATCCTTATTTACCACTTAAACTCCACATTCTCAGATTCTCATTATATATTTAGATTTAAATTCATAGTTTTATATATAAATATACATAGATATAGTTAGATAGCTGGATTGTGTGTGTGTGTGTGTGTGTGTGTGTGTGTGTGTGTGTACTGTACTAAAATGCTCTCCAATTTCTTTGTTCAACTGATCTCCCCAGCAGCTCTATTCCACTGGGTACCTGTATCCTTTGTTCTTATTTCAGGTTGTTATTCTAATGGGTCATTTTTCTTTGTGGACTCATGGGAACCTGGATACAGATCTTGGAGTGCCAGTGGTCCCCTAAGTGAGGGAAAGCAAAGCATCCCCTACCTAACTCCCTTAGGAATTGTGTAACAGGGAGGCAGAGATACTCTGTCTAAGCAATGAAAAGAACATTTCTATTCCTCTTTCTGCTCACACTTTCCTATCCTCAGAAATAGGGAAGTCTCAGCCCACCAGACATCCCTTCTTGGGCTTTGTGGAGGTCAGAACCCTCACATAAGATCAAGTTGACCTTAGCTGCCTGGAGTGCACAGAACTCTGAGAGTTTTCCCAGCATTCATCAAGCGCAAACTTTATTTATTTATTTATTTATTTATTTATTTGATTTATTGTATTTATTTGAGACGCAGTCTCGCTCTGTCGGCCCAGGCTGGAGTGCAGTGGGCCGGATCTCAGCTCACTGCAGCTCCGCCTCCAGGTTCACGGCCATTCTCACTGCCTCAGCCTCCCGAGTAGCTGGACTACAGCGCGCCGCCAGGTCGCCGGCTTAGTTTTTTTTTTGTA
Organism: Rhinopithecus bieti; assembly: GCF_001698545.2. Classification (NCBI taxonomy): domain Eukaryota; kingdom Metazoa; phylum Chordata; class Mammalia; order Primates; family Cercopithecidae; genus Rhinopithecus; species Rhinopithecus bieti. The sequence goes on from NW_016819911.1 coordinate 288,388, forward strand.
TTTTATAGATAGCAGACGGGGGCCGTTTCACCATACTTAGCCAGCGATTTGGTCTCGATCTCCCGACCTCGTGATCCGGCCCGTCTCGACCTCCAAAGTGCTGGGGATTACAGGCCTTGAGCCACCGCGCCCGGCCCAAACTTTATTTTGAAGGTATCTAAGTCTGGTTTTCAGACAAATGCCTAACCTATATTGGGACGGAGCTCCACATTTTCTCCTCTATCAACTTTTTGGAACTCAATACTTTATACTCAACAGCTCACCAACACCAATTGCTGCTTGTCTCAACATAGACAAATAAATTCAAGCTAGGAATGGATAGGAAATAAAATACTGAAATTCTATCACTATCTTTCCATAATCCTCTTAGAACAGAATTACGAATTACAGTTTTTCAGTTAATTAATTATATGACTAATTAGAACACCTTTATAATGAAGGAGTAAGCAGAGATGAAAAAGGGCAGGATCTGGTCATGTGTAATAGAATGTGGTGGAAGCTATTTTTATGGACGCCTAAAATCCTTCAAGTAATCACTACGTTTCCTATGCCTCAGCTCATGTGATGCCAGCCTTGATAAATTGCACCATTAGTTAGAAACACCTCTGTTGCATGTAGCAGAAAAATAAATATATATGGCTCAAAATGGAATTTATTCGCTCATCTAACTCTCTGGAGTCAAGCAGACTCTGGGAAGAATAGGAACATTGGACTTTGGACAATTGCTATTCAATTATGTTATTGGTGACTAGTTTCTGCCTAACTTCTATTTTTTTCTGTGGCAAAACTATTCCATCTCAAGAATCTAAGATATCTACCCAAAACCTCAGGGATATTGGGTTTCTTGGTCATGTCCAATGGCAAAGAAGTCTTTTCCATTAGCTCACCGAGAAGAGCATGTGAACTTCTTTTCCAGAAGCTCCCAGCAAACATCAATCACATTTCATTGGCCCTGTGTGGATCAAATACCGTCATGGACAAAAAAACTGTCCTATTCTTTGGCTTGTACAAAAGTGATCAAGATAACATAAAGACACAGATAGTGTCCACCAAAACCATGTTTGTCAGGGTCACCAAAGATTTCTCCTTTGACAAATCTAGGGATCAATTCACATTCCTCATTTTAGTTGATTTATTAGTAGTATTTGATGCAATTGATCATCCACACCTTCTTGAAAGACTTTGTTCCCTTTGCTTCCATGATGGTACGCTCCTGGTTTTTTTCCTGCCTCACTAACTGCTTGAGTTCAGTCTCCTTTGCCAGTTCTTCCTCAAGGTCCAATATCTAACAGATGGAGAGGGCTTGAAACAGTTTTTAGACCTCTTCTTTTTTCTGTCTATACTCACTGCCTTCAAAGTCTTAATTTCATGGCTCTAAATATGAATTATACAAATATGTACAATAAACATCATCATCTAGAAGATACCAAATCAATGTCATCTTTCTTATCACTAAATGCAAGAAGAATGTTATTTGAGTTACTGCTAGCAGAACCCTATCATGTAGATTCTGTTATTAACCCTATTTTACAGGTGAGAAAATGAGACTTAAGAATATAAATAACTTGGGCAAGATCACACAGCAAGAAAGTGATAGAGCCAAGCCTGGAATCTCAACAGATACATTGCAGAGCTGTTCTTAACCAGCACATGTTACTGTCTCTATGGTGTCAATAACTTCTTGATATGTATCACTTCTGAAAGGCATTTATTTGCTCACAGGTGGTAATCTGAAGTCATTAGGATGTCTTGCTCTCAGGAGCCTATTTCCCTGATGTCAAGGAATTCCTAATCTTTAAAAATTTCTACTGTTTTAAATGACTTCAGAATTTTCAGCAGCGAATTTTCCTGCTCCTGGGAAAATTTTAAATGCCAAATTACCACTGATTCTGTTTTCCTGAAAAATAAATAAACAAATAAATTGCTCAACACACTAAAAAGAAGAAGCTTGAAACACTCTTTGAAACTTATTTCCCTGGCTTTATTTTGTTCTCAACCGTCTTACTGAAATTATAACTTTGGAAAGTACAGCATAAAAATAATAAAATAAATATGGTGATAAAAAATAAAGAAATAAAATAACTTTGCTTTCTTGTCCTCCTTTTTAAATCTGTATTCCATCTTCCCCATTCCATTAAAATAATCTCTCAATTACCAAATTCAATAGACATTTTTCACTCTTTGTTTTACTCAGTTTTCATCTGGCATTTAGCAGTGCTGGTCACTCTATTCTTGAACCTATTTTCTCCTTTGACTTTCATGACATTATGCTTTTCTGAATTTCCTCCTACTTCCATGACATTTTCTTTAGAATACTACTTATGCAAAGTATGTTTTAAGCTTGGTTTTCTTCAGGCTTTTAAGTGCTCTTCTCTCCCTGGATAATGTCATCCGTTTAAATTGCCATTTAAAACCAAATCACCCCTGGGAGGCCGAGGCAGGCGGATCACGAGGTCGGGAGTTCTAGAGCAGCCTGATCAACATGGTAAAACCCCGTCTCTACTGAAAATACTAAAATTAGCCGGGCATGGGGAATGCGCCTGTAATCCCAGCTACTCAGGAGCCTGAGGCAGGAGGATTGCTTGAACCCAGAAGGCGGAGGTTGCAGTGAGCTGAGATTGCACCACTGCACTCCAGCTTGGATGACAGAGCAAGACTGTCTCAAAAAAAAAAAAAAAAAAAAAAAAAAAGAAAAAAAAAAAGAAAGAAAGAAAAGAAAAGAAAAAACAAAAACAAAAACCGAATCACCCTAAATACGTATCTTCAGGAAGAAGTCTTCAGTCCAGCTAAATATGTATCTTTGGCTTGAGGTTTTCAGTTCAGAGTGAAGGTAGTCTGTAAGTCCTTCAGTCAACATATGCAGAGCGAAACAATCTGGCTCCCCTGTCTCCTTATCTGCATTAGTGATATGCTGCAATCTCTATCCAAAAAACTACTTCCTTTGTTTTCTCACTTTCAACAGCCAGTTGGTCAGCAATTGTTATATTGCAAGTCTGCCTTTACAGCATCACCACTGGCCTTGCAATTCAAGCACTGTTCATGTTTAACCTGAACTGTTATAATAGTTTACTATTGGATGTTTTCTGATTTCAGACTTGCCCCTGCAATCTTTTGGCCACACTGTTACCAGAGTGACCTTTCCAAATTGCAAATCTGACCATATCATTCCCCAGATGAGTTCTTTCAGTGACTCCCTGATGGTCAGAGGGTAATGTTCAAACTCAACAAAATCATTTGTAATATGGTCCTAGCCGGCTTCTCCAGCTCAAGTTCTTTCTCTTCTCTTTCCCCTTTTTATTCTCTTTCCCTCTCTCCTTTATTTTCTTTTCTTCTCACAACCTTTTCTTCCTCTTTTTTCACTGATAAACTGTTCATAGTTCTTTGAAGATCATAGGGTTGTTTTATAGGCCTAGAATATCTGAAACACGTTTTCCTATCTTGTTTATCCATTGAACTTCTATTTATCCTACCAAGACTGGCTCATATGCTATGCTTTGTATGTATAATTTCTCCAAACTGAGTTAATTACCTACTTCCTTGTACTACTTTTGGAACTTGCTTACACTTTATTAAACATAAAGCTATGTAGCTACAACTTATTTGAACTCTTTGGCTCTCATTAGATGGCAAGTCCTTGAGGGTAGTAATTCTGTTCTTACTTTTTTATTCCTTATCACAACGTTCAGCACATTATATAAAGTCAATATTTGCTAAGCTGGGCTTAACTGAAAGTGTAAGTTAGAAAATTTCCCTTGAAATATTAATAGTACTTCTAGAAGTGACATTATACATTTTAATATCCCCTTACTATGTACTGTGCAGTCACTTATTTAAGTGCAGCCTTCTATTAAGTCTAAGTAATTTTCACCTAAGTTAACCATATAAGAAGTCACATGTATTATTCCATGGCATTAAGACAGCATTTAGTATGACTAACAAAATACATATTTTATTTTGTGCTAAAATTCTTAAATTTTTGTGTGTAAAAGTCACTTTTGTTTTCTCATGGAAATGACAGCAAAGGTAGTGCTGTCTGAGGTAGCATTAATAGGTGAATCCAGATACATTTGGTTGCATTATTTTGAAGAAATATGTTTCATATTCTTGAGACATCTATTATTGTAGTTTCAAATTTATAGCATATATAGAGATTATTAAATAATGTTAAGAATTAATTCTGATTGTCATTGGAAATAACTCAGTTAAGCTTAGCTTTTTAAAACAGATTTAACAACTGCAGGAAAATGATATTTGCAGTTCTGTTTTTGTAGTTAGGGCATACCAAAAATTAATTGCTGTAGACCTTGTCTCCCAATAGTTCTGTTTTTAATTTCTGTCATCTCCCTCAAACCTTTAAACTTGACAGAAATAGAATGTGGTGAAGATTTTGCTTCCCATGAATAAATAAGATATTTATTATATGCTAATTTTTAGCCCTTTTAGAGCTTGGTTTATAATGGGAAAGACTTATAAAATGTACTCCTGTGTAACTACTTCTGCTTTTTCTTTAAGTCATAAACTGTTGGTATATATTTTTTATTGTGGTGAAATTTGTGTAACACAAAAATAACCTTTCTAAAGTGAACAATTCAGTGACAGTACATTTACAATGTTACACAAGCATCAACTCTATCTAGTTAGTTCCAAAACATTTTTATTGTGCTAAAAGGTGACCCTGTACATACTAAGCAATTACTCTCCATCACTCACCCTCTTATTCCCTGGTAATTCAGTTTTCTATAGATTCACCTATTCTAGAAGTTTCATATAAATGGAATCCTACAATATATAGCCTTTTGTGTCTGGCTTGTCTAACTTATAATAAAGTCTTTATATCCACTTTGTAGTACGTATCAATACTTCATTCCTTTTGATGACTGAATAATATTTTATTGTATGTGTATAGATCACAATTTGTTTATCCATTCACCTGTTGAACATTTGAATTGTGTCCACTTTTTTACTTTTGTGGATAGTGCTGCTATGAACATTCATATACAAGTATGTTTTAAGTACCATTTTCAATGAGCTGGCATATTTTTGACAAGGATATAAGAGTAAGTTTCCTGACTTTTTGAAAGCTATTTGAAAATGTGACTGAATATTATAGACAATTTTCCTATCTTGGGATGTATCTAAATAAACCAAATTTTAAAGCTTTGAGCACTTTTTTTCTCTTGAAACTGACACTTTTGTTTCTTACAAAAAGTGTCAGGACTGACAGTTACAGGAGAATTCAATTTAACTGTTCATATTGGTTGAACCAATCTCTGTGAAAATTAATTTCTATTATATGTCAGGTACTGAATTCAGTTGGTAGTATAGAAACAAATTTCACTTTCAAAAAAGCATATAGATATTCAGAGAGATGCTCAAATAATATAAGACAAAAACACATTGGGATGTGGCCATGCCTCAGAGTCTGCCCAGGATGCTACAGAGCAACAAGAGTGAGCACCTCATCCAACCCAGGCAGCTCAGCCAGACTTCCAAGAGGAGGAATCCAAACTCTTTTCAAATATTATGAAGGTAAAGTACAAATTTCCACAATCAATTCTTCTGTCTTACTCCCCAGAGGTAGACAATGTACCCTTCTGGGATATTTTTGCGTACAAAAAAAAAGGCATACATTTGGGTTGAAAAGACACGCAGACACATATATCAGTAAGTATATAAATTTTAAGGTGGAATCAAACAATTTATGTTGTTTTGTAAATGCCTTTTGCACTTAACTATTGTAATTTTATTCCTCAGATACCAATGAGCTGAGCCTGAAAATGTATGAGTTAGTCTGGCGAAGAAAACTGTGAGGATATTTTATGCAAGCAACAGCAGGGATAAAAGTGTGGAGATGAGGAAGAGCACTGTATATCCTACACCTCTAAGTAATTCAGTCCTTTTGGAGAGGGAAGCAGAAACTAGCATCTAAACTTGATAGAGTTGAAAGTGGAAAAGACTGATGATTTTAGATAATCTTTAACTATATTTGAATGATTTTATGAGGATCAAATTCTACTTTTTAAGCCTTTTCATTGTCCTTCTTTTCTTTTCTTTTCTTTTTTTTTTTTTT
>NW_016819911.1:294634-299434 GCF_001698545.2 Rhinopithecus bieti
ATGGTCTCGATCTCCTGACCTCATGATCCGCCCGTCTCGGCCTCCCAAAGTGCTGGGATTACAGGCTTGAGCCACTGCGCCCGGCCCCTTCTTTTCTTCTTATGTGTCCCTTTCAGGTTCTTAGTGAAACCTCATCTAAAACAGATTTTAATTTCCCCCAGAAACAACTATTTCACCGTGTTTGTTTACTTACCCAGGCATGTCCCTGAATTGTGTGCAATTTCCCAAAATTTCAGTCTAGTTCAACATTATGTGTGTAATGATGTTAGTCTAAGCACTGTGATACAGTGTGGGTGATAAACGGATACATGGAAAAAAATCCATGTCTTAATGTTATAAGGTAGTGGAGGATCTGTATATATGGATAGGGAGATATTGCATAGATAATTTAGAACTATACATCATGATCCTCAGCCCTCAAACTGTTGAAGCCAGGGAAGGCTTCTTGGAATAAATGAATACAAATTATTTAAGACAAGAAGTGTGGGCAAACATTTCAGGCAAAATATCAAGCATGATAGCTAGATTTAGAAAAATACAAGCAGTTTCATCTTTTGGAGCATAATATGGCACATTGTGTTGGAAGATGCAGAGGTGAAGAAGTGGTGATCGTAGTGTGCAATGTTAAAGAGCTTGAACTTGATAAGAAGCCACTGAAAAATATTTAAAGGAGATAGAAATGGTTGGAGAGTACGGATTTGAAAAGAGCAAGATTACAGTTAGGAAGACAAGTTAACAGGCCGTTACAATAATCTGGCTGAAAGATTATGAGGTCTGAACAATAGCAGTGAATGAGAAAGCATTGGTGAGAAGATAACTGAATTAATAAATGTCTTAAAATTAAAATCAGAACTTAATGCTAAGAAGAAGAAATGCTAAGAGGATAGAAGAAACAATGGATATAACCTAGATTTGTACTTTTGGTGATGGGGAAAATGCCTGTGTTAAACACTCAAATCTGTATCCAACGAATGTGTGGTTCAGAGACTTGAGGGCAGGTTAAAAATGGAGAAATAGCCTGGGCAACATGGCAAGACCCCATCTCTACAGAAAAATTTAAAATATAAATAAATTAGCCAGATGTGGAGTACATGCCTGTAATCTCAGCTACTTGGGAGGCTGCAGTGAGAGAACTGCTTGAGCACAGGAGGTCATGGCTGCAGTGAGCTATGATTGCACCACTGCACTCCAACCTGGATAGTTGAAGCTGTCATGCAGAGAGAATCTATGGGATAAAAAGGGTTGAGAATAGAAGTATGGAGCAGAAGAGTAGCTGGCTTACAAATGGGAATATCAAATAATGACCAGAATATGAAAAATCAAACCAGGAGTGAGTGTCATGGAGTGCAGTAGGAGGATAGTGAAGCACCGCAGAGAAGACTACTTAAAGACCGAAGGCCAAGAGTTATCCTATGAAATTCCCCAGTTGCTGTGAATTCTTAGGTTAATTATTAATAGTCTATGGCCACAAAAACAGGTGATGAAATGATAAAAATAATAAATAACTAATGTGATGGTTAATTTCATGTGTCAACTTGACTGGGCCATGGAGTGCCCAGATATTTGGTTAAACATTCTGGCTTTGTCTGTGAGGGTGTTTCTAAGTGAGATTAACACATGTGGTTGGGCCTCATTCAATATATTGTAAGCCTGAATAGAAACAAGTAGCAGAGTAAGAGAGCATTTGCTCTCTCTCTGCCTGTCTTCAGGCTGGGACATTGGCCTTCTCCTGCCTTTGGACTCTGACATGGACTGGAACTTACCTCAACAACCATCACTTCTCCTGGTTCCCAGGCCTTTGGACTTGGATTGAAACTATACCATTGGGTTTCCTGGATCTCCATTTTGCCCTCTGCATATCTTGGAATTTTGCAGCTTCCATAACCATGTCAGCCAATTTCTTATAATAAATCTCTTTATGTCATTCAGATATACATGTATGTCTTAGTACTTCTGTTTCTCTGGAGAACTCAGATTAATACAGATTTGGGTACAGAGAATGGGATGCTACTATAACAAATACCTGAAAATGTGGGGAACTGGGTAATCAGTAGAGGCTGGGAGAATTTTGAGGTGCATTCTAGTAAAAGCCAAGATTGCTGTGAAGGGACTGTTAAAGGTGATTCTGGTGTGGGCTCAGAAAGAAAAGAGGGGAGCTATACAGAAAGCTCTCATTTTCTTAGAGAATACATAATCATCATGAACAGAATGTTGGTAAAAATATAGATGATAAAGGCCATTCTGGTGAGGTATCAGAGGAAAATGAGGACTATGTTATTGGACAGTGGAGGAAGAAAGATCCTTGTTATAAAGTGGCAAAAAACTTTACTGAATTGTATTCATGTTTTCGTGTTTTGTGGAAGATGGAGCATGCAAGCAAAGAAATTCAGTATTATCCGAGGAGATTTTAAAGCAAAGTGTTGAAGTAGTGGCATGGGTTTTCCTGATTGTTTATACTAACATGCAAGAAGAGAGAATTACTTTGAAGAAGGAACTGTGAAGCCAAAAGAAACCAGAACTTAAAGACTTAAAATATTCTCATTCTATTCATATTTCGAAAAAGGAGAAAGTGTGTTGCGAAGAGAACACTAAGGGCAGGGCAAAGAACCATTTGATAAAGAGATTAGTATGGGTGTGAACTACAGACCTAATAGCTACTCTAGCAATAACACTTCCAGTCTGAAGGAAATAGAGATGGGTTGAAATGAAGATGGCTGTCAAACTTACTAGATCTCACAGGACCAGATCATAGAACCATTCGGCTGTCAACATACACTGTTCTTCAAGACAAGGGAAGAATGGCACCAAAGGCAATTCAGAGATCATCAGTCCTGGCTCCTCAGTTTGAAAGGGTACATGTGGGGATAACTTCTCAGTTTTGATAGTCCAAATGGTGACCAATTAGAGCCTTGGGGGCATGACTCCTTCCTAGCAGAGCTGCAGAGGTGGGCCCACCACCCCAAAGGGGTTAGAAGACAGGACCACCACCCCAGTAGGTCCAGAGGGGAGGGCATCAAATCAAAGCAGATTATTCTTGAGGCTTTGATCTAATAAAACTTGGTTTGTTGAGTTTTGGACTTGCTTTGGGCCTGTCACTGCTTTCTTCTTTCTGATTTCTTCGTCTTTAAATGGAATGTCCATCTTATGTCTGCCCCAATACAGTATTTTGGAAGGACACAGCTTGTTTGGTTTCATAGGTTCACAGCTAGAGAGGAATTTTGCCTCAGGGTGAATCCTGCCTTGAGCCTCACCCATTTCTAGTTTAGATGATATTTTAATAAGACTTTCAGACTTTAGACTTCAGAGTTGATAATGAAATGAGTTGACTTTTGGGCTGTTGGGACGGAATGAATATATTTTGCATGTGAGAAGGATATACTTTTTGGGGCACCAGGGTGGAATGTTATGAACTGCATATTTTTATTCCCCCCCCACAAATGTATACATTGAAACCCTACTCCCCAGTATATTTGGAGGTGAGGCCTTTGGGAGGTAATTAGGTTTAGATGAAGTCATGGGGGTGAGGTTCCCATGATAGGATTAGTGTCTTTATAAGAGGAAGAGATCAAAACTCTTTAGCATGTGAAGACACAGCAAAGAGGCAGCCATCTGGAAGGTAGGGAAAGGGCTCTACTCAGACTTTTAGCTTCCAGGACTGTGAGGAAATAAAGATCTGTTGTGTAAGCCAACAAGTCTGTGGTATTTTGTTGTAGCAGTTCGAGCAGACTAAGGCAACTAATATTTGTGAGGACTTGCCACATGCCAGTTGTAGTTCTAAATGTTTCATGGAGCTTATCTCCAAGTCTGTTCATTTGGATTTGAGTTCATTTTAAACCTACTTTTTAGATGTCACCTGGAATTCTCTATAGTCTTTGAAAATCATAGTCTTGCTTCTGACACATTTTTTCTTCTCTTTGGCCAATCTGAAGCATATGCTGGTTGGTGTTGTCATGCTTCTAATCTTATTTTCTTTCTCTTTTGGAAACAGAACTTAGAGGGCAGCTCTGCTTCCTTGAACAATAAACACATTTTTTTTTTTTTTTTTTTTTTTTTTTTTAGTTTATGAAAATGCAATGATGTATTACAGTGGTTTTCAACTTGGCAAGCTCTTTTGTAACTGTAAAATTTTATGTTGTTTCTTTTCTCCTAAAACACATAATGCTATTCCATTTACCCTATATAATATCATCCTAATTAAATATATGTTTTTGCTTTAAATATTTTATTGATCAGCCTATTATACTTCTCTCCAGAAAAAATATGTGTACTACATCAAAGCGGAATTAAAAAAAAAATTTCTGTGGCCGTAATGCCATTAACATTTCTATTCTGGATTATGTTGTATTAAATTATTAGTAGTATAAGACTGATTAGTGCAACAAGTTATAAAGCATGAAAAGTAATTATTAAACATAAAATCATTATTGGAAATGAATATGTATCAATGAGTTCGATAGATCTGGGTTGATAAATATTACTTATTCCTATACTGAGGAAGGTTTCACCATCATTTTCCTATTTTTTGTTTATATAGATAAGGACTTCTCAAACCTGTTGACTCAAGACCTCCTAACACTCATAAAAATTATTTAGGACCCTAGAGAGGTTTTACTTATATCTTTTTTATCAATGAATATTTACCGCACTCAATTTCATTTCTCAAATTTGAAAATGAGAAATTGAAAAAAAAAATTCATTAAAAAAGTAATAAATTCATTGCATGTAACCATAAATAACATGCTTAATGAAGAATATACCTTAAAAAAAAAGTGAGAATATTGGCATTGTTTTCTATTTTTA
>NW_016819911.1:301082-324404 GCF_001698545.2 Rhinopithecus bieti
TTTCTATTGGTTCCTGCGCTTTCACAAATGGCTGTGTCCTTATCGGGGACTTTCCAGGTGGTGTCTTTCTAAAGTTGAGATATATGGTAGTCTTTGAGTTGAAAGATATATGGTGGGGAGACATATGGTGGGATGTGCTCAGGAAGTTGAGAGACATATGGAGGGGAGACATATGGTGGGATGTGTTTATACGGGGCTCAGGAAGTTGAGAGATATATGGCAAGCACTGGTAATTAGAACAGAAAAAGAACAAGACAGGGACTTTCACAATGCTTGTCTACACAACGTCTGGAATCTATAGATAACATAATCGGTTAGGTCCGGGGTCAACTTTTAACTAGGCTCAAGGCACCGCCCGGGCTGTCTGCCTGTGGATTTCATTTGATCTCTTTCAGTAACAAACCTGCACATTGTGCACATGTACCCTAGAACTTTAAGTATAATAAAAATAAATAAATAAATTAAAAAGACTTGTTCCCATAAAAAGTAGATGAGAGTGGAAGGAGTATATTGTTATAATCGTTACATACATTCTTTTCTGGAATTCCTTATATAAGTTTTTATTATTAAATATTATTTTAAAATTATGTACCAGCTAACAACTCAATTAAGTCATTTTTCAACTTTATCAAAAACAAATTATTTGAAACCATCCAAGTTGCAAATGAATTTGTTACCCAGTCTTAGGGTCATTCATTTTCTCAATATTTAGGAAGTATACCAAAATGATTTTTCAGAGAATTAAATGACAATCATGGCTATTACCCTTCCTTTTAGACTCACCTTTGCTTTGACATTTAACTCAGAAAGAATTTGAAAAATTGAAGTATTGTCAAGTTCAACACAACTTTGATAGTATAGTGTTTTAAACTGAAATAATTATACGCAATCGCAATACTGTGTGTGTGCATGCGTGTTTCCTCTTTAATAGTCGGAGTTGCAGTTACTTCATTCAACTGATGGAAAATATTGAATCAATCATCCAAATCAGATTTACACATTAAAAGAAATAAACTTAAATAAATGTGTTAATATCGATGTTTATGAAAACTGTCTTATCTGAGATTTCTAAATCATAAATATAAAAAAACGTTGGAGAGACAGAAATAAGTCAGGGGTTGGAACGACATGTGTAGAGGAGTTTATCACCTGAAAATAAGCTTTCCTTCTTTAATTATTTTATAATATCAAACGCAGTATAAATAGCAAAAATAACACAATAGAGCAGTGTATCTTTTTTTTTTTTTTTTTTTTTAACATTTTGGGTGGGCTACAAAAGAAATATCTCTTTTCCTTTAGGCTACAGAAATCTTTCGTTCTCTTTTGAAACATTGATCTAGGGGTAAACTGAATAGAAAACATAACTTGCTAATTTCAGGCAAGTCTTAACATTGATTGAAAGAAATATATTTCAGTTATGGAGATTAGATCTGCAGCATTATGTGTGAAGCCCCATGCTATAAACTCCCGTGATTTTTTTACTATTAATATCACAAGTGAACTAATCCATTCCACTGCCACCTAGACAAAATACATACTTTCTTTAGTGACACTTTAAACATTATATTACTCATTTAAAATGATGTACAGTAACACTATTTAGAATAAATGCTAAAACTGGAAATGTCTTAGTTAAAATTTAACTTGTTTATCATGTGCTTGTTGTAAATGATTGTTTAAAAACACTCAATTAGCTAGAATAATTAAAATAGGGAGATACAGCTTATGCCTCTTCTTCCTAACACACCCCCATGACCTCATTTAAATGAATATTGACCATTAGGCTCCTAATAATACATACATAAATAAATAAAATAAAGGACCAAGTCTATTTATTGGCTGCAATGAAAAGAAGGGAACATAAAAGAATACAAATTCCTCTAATCTTGTGCTGTTGGCCTCAGGGCCGTATATGTTCATAAGTTGAGTGTGATCCATTGGGATAGATGTGGGTAGTGATAGATGCATTGTTAATTATTTTAGCTGCATCTTTGCCAAGGATCCCTGCCTCTGTAAAAGCCAAAAGTGTGAGACTGGTTTGAACTCTGACTAAGCACAATATGCACTGTGTGTTTTCTTTGACCAGGCTTGGTCCTGGTCCTTCTTTGCTTCTTGGTCCTGGTTTCCTTCTTTGCTTCTATAATCAGGAGCAAGGCCTGCTCCTGACTGGTCTATCTTCTCCGTGGCTGCTCCATTAGAAGGGGAAATTCCATTTCTCTTGAGTACTCTTTACAAGTTAGATTGCTAATATTATTGGCTCAGTTGGAAAACAATGTTTAGAAACTGCTGGAATAAAAACATTCTTACAGCCAGGTCAGCAATATCCCACACAAAGTTGTTACTTCTTTCTTATGAGGTTATAAACACACTTGATATTTATTTTTCTACTCTCCTCTCCCAAAGTAAAATAATTACAAATAATTACAAAAAAACCTTAAAAAATTATCTACACATTCACTATTTTATCTTGTTTTATCCCTATAGCTATTAATTAAAATCACTTGAAAAGAGTTGACTATATAGATTAAAACATAATAAGCTCCAGATTAAAGGGAAAATGTGTAGGAATATTTTCCTTCAAATTGATGCTGAAAAAGAGAGAACTTCCAAGCTTCTTAAACTATCTAAAAAATGTATCTGAAGAAATTCTAGATAATAAGATAAAAGATGGCCATTACCAAGCCATTTTGACAAGGATTTGGGGTCTGAGACAAATGCAACCTTTGACCATATCATACCAATTTTTATTCATGTGAAATATGTATTAATAGCAAAAAGCTTTTAAAAAATGAATAGAGATGCTTCACAGAATAGTAGCGAAGAGCCTGAAGGTATATCCTACCTGATAGTCAGATCTGGTTCACCTGTGTTGAGTTTGTTTACGCTATTTGTCCCTTGGGTCACTTTTGGCATTCACTGATGAAATCTCAGTCAGGACAGTAGTTGCTCTGTCCCTCTTACCTCTTTCAGCTTTTACCTCTTGCTGTTATTTCTCCATAGTGGCATTGAATTATTCAAATTACAGAACAGAGCAATTACTGTCCTGCACCCTCCTGGAGCTATGGTCTTTATATTTAGTTTGGTGTTTCCATAATTCGAAAACAATCTGTAAGAAGGCACATAGTTTTGTTCTCTATAGTTGAGTATGTCATCTCTCTATGACGCAGCCTCCTTTCTTATTTCCCTAAGTAGTAGATTGTCTTCACAGACCCAAGGCCTATTAGGGGCTTCCTTCATACACCCTATTTTTTATTGGAGATATTTGAATCAGTTCAGTCACATGAATATTTACTGAGCTAGATTCAAGACACTACGTGAGGTACCACAGAAATCCTGAAGTGGGTAAAGCAAAATTATTGACCTTAAATATCTTGCAATTTGTTAAATGATTTTAATACAGAGTAAAGTAGGGCCCTAAGATTCATATAAAATTCACGCTAAAATAAGGGACAGATCATATCTGGTTTAGAAGATAAAGAAAGGGTTAATGGAGTGAGAGCACAATGTTTGAGATTTGTCCACTTGAAAGAAAGAGGGCAGGAGCAACTGAATTCCTTTACTGTATTATGTCATTTAAAGCTTATAACTTTATAAGTATAAAATTATAATTTTATAATTATAAAAATTATAACTGTGAGGTAGGAATTATGCACATTTAACAGATTATAAAACAGGATTAGAGAAATGAAGTACTTTGCCAACAATTAGACAGCTGATTAGTGAGAAATGGAATGCAATGCAACATGACTCCTGACTCCAAAGCCCCCAGTCCTTCTCTCCATCATGTTTGCTGCCTTTTAAGTGTCAGGAAGAGAAGGACACTTTAGAAGGATGAAAGCACAGTTTCTATTTGGAGGGGCAATCAGATTTGACTGGAATGTGTAGGCATTGAGGGAAAGTAGTAGGAAATAAGTTTGGGAATGTGTGCCAGGCCTGTATATTTTGAAGGATCTTGAATACTAGGGTGTAAATGTTTATTTGGTAGGCAGTGAAGAGCCCTTGATGATTTAGAGCCACAGAGTAAGATGAGACCCTGTGGATAAGAAAGAATAATCTGGTAGCAGTGCTCAAGATGGACAGGAGGTCTCTCTTTCTCTCTCCTGTTATAGAGCTTCAGTTAAAAATAATAAGGACTTAAACAAGGTGGAGTAAATGAGGGTCACAGGAAGAAGAACACAAGAAATACTTTGGAGATAGAATCTACATGACTAGATGTTGACAGAATTTTAGAGGTGTAGGGGAAAGAAAAGCTGAAAACAACTTAGCTATTATGAACATGAACATATGAAGAAATGGAATTCCTATTACCTACAAACCACAGAAGGATCTCATCTGGGGGAGAAAGTTGTTAAATTAGTTTAGGATTATGCTGAATTTATGATTCAGATAAGTGATTTAGGAAACAACAGCCAAGAAATAGCTGAAAATGTGAGCCTGAAGCTCCAAAATGAGCCCTGGGACAGAGGTAGATTTATAGTCATCAGTATGAAAATAATGATCAGAACTGGGAAGAGAATAAGAAGACCTTTGAGGGAAGAAAGGTACAGAGAAATCTGGGAAATTATGATGAGGAGGAAGTTGATTATGAAGTTTTCTCAAGCACTTTGGAAACACTGCATCTGAATTATTAATCTTCATCTAGATCCTGAAAAGGCAAACTTTTTTTCCATACTCATGTATGTCAGCCATTTGCTGAAATTACAGACTTCAAAGTATGCATGTTTCTTCCGCCTAATTATTTAGTCATCTTCTGAGCTTCATCTTTTGCTATCTGCTTGAATAATAACTGGTGATGTCAAGCATAAAAATGAACCCTTTTGAGAGTACAGCATGTTTTACATATATTTAATACTGAGGTTCATCACAGATGATTAGGCATATGTTTGAGTTTCCATCTACTGACTTAAAAGCATCTTAAATTTGTTTCAGCTTCTTGTTAGATTAAAGGCTTGATCTCTCTCTCTCTCTCTCTTTTTTTTTTTAACTCACTGACTGTGATGAACAAAGGATAGGGTAGAAATCATATGCAAGGGGCATTAGGGAACCATGGTAAAAACATCATGAGAATAATTAGAATACAGTCTAAATAATTTGTTCTTTGTTTCTCCTGTCTTTTCTTTTAATCATGCTATTCTTTTAAATATTATGAATCAGTGATGTGTTTTAAGAAACCCAACTCCAAATCTATGAAACATAATTTAGAGGTGCTGATTTATATTTAAAGAGAAATATTTGCTTCATTAATTTATTTAGCATTGCTAGGTTGGGGTATTTAAGCTTTTATTGGCAGATTCTTATTTTCTGGGGAGAGATAGGGTATTGAGGCTTAAAACAACAGTAACACAAAATGGCCTCAGTGGAAGGTGTTCTCGTCTGCTGATGTCTGGCTTCCTGTTTCTGGAGCCTTGCTAACTACATCACAGCTTGGGTCCCCAACCCTGTCTTTTCCTAAGCTTCTCCCACCTTTGGCTTTTGTTTGGCTTACCCACTAGGTTCCTTTAAGCAGTGCCTCCTGCTTCCACAATGAATGTCTTTCTGAAGAGTTGCCTATCAGTTTGGTTCTTGTTGGAGTCTACGTTCCCTTTTTGTTGAGGACTTCCACAGAATCTGATGTTGACCAACTTTCTTCAGGGCTGGATCTCAGCTATTCTGGCTTTCATACTGGCCCCCATTCAGAATGACCCTACCCAAGTAACTTCACTTCTCTCATTCCAAGTGCAGGTGGGAAACAACCTTTTTTCTCTATTTATCCTGGGTTCTTCAGTGGGAGCCCTGTAAGTTGGACTAACAAAACACAGACAAGCAGGAGAAAAACAAAACAGAAGTTCATTAGTGTATTAGTTCCTGCACTCTTATAACAAAATATCTGAGACTGAGTAATTTATAAAGAAAAGAGGTTTAATTGACTCATGGTTCCGCAGGCTGTACAGGAAGCATAGCATCTTCTCCTCCTGGGGAGGCCTCAGGAAGCTTCTAATCATGGAGAAGGGCAGGGGAAGTGAGGCATCTTACATGGTCAAAGCAGGAGCAAGGGGGCAGGGAGGTGCCACACACTTTTAAACAACCAGATCTCATGGGAACTCACTATTGCAACCACAGCACCAAAGGGGATGGTGTTAAACCACGAGAAACCACCCCCATGATCCAGGCCCCACACATCAGGCTCCACCTCCAATACTGGTGATTACAATTCAACATGAGATTTGGGTGGGGACACAGATTCAAACCATATCAGTTAGTATGTGCATAACATTTACACATGTGAGTGCTCAGCATGAGTAACTTCTGGGCATACATAGCATCTTAATAAAAGAACAATAAATGTTTAGAGACATGATAAGACAAAGGGTAAAGACTTTGAGTTTCTAGGTGTGGCAAGTTGTGGAAAAGCAATTACGTGGGGAAATTAATGGTAGATAAGGACGAATTTTAGCAAAGTTTGTTACGTAGATCTCACTGGTGCAGTCTTCAGGCTGATAAGGGTATAGGTTATCTCTAGTGAGTAACTTCTGTCCTCCTTGGAGGGAAGGGGGACACCTTTACAAATTTATGTTGCGCTTTTAGGCAAACGGGGAGGGCAGAGGGCTTTTTGTAAACTGCTTTTTTTCAGTTGCTTTCAGCTCAAAAGAAGTCTTCTGACAAAGTGGTGTATTTTGCTACTCTTCACAAGCTGTCAGCTGGGACTTGAAAGTTACTGTGAGTTAAGCCTGAATCATAAAATAAAATATGTCTAGAACTACATGTAAGTTAATGGGAAGATAAAATGTGATCACATTAATTTTATCTATTTTCAGCTGCTCAAGATTACAACTATTATCTAGACTAGTAATTTTTCTTATTTATCATTTCTGAAAGACTCACCTGGGGTGTTTGGTAACATAGTCCAGACCTCCTTCTGGAGACTTGGATTCAGTGGGTTTGGAATCATGGGGTCTTGGATCTTATTTTTTTTAACTGGAACCCCAACTCCTTGCTACTCAAAATATAGACAATGTACCAGCAGCACTGGTATTATTGGGAGCACGTCAGAAATGTTTTTAGGTATGCCAAGAATGCAAGACTGTTATCGGAAGGGGTCCTGATCCAGACCCCAAGAGAGGCTTCTTGGATCTCGGCAAGAAATAATTCAGGGCGAGTGTGTAGAGTAAAATGAAAGTGAAGTGGCATCGTTTGTCTGGGATAAATACTCAAGGTTTATCTCCTCACTCCAAGGAAATCAAATATGCAGACACACAAGAAGTGGGTTTAGGGGCAGAGGTTTAATAGGCAAAAGAAAGAGAAAGGAGAATAGCAAAGTGCACCGGATTTTATAATTTTATAGACTGGCTTAAGGAGGCAGTGTATGATTTGCATAGGGACCAAAGATAGGTTGGACCAGGTGTGATATTTACATAAAACCCAGGGAAGATGTCTGCCCCACCCTCATCTTCTATTATGCAAACAGAGTCTTTGCCTGGCCCTCAGCATGTTGCCTGCTCCTTATTGTATGCATGGTTTGGAAGGAAAAGGGAAGATGGAGCCACCATGTTGACCATGCCTAGCCCCCAGGGAGCCTTTTCCTACTGTTTTAGCTGCTGGCATTCACCCCTGTAAGCTTTCAACTTGTTTATCCATGTTTGCAGCTCAATTTTACAGGCTGCTTTTTGTTAGAAAAGAAATAATTTGGGGGCTGTTTTTTACTAAAAGGGAAATCTTACAGAGGACTTCCTTACCCTTACTATTAGCCTAAATAATTTCTTTTTAATTCCTATATCAAAAGCAAGTTTATTAGGAAGGTGAAGGAATAAAGAATGGCTACTCCATAGACAGAGCAGCCCCAAAGGCTGCTGGTTGCCCATTTTTATGGTTATTTATCGATGATATGCTAAACAAGGGGTTGATTATTCACACCTCCCCTTTGTAGACCATATAGATAATGTCCTGACGTTGCCATGGCATTTGGAAACTGTCATGTCGCTGGTGGGAGTGTAGCAGTGAGGACAACCAGAGGTCACTCTCATGGCCATCTTAGTTTTGGTGGGTTTTGGCTGGCTTCTTTACTGCAACCTGTTTTATCAGCAAGGTCTTTATGACCTGTATCTTGTGCTGACCTTCTATCTCTCCCTGTGACTTAGAATGTCTTAACTATATGGGAATGCAGCACAGTAGGTCTCAGCCCTATTTTACCTAGCCCCTATTCCAAATGGAGTTGCTCTGGTTCAAATGCCTCTAACAAGACCATCAGTACTCTTCACCTGAGACACTTCTTAGGATTTTATTTTCCAGAGCAACCTTGAGAAATGAAGTCATGTTCCTCCTGGGACAAAGGTACATTTCCTTATCTCTCGCTATAAAGTGGTAGGTTCTCCAAGACCAGTGTTTTTTTGTTTGTTTGTTTTTTGTTTTTTGTTTTTTTCTATAATATAACCTACAGCACAGGCAAGCATCCTCCTAGACCCTCCTTCACATATTTCCTGCGGGCTTGCGCAGGGGAGCTGATTCACAAACGGCTTGCTGTCCTGTGAGAAAAAAGAAAAAAGGCCTTTATTTCTGACCCAGGAGCACCACGTCCTCCACCAGTATTAGATGAAATAGTTTCAGACAAAATTTATTTTTTTCTTTAAACAAATAAATGAATATATGCATTGAACTTAGAAATAGACAAAGAGATGAAACAAATTCCGTATTTGTGGACATTGGTAATTGTGATGGTTAATACTGAGTGCCAACTTGATTGGATGGAAGGATACAAAGTATTGATACTGGGTGTGTCTGTGAGGGTGTTGCCAAAGGAGATTAACATTTCAGTCAGCGGGCTGGGAAAGGCAGATCCACCCTTAATCTGGGTGAGCACAATTTAGTCAGTTGCTGGTGCCGCTAGAATATAAGCAGGCAAAAAATGTGAAGAGAGAGACTGGCCTAGCCTCCCAGCCAGCCTACATCTTTCTCCTGTGCTGGTTGCTTCCTGCCCTCGAACACTGAACTATGAGTTCTTCAGTTTTGGAACTCAGACTGGCTCTCCTTGCTCCTCAGCCTGCAGAGGGCCTATTGTGGGACCTTGTGATCACATGAGTTAATGTTTAATAAACTCACCTTTATACATACATCTAGTTCATTAGTTCTATCTCTCTAGAGAACCCTGACTAATACAGTAATGTTCCTTACCTCTGTGAGAAAAAGTACCTAAATAATATTAACAATCCGTTATCATCATCCATCATTGTCATCATCAACAATATGTTGTTTTGATAAAATAGTACATTTTCTTTGTTTTTAATTTACAACGAAAAGAGGTATAATTGTCTCACATTTCTTCATGCTTTATGGGAAGCAGGTTGCTGGCAACTGCTTGGCTTCTAGGGAGGCTTCAGGAAGGTTACAGTCATGACAGAAGGTGAAGGGGGAGCAGGCACATCACAGGTGAAAGCAGGAGCAAGAGAGTGGGAGGGAGGTGTGATACACTTTTAAATGAACAGATCTCATGAGAACTCACTCACCATCACAAAGGCAGCACCAAGGCATGCAGGATCTGACCCCATGATCCAAACACCTTCCACCAGACCCCATCTCCAGCACTGGAGATTACAATTCAACATGAGATTTGTGGGACGATAAATATCCAAACTATATCACATGTCATATAGCACATAATACCTATTTTCATATATTTCCAATAAAAAAACCTCTCTCATGTGTTGGTATGCTTTAAGTAGCACCTAATGCTTACTAAGGCTTTGCTTAGATGATTACCATTATACATGAGGGTCTTGGCTCTACATAGGTACTATTTAGAATCAATCTGTCTGCTCTGTTTCTTGCCATACAGTTATTTGTCCGATGTTTTCTTCAGTCCATTTTTCAAGCCCACGGGTAGAATAACAGCATTGTGAACAAATGTGGGCCTTTAATTCTAAGAAAAAGGCTTTGCCTCCACATCCTGGAGGAGGTATTTTGTTTGCTCATTTGCTTGTTTTCATTTTGAAAGTGTCAAGGCTGCAGTTTTCTTCCTTTGAGAAGAAGCTGGTAAAGAAGCAGAAGTTCAGTGTGCCATAAAATTAGTTCAAAGGCAGAATGGTCCAAGGCCAGCAAACTGAAAGCAATAAAAAAATGTAATCTCAGCTTATGGCCTATGAGCGTAAGTTAGAAAAGAAAATCCATTATGAAAAATGAAATTCCTTTTTTTAAACTTTTAAGTTAAAGGGTACAAGTACAGGTGTGTTACATAGGTAAGCTTGTGTCATGGGGGTTTGTTGTGTAGATTATTTCATCACCCAGGTATTAAGTCTAGTACTCATTAGTTGTTTTTCTTGATCCTCTTCCTCCTTCTGCCCTCCACCCTCCAAAAGGCCCCAGTGTGTGTTGTTCCTCTCTCTGTGTCCATGTTTTCTCAACATTTAGCTCCCACTTTTAAGTGAGAATGTGTGGCATTTGGTTTTCTGTTCCTACATTAATTTGCTAAGGAAAATGGCCTCCAGCTCCATCCATGTCCCTGCAAAAGACAAGATATTGTTCTTTTTTGTGGCAGCACAGTATTCCATGGTGTATACGTACCACATTTTCTTTATCCAGTCTATCCTTGATGGGCGTTTAGGTTGATTGTATGTCTTTGCTATTGTGAATACTGCTGCAATGACCATACATGTACATGTGACTTTATAATGTGACTTTGGGTATATACCCAGTAATGGGATTGCTGGGTTGAATGGTATTTCTGCCTCTAGGTTTGTGACGAATCGCCACACTGTCTTCCACAATGGCTGAACTAATTTACACTCCCACCAACAGTGTATAAGCATTCCTTTTTCTCCACAACCTCACCAGCATCTGTTATTTTATGATTTTTTAATAATAGCCATCTGACTGGTGCAAGATGGTATCTCATTGTGGTTTTCATTTGCATTTCTCTAATGATCAGTGATGTTGAGCTTTTTTTCATATGCTTGTTGGTTGCATGTATGTCTTCTTTTGAAAAGTGTCAGTTTATGTCCTTTGTCTACTTTTTTATGGAGTTGTTTGCTTTGTTCTTGAAATTTTTTTAAGTTTCTTATATATGTATAAATTCCTTATACATTCCTTATAGATGCTGGATATTAGATCTTTGTTGTATGCATAGTTTGCAAAAATTGTCTTCTATTCTGTAGGTTGTTTACTCTGTTGATATATATATTATTTCTAATATATATATATAGCTGCGCAGAAGCTCTCCAGTTTAATTAGATCCCATTTATCAATTTTTGCTCTTGCTGCAATTGCTTTTGGTGTCTTCATCATCAAATATTTGCCCATGCCTGTGTCCTCAATGGTATTGCCTAGCTTGTCTTCCAGGGTTTTTGTAGTGTTGGGTTTTACATTTAGGTCTTTAATGCATTTGAGTTAATTTTTGTATATGATGTAAGAAATGGATCTAGTTTCAATCTTCTGCATATGGCTAGCCAGTTATCTCAGGCCCATTTATTGACTAGGGAATCCTTTCCCCATTCTTTGTTTTTGTCAGATTTGTTGAAGATCAGATATTTGGAGGTGTGTGGTCTTATTTCTGGGTTCTCTATTCTGTTCCATTGGTTTATATGCCTGTTCTTGTACCAGTATCATCTTGTTTTGGTTACTGTAGTCCTGTAGTATAGTTTGAAGTCAGGTAGTGTGATACCTCTAGCTTTGTTCTTTTTGCTTAAAATTGCCTTGGCTATTTGGGTTCCTTTTTGATTCCATGTGAATTTTAATATAGTATTTTTCTAGTTCTGTGAAGAATGGCAATGGTAGTTTAATGGGAATAGCATTGAATCTATAAGTTACTTTGGGCAGTATGGCTATTATAAAGATATTCATTCTTCCTATTCATAAGCATGGAATATTTTTCCATTTATTTGTGTCATCTCTGATTTCTTTGAGCAGTGGTTCGTAGTTCTCTTTGCAGAGGTCTTTCACCTTCCTTATTAGTTGCATTCCTGGGTACTTCTTTTTGTGGCATTTGTGAATGGGAGTTTATTCTTTACTTGGCTTTCGACTTGACTGTTGTTGGTATGTAGGTATGCTAGTGGTTTTGCACATTGATTTTGTATCCTGAGACCTTTCTGAAGTTGTTTATCAGCTTCAGAACTTTTGGGCTGAGACTGTGGGGTATTCTAGATATAAGATCATGTCATTTGCAAACGGGGATAGTTTGACTTCCTCTGTTTGAATTTAATGTTTTTCTTTCTTTCTCTTGCCCTATTGCCCTGGCCAGAACTTCCAATACTATGTTGAGTAGGAGTGGTGAGAGAAGGCATCCTTGAAAGGTTTATTTTCTTCTCTTTAAAGAATCTCTATATTATAAAGCCAAATGCATATTATGCATATTATGAAGTTAGTCAGCAGCCTTTATTATCTATACTAATTCATGTATGGCTTGTTGTTTTATCCTTTTAGATTGTCTTTCTATCTTATCTCTTTGAATTTGAACAGTTAATCCTTATAATAACGTGCTGATAACGTGTAAGAGGGTGATTCACAGTTAGAGGTCAGTGACATCTGCTTTCCAGGGTTGTCAGTGCACCCAGACTACTCTGTTACAGTATCACACTACCACTGTCAGGGAGACCCTGCTGGGATAGGCTCCTCTAGCAGTAAGCCACCCACCTAAATCATACACAGGAGTGGTTTCCTCATGCTTGGGGCTAAATTGGGGAGAGAAATTGGAGTTCAAGAAAGGTGATGTCTGAGTTAACCTTCACTGCCCTACAACAAGATGGTTTGAAGAGGATGGAAGAGGTAAAGACCATCTGGGTTTAGCCCACTTCTCTCTTATTTCTTTTTTTCTTCCCTCCTTCCACCCTCAGCTCTAGCTTTGAGTTTATTTACATATCCTGTTATAGGATTATTGTTATACAAAAAGTAAAAAAGGAAGTAGAGCAATTAAACAGAGTATTTGATCAAGGAACATAATCTGAAATCAATCTTTATTGTCAATAATAGAATTTTGCTTCCCATTAACAACTTGAATAAATGTGCCAGGTCTTCACTTTTTCAGACACAGATAAAAAAGCAGTAGACAATTAATGGACTTAGGAGGAGTCCAACTGTGAACCCTGACACCAGCCTACTTAGTGAGTTTCCTCAGGAAACAATTGTGCTCAATACTTTCAATTGAAGAATGCTTCAGAGATTTTGAAATTAAAATGACAAAATCTTTAGTCATTTTTAGGGAATATTCTTTATGGTTTTGTTGTTTGATGTAGAAATAGTAAAGGGGTTAAGTTTCCTTTAAAAGGTCTTTAAGTTGCCATTGGAAAGATGGGTGTGTTTGAAAAATGTAACAAAGTGCATTTGGGAAATTTGGATTCCGTCCTGTGAAGAGGCAGGATGAAAGAAGGATAAGCATTGTCCACACTATAATGAACATAAAATGGTTTCAATGATCAGAGGGGATTTTTGATTGACTAAGAGAAGGTCATGTAATCAAAATTTATTTCTAATAGCGTTTGGTGAGGGAAATTCTGTTTTAAGTTAAATAATCAGGGAGATAATTGCAACAAAAATTAAGGGTTGATCTATATAATCCTTCCTAGTGCAGTATGGAGCAAATGAAAAGATGGGGGACCTCCAGAAACAAACCTCCAAAAAATGAAAAACTGCCTTATGCCTTATAGAGAAACCAGAGACTCTGTAGGCAGAACAGGAAGAGAAATTGAAAGCTGTGTATGACACAAATACAGCCACCATTTCTTACATGATGAGCAGCTGTAGCATGAATTTACAGCACACATTGGATGGGAGGAAAGCTCATTGCATTCTATGCAACTACAAACAAATTCAAGAGCTGCAGGAATTGTTTATGGAGAATCTTTAAATAAAGCAGAAACTTAGAACAACTGTAATTGGAAAACCTAAGAATAGTTGATATTGAGATAAAAGAGAGGAAAAATTCTAGCAAGTCTCATATGAGATATAAACGATATGGAATACAGAAATCAGTTTACAATAAACCTCTGTTTAATAAAAGAGAGAAAATATTTAATTTCTAAAACATTTTCTTAGCCCCTAAGAGTATAATCAGTTCCCTAGTTTTGAAAATATTGAAGGAGCCGGGCGGCAGTGGTCAAGCCTGTAATCCTAGAACTTTGGGAGGCCGAGACAGGCGGATCACGAGGTCAAGGAGATCGGACCATCCTGGCGAACACGGTGAAACCCCCGTCTCTACTAAATACAAAAAACTAGCCCGGGCGAGGTGGCGGGCGCCTGTCCCAAGCTACTCCTGGAGGCTGGAGGCAGGAGAATGGCATAAACCCGGGAGGCGGAGCTTGCTGAGCTGAGATCCGCCACTGCACTCAACAGCCCGGGCGAAAGAGCGAGACTCGTCTCAAAAAAAAAAAAAAAAAAAAAGAAAAGAAATATTGAAGAAACGTCAGAATCACACAATATTATTATAAGGTTTTGGCCCATACATAATATACTAGTTAAAACTTGACTATATATTTTTTCTTATTCTATAGTTGATTCAGTTACTAATAATGTTTTAATTCAAATTATACAAGAAAAAATTACTTTAAATACTTTAAATACAGAAATTGGAGGCTAATGCGCAGTGGCTACACCTGTAATACCCAGCACTTTAGGAGGCTGAGGCAGGTGGATCACGAGGTAGGAAGATCGAGACCCATCCTGGCAAACATGGTAAAACCCTGTTCCTACTAAAATACAAAAATTACCCAGGCATGGTGGGGCGGGCGCCCTGTAGCCCTAGCTACTCCGAGGCTGAGGTAGGGAATGGAGTGGAACCCAGGGTGGGGTGGGGGGGTGGGGCAGAGCTAGCGTGAGTGGAGATGTGCCACTGGCATCCAGCCTGGGTGACGAGTGGAGACTCCATCTCAAAAAAAAAAAAAAAAAAAAAAAAAAAAAAAAAAAAAAAAAAAAAAAAAAAAAAGAAAAAGAAATTGAGTAAAACCAGCTGATAATTTCAATAAAAATTTGCACCCAGAGTAGTCAGAAGTGGTAGGTCAGCCCCCAAACCTCTCTTGATTGTAGGGGTCTAAAGGCTTTTCCTCTATGGGGATGCTTCTTCTTATCAGTTTTTCTCAAAGCAAGTTGCACTTGCCTATGTTTGAAAGGCTGTTCTCAGTATGCCAATTCTCCATATCTTATATAAATAGGTTTTCAGTGATTAATTTCCAGTTTCACATGATATTGCATTACAAAAACATCTCTGTGTTTCTGATGCTTTAAACACTTCTTGTGTCCTCAATGAATAATTAAGCATGACTTCCTATTCGGTTTTTATAGTTTCTAATGTAAAAGACTTTATAACTTTTATAAGAAAAAACAGTATTCAGAATATGATACTCCATGGTAATATATTGTATTAGTCTGTTTTCATACTGCTATAAAGAAATACCTGAGACTGAGTAATTAATAAAGGAAAAGAGGTTTAATTGACTCAGAGTTCTGCATGGCTGGGGAGGCCTCAGGAAACTTACAATCACTGTGGAAGGCAAAGAGAAAGCAGGCACATTCTTCACAAGGTCACAGGAAAGAGAAGCATGTGTGAAGATGGAATTGTCAAACACTTATAAAACCATCAGATCTTGTGAGAACTCCCTCAATATCCCAAGAACAGTGTGGGGGAAACTGCCACCATGATCCAATTTCCTCCCTCCTTTAACACATGGGGATTACAGGTCTCTCCCTTAACACGTGGCGATTACAATTTGAGGTGAGATTTGGATGGGGATGCAGAGCCAAATCATATCATTCTGCCCCTGGCCCCTCTCAAATCTCATGTCCTTTATGCATTTCAAAACTTTTCATGTCTTCCCAACAGTCCCCCAAAGTCTTAACTCATTCCAGCATTAACTCAAAAGTCCTAGTCTAAAGTCTCATCTGAGACAAGTCCCCTCCACCTAGGAGCCTGTAAAATCAAAAGCAAGTTATTAATAGTTACTTCCAAGATACAATGAGGGGGGAAGCATTGGATACATGCTCCCATTCTAAATGGGATAAATTGGCCAAAATAAAGGGGCTACAGGCCCCATGGAAGTCTGAAATCCAACAGGGCAGTTATTAAGTCTTAAAGCTGCAAAATAATCTCTTTTGACTTCATGTCTCACATCCGGGGATACTGATGCAAAGGGTGGCTCCCACAGCCTTGGGCAGCTACACCCCTGTGACTTTGCAGGGTTCAGTCCCCATGGCTACTCTCATGGGCTGGTGTTGAGTGTCTGTGGCTTTTGCAGGTACATGGTGCAAGCTGTCAGTGGATCTATCACTCTGGGGTCTGGAGGACAGTGGTCCTATTGTCACAGCTCCATTAGGCAGTACCCCAGTTGGGACTCTGTGTGAGGGCTCCAACCCCACATTTCCCGTCTGCACTGCCCAAACAGAGGTTCTCTATGAGGGCTTCACCCATGCAACAGACTTCTGCCTGGACATCCAGGCATTTTTCATACATCCACTGAAATCTAGGCAGAGGTTTACAAACCTCAATTCTTGACTTCTGTGCACCTGCATACCCAAAACCACGTGGAAGCTGCCAAGTCTTGAAGCTTGCACCCTCTGAAGCAACAGCCTGAGCTGTACTTTGGCCCCTGTTAGGTTGGAGTTGGAGCAGCTGGGATGCAGGACACCAAATCACAAGGGCGCACACAGCAGTGGGGCCTTGAGAGCCCAGCCCACAAAACAGTTTTTCCCTACTAGGCCTCTGGACCTGTCGTGGGAGGGGCTGCCATGAAGTTCTCAGATGTGCTCTAAAGACGTTTTCCCCATTGTCTTGGCTATTAACATTTGGCTCCTTTTTGCTTATGCAAATTTCTGCAGCTGGTTTGAATTTCTCCCCAGAAAATGGGTTTTTCTTTTCTACCACACAGTCAGGCTGCAAATTTTCCAAACTTTTATGTTCTGTCACCTCTTGGATGCTTTGATGCTTAGAAATTTCTTCTGACAGATTCCCTAAATCATCTCTCTCAAGTTCAGAGTTCCACAGATCTCTAGGGCAGGGGCAAACGGTCACCAGTCTCTTTGCTAAAGCATAGCAAGAGTCATCTTTACTCCAGTTCCCAACAAGTTCCTTAACTCCATTTGAGACCACCTCAGCCTGGGCTTCATTGCCCACACCATTATCAACATTTGATCAAAACCATGCAACAAGTCTCTAGGAAGTTCTAAACTTCCCCACCTCTTCCTGTCTTCTTCTGAGCCCTCCAAGCTTTTCCAATCTC
Source organism: Rhinopithecus bieti (assembly GCF_001698545.2). NCBI lineage: Eukaryota > Metazoa > Chordata > Mammalia > Primates > Cercopithecidae > Rhinopithecus > Rhinopithecus bieti. The sequence goes on from NW_016819911.1 coordinate 318,248, forward strand.
TGCCCATTACTCAGTTCCAAAGTCTCTTCCACATGTTCAACTTATTTTTATAGTAGTGCCCCACTATGTTGGTACCAATTTCCTGTATTAGTCCATTTTCACACGGCTATAAAATACCTGAGACCGGGTAATTTAGGAAAGAGGTTTAATTGACTCACAGTTCCACATGGCTGGGGAGGCCTCAGGAAACTCAATCATGGCAGAAGGTGAGGGAGAAGCAAGGACCTTCTTCACATGGCGACAGGAGGAAGAAGCATGAAGAAGGAACTTTCCAATACTTATAAAACCATCACATCTCATGAGAATGCACTCACTATCACGAGAGTCTTCTTCACATGGCAACAGGAGGGAGAAGCATGAAGAAGGAACTTTCCAATATTTATAAAACCATCACATCTCATGAGAATGCATTCACTATCACGAGAACAGCACGGGGAAATCGCCCCATGATCCAAGCAGCTCTTTTCCTTAGACACGTGGGGATTACAGGTCCTTCCCTCGATATGTGGGGATTACAATTTGAGATGAGATTTGGGTGGGGACACAGAGCCAAAACCTATCAAATATGCTAACTTAAAAAACAAAAGTTTGCATAGGAGATACAAATTTGTAGAACATAAAGGCAAAATTCGTCAGCAAAGTGCTATTGCATTTTAATTTCAAAGGGACTAAATTATACATGGTTTAAGTTTTTACCTGAAGACATACATTAGAACTAATTATTTTGTTTTTTAGTTTTAATGAGGAAACTTTAAATATCTGTTTTTAAGGTCTCCATGAATACCTGTTCTATTCTACTAATATCTGTCACCTAGCAGTACTGTTTTTCAACAAATCTTTCTTTTTTGGATACCTGCTATGCATGGTCAGTGCTAAATGGTCAATAGGATAGGATCCAAAGGTAAATTTGACAAAAATTCCTATCCTCGGGAGAGATAGAAAAATACATGCACTTTTTTTTTTTTTAAAATTATACTGTAAGTTCTGAGATACATGTGCAGAACATGCACGTTTGTTACATAGGTATACATGTGCCATGGTGGTTTGCTGCACCCATCAACCCGTCATCTACGTTAGGTATTTCTCCTAATGCTATCCCTCCCCTAGGCCTCACTACCTTACAGGCCCCAGTGTGTGATGTTTCCCTCCATGTGTCCACGTGTTCTCATTGTTAAACTCCCACTTATGAGTGAGAACATGCGGTGTTTGGTTTCTGTTCCTGTGTTAGTTGGTTGAGAATACATTTAATTAGAGTTAATTAACTACTTAGAGAAGTACTTCTAAAATTATTTTGGTGTCAGGACTCCTTCAATCTCTTCAAAATTACTGGAGATCCTAAAGAATTGTTGTTTGTTTAGCTTATATCTATCAATATTTACCACATTAGAAATTAAAACTGAAAAAAATTCAAATACAAGTATACGATAATAGTGCATTCCTTTAAGTGTCAGTATGATAATATTATCCCATGTCATGCAGCCACTGCAAAACTGTACTGTACGTACACTTATGAGAAAATGAGAATGAAAATGCAAAAATGTCTTAGCATTAGTGATAAAATATTCTTGACTTTACGAAGCCTCTGAAAGGGTCTTCAAGACCCCCAGAGACTACAAGTTATCAATCAGTAAGCTAGAGGAGATGTTTGATGCTATAGTTGATATGTCATCAAAACATTATGATGATACAGGAGAGAGAGAGAGTAATTTACATCAATCAACTATTAAATTTGTTAATGATTACCACCTCGCTAATACTGGTCTCCAACTGATCCTAGATTTCAATAAAAAGCAAATAAATGAAATAAATAGCAACAATAGTTTTTATCAAGTAGTTCAATTCATGAAATGAAGGCATTCCTCTGCCACCTTGTGGCAAGGTATCCTAATTAGGTATTAAAGGTTTTTTGGTTTTTTAGTTTTTTGTTTGCTTGTTTTTTACAATTACAATATATTTTTAGTTGCAAATTTAGAGTTTTTTTAAATGTTGAGTCTACCACTAAACATTATAAAATTATATTTAGAACCTCTGAAACATGCCAACCTAATGCTAAATAGTTCTTCAATACAATAAAAGCAAATAGGCTAAAATCCAACTGTGTTTTAAAGAACCAATAATTATGCAGAGTTTCCATAGCGCTTTGCATATAGTTGGACTTCAAAATTTCAAGATGACAAAAAGATAAATTTTCTTTGTTATTCTCTAATGCATTTTCTCACCTTGTAGTAAAAAAAACAGTAAGAGGAGTTTACAACTGCTACTACATTTAAGTTTTGTGAGCTCAACCTGGGGTGGGAGGTTGAGAAAATGTCCTAGAAAAGATAACTGTAGCAGACTCTGATTCCACTCTATCCAGGGAAGTTCCTAAAGGAATGTATGTTGCTGCAGCAAATGAAATACCTCAGTACATGGATACCTGGAAGAGCAAGTGGGGCAGCAATGGAGGACCAAAAGAACTTCAATCCTAAGAAAAATGGTAGGATGATACAAAATTGTCTAATGCTATTACTCTTTCTTGGGTTAAACCATATTATCTTCCTTATGTCTTGTTTCTAACCATGACAATAAGACTAGATTTTATTATTTCACTGAGGCACTTTTGAGCTTTCGTAAATCAGTAACTTACTGATAATCTTCATAAGCTTTTAGCATTCTTCCCAATCTTGAGAAGTACAATATAGCATAGTGTAGTGGTGCCAACCTGGGAGGATGTGAACATTTTGCAAGATACCTAAACATGAAGAGTTTTAAGGGAATCAATTTTCTGACACTTTACTTCCATATGTAGCTTTTCCCCAAAATTTTTCTGCCAGAAAACAAGTCTATATTTACAAAAGCCCAAGTACCACTTTATAAAGGATATGCAAATTCCTAATTCATTTTATAACTTACTAAAGTGCATTATTCTGAAGGCTAAACAAGTCTGGGTGCCTAAGGAAGGGGAAGCCTTTTCCAGTGATTAATCATAGCACCATAAACCTAGAGGGTTTTTAGGCTCTCCCAGCTTCATACACACTTTTGTTAAGGATAAAGCCCAGAAGTAGAAACTGGTATTTTTGCCACTTAATAATGTGGTGAATTCAGGTATGCATAAAGGTATAAATTTTTATTTCACAATGTTGCTTATTTCCTTCTTTTGGTGTTTTGTTTGTTTGTTTGTTTTTTGACAAGGTCTTGCTCTGAGACAAGGTCTTGCTCTGTCACCCAGGCTGGAGTGCAGCGGCACAGTCTTGGCTCATTACAACCTCTACCTCCAGAACCAAGGGATTCTCCCAAGTAGCTGGTACTACGGGCACATACCACTATGTCTAGCTAACTTCCGTGTAGTGAATATGTTGCCCAGGCTGGCCTCAAACTCCTGGGCTCAAGCAATCATCCCCTCTCAGCCTCCCAAAGTGCTGGCATTACAGGTGTGCACCACTGTGCCCAGACTTCTTTTGTCTCCTATTTCATAAAAATTCTTTTTTGAACTTCCAGAAGGAAGTTCATTAAGGAAATAGCAGAAAGAGCATCAGTAACAATTGTTAAATGCTTAAAAATAATATTTTCTGCATATTTAAATGACAGGAAAGTTTTCCTATGCTTCTCAATATTATTCTCTAATATTTGAAAGCACCAAAGAATAACCTAAAAAAAATAGGGTAGTAAAGCTTTGTTTTCAATATAATTGATTATTTTCTGGAAATATTGAAAATTTAAAATACATTAGAAAAAAACATGGTTAAAATTGTAATGAAATTTCTTTCAGACTTAATGTTTTTTTTTCAATAGTGATTAAAATCTGTTTTTTCAAGTCATGTCATGTGAGATTTATCCTGATTACCATGAATTCTCCTCTTACTTGATCATAAAAATGTTAAATATTTTCTATCTCTTTTTAATAAAAGTTAAAATTATAAACCAGCTATCAGACCAATTGTCACATCTGTGACAGCTTTTGTTTCAAATTATGCTTCAAGGAATATTTGTGTAGCAGAAAACCTTGGAAAAAAGAGATAGTGTCACCACCCCTGGGCACAGAAGGCAGAATTGTTTTTGACCAAGATAATAAAGAAAATATTCCCCTTTGGGGAAAAGGTTGGGTGGGTTTACTAGCAGACCATTTAAAAGATCGAGAGTTTCCCAAGCTTGGGATTTCTCAGCTGTTACAGAAATCTACTGCGAGCACATTGTCCCCCAGGTGGCTTGGTGGACAAAGGAAGCCAATGTAAACATGGAGTTCACACTACTCACTGCCTGCTGTGCTGTCAGTATTAAAGTTCTTTGTCTCTGACCCAGAAGTCTCATGTCTTCTTGTCAGCATCTGTGAAACTGTGGCAGACTCATTTGGTAACTTGCAGGCAGGGTAAAATCTCAGGCCTTTCACAGTTCTTGCCAGGATTAACACTTTGCAAATGGAAGGTACAAGCCTAAGGCAGCAAAGAAAAGGAAAGGAAGGAGAAGAGAGGCAAGCAGTGTACTATACTGATTACCATAACAAAACCACAAAGAGACAAAGCAAGTTATTTAGCAGTCACAGTCACTCTATGTTTTAGACTTTTCTGGAAGGGTTAAAAGGAGAAACTTCCATTCTGAGTAGTCCATAAGAGAGAGAAAAAGGAGGGGGAAATTTTCTCCTTGGCTCCCTTCCACCTCCTCTTCTCTTTGATCAAGATTTACATCCACAGTGATCTAGCTCTCCCATGCCTCTTGGTTACATCTTGGTGACCGCTCAGAAAACCAGGTCCTATTCTTTAAAGTATAGTGTCTTACTCAAACATGAAAGTGGAAGAGTGACTTTGTGCAAATAAAGTGCTGACCATGGCAGAGAAAGAAGGGTGTGGACAAGAGAATTAGAGATCGTGTCCAAGGTTTCTATTTTAATATAATGTGTAACAAATTTACTTGCATGTCAAACAGTTCCTGTGTTTTTTCTTTCCATAAAATTGAATAGGAACCTGCGTTTTCAGCTGATTACTTACACACACACAAACAACAACAACAAGAAGCATTCACTTTTGTGACCTATGATACTTAGTAATTCCAAGTAGGAATTACTGGGAAAAACATGTATAGATCAATGCAGAATCCTGTCCATTTATATATAAATAGTGAAACTGGGGAAAATAGCCCTATTCATCTCATTAAGATGTACACTTCTAATTAAATTAAACCTTCAAATTAAATGATTATTTACCAAAATTTGTAACAGGTATTCTTTTGATTAACTATGAACTAATATAGTTATAAAAATAACCCAGGAGAAACTGTTAAATACGTGAAGTCTTTTGGTTACAAGGAGGAAAACAAAATTTAAATTTTAAACTTCTATACATATTTTTGGTATGGGAAAGCATGATAAAATGATCAATAATAAACTTTCAAGTATAAGATATTGTATAATTAGAATAAAAATCTGTGGAATGAAATTACATGGTAGAGTTACAAAAAAAATGTAAATTTTCATAGTTGAACAACAACTTTTTCGTGTATGTATTTTTTAGGGGGGTATTGCATATTAATGGCATTCAAATTTCATTAGATGCATTTGAAAGAGTTAAGTATTTGTTTTATTCCCAATATTGGATAATTGGAGAAATTATGTGCAATTACAATGAAACATTTTAAATCAACTAAAAATATGATTGAGTGTAAAATTTACAAAAAAAAATTTCTAGTAGGCAAGTAAACAAAAAAGTTTGAAGATATCCGTTCAAGTGACCAATAGGCAATATGGCCAACTCAGATGTCATTTGAGTAAACTGACAAAGTAAAAAATATCACCTAGTGTTATCTGGGCAATTCTGTGGTAGAGGTTGTTTGGATGAATGGAGGCAAGATGGTGCACTTCCAGGTTCTTCTTAACCAACTTTTCCCGGCAGACGGACCAGGACCTGAGACCCGCTTCCCTCACTCTCACGGCCTCTCTGGGGTAAGTGCCCTTGTCTCCTCTTTACCTCCCTCGGCCAGAAATCCTGTGCAGGTCCGAGGTCCATTTTGAGCCACCAAGTGGCTCGGGAGACCCGTTCAGGACGGAGACGTCCGCCTGACAGTAATCTCCACTTTGGCTCCATGAGCCTCCAGTCTGTCTCTGCTGGTTCCAAAGGACGCTTTGAAGCCAGGCAGGGATCCATTTCCATTTCCATTGTGTCCATTGTGTAAGTAAAGAGGAAACAAA
>NW_016819911.1:327758-352520 GCF_001698545.2 Rhinopithecus bieti
GGGCTGAGACAATGGGGTTTTCTAAATATACAATCATGTCATCTGCAAACAGGGACAATTTGACTTCCTCTTTTCCTAATTGAATACCCTTTATTTCTTTCTCCTTACTGATTGCCCTAGCCAGAACTTCCAACACTATGTTGAATAGGAGTGGTGAGAGAGGGCATTCCTGTCTTATGCCAGTTTTCAAGGGGAATAGTTCCAGTTTTTGCCCATTCAGTATGATATTGGCTGTGAGTTTGTCATAAATAGCTCTTATTATTTTGAGTATGTTCCATCAATACCGAATTTATTGAGAATTTTTATCATGAAGGGCTGTTGAATTTTGTCAAAGTCTTTTCTGCATCTATTGGGATAATCATGTGGTTTTTGTCTTTGGCTCTGTTTATATGCTGGATTACGTTTATTGATATGCGTATGTTGAACCAGCCTTGCATCCTAGGGATGAAGCCCACTTGATCAAGGTGGATAAGCTTTTTGATGTGCTGGTGGATTTGGTTTGGCCTGGCTTGTATTTTATACAATTTCAGAAATAAGTGTGTGTAACTTAACTAACCAGAGAAAGTACATGTGCATACCATATTTCATCAAATCAACAACAACATAGTTTATGAGATACACAATTATCTTTTGTTTCACTGGGAAGAAACGCTGCCCATTGGAGCCATGACCTGATGTTAATTGCCATTGATTATAAGATGACTCACAATTTCAGAAGTGTTAAAATGTAAAGAAATTGCTTTAGAATGAATGGATTACAGTATTTTGTATAATCAATGTTTTTAATTTTCCTATTAAAGTATCATTTGCATACATTAAATCCACCCATGTTAGTGTACCGTTCTGTGAGTTTTGACAAATGAAAAGTTACATAATTACCCTGCCACCAAAAGCAAGACACAGAACAGTTCCATCACTCTTTAACATTCTCCCATGTTCCTTTGTAGTCATTTCCTCCCCATATCATGAGGCTGACAACTATGAACCTCTGCTTTATTCCCATAGTTCTCCCTTTTCCAGAATGTCATGTAAAAATAATCATATATTATGCAGCCTTTAAGTTTGACTTCTTTCACTTGGCGTGATACTTTTGAGGTTTATCTATATTCTTGTGCATATCCATGGTTCATTCCTTTTTTTTTTTTTTTTTTTTTTTGCTGAGTAGCATTTCATTGTGTAAATGAAACACAATTAGCTTTTCATTCATTAGTTAAAGGACCTTTAGACATTTAGGTTGGTTTGAGTTTTGGAGAATACAAATAAAACTGTCATAAACATTTATCTACATTGTTTTTGTCAGAATATAATATTTGTTTGTTTCTTTTCTTTTCTTTTCTTTTCTTTTCTTTTCTTTTCTTTTCTTTTCTTTTCTTTTCTTTTTGAGACAGACTCTTGCTCTGTTGCCCAGGCTGGAGTGCAGTGGCATGATTTGGGCTCACTGCAAACTCTGCCTCCCAGGTTCAAGAGATTCTCCTGCCTTAGCCTCCCGAGTAGCTGGGATTACAGGGGTGCACCACTGTGCCTGGCTAATTTTTTGTATTTTTAGTAGAGACGGGGTTTTGCCATGTTGGCCAGGCTGGTCTTGAACTCCTGACCTCAAGTAATCTGCCCAACTCAGCCTTCCAAAGTGCTGTGATTACAGGTGTGAGCTACTGTGCCTGGCCAGAATATAATTTCTTATTTCACTTGGGTATATACTGAGTAACAGCTTGCTGGGTCATGTACTAAGTGTGTGTTTAACGTTATTAAAAACTGACAGACTGTTTTCCAAAGTGGCTACACCATCTTGCATTTCCTCCAGCCATGTTTGATAGTTCCAGTTGCTTCACATTCTTGCTAGCAGCAGTGAATATTGTCAAGTTTTGTTGTTATTTCTATTCTGATAGGTAAATAGTTACATTTTCCAGTAGTTTTCCTAGTGACAAATTGGGTTGAGCGTCTGTTCAGTTGCTTATTTGCCATGTGTACCTCTTCTTTGGTGAAGTGTCTGTTCAAATATTTTGCCTGTTAAAAGAAATTGGTTGGTTGTTTGCTCAAAATTGAGTTTTGAGAATCCTTTATATATTCTGAATACAAATCTTTTATCAGATTGTGATTTACAGTTTCAGCAAGTTCCCAGGTGCTGCTGATACTGCTGTGGTTTGGGGAGTAGAAATAGCTGCCCACAGGGCTTCTTAAACTTTAACGTCCATAAAAACCACCTGGGGTGAGATGGGACCCAGTAGATCTGGGGCACATCTGAGATTCGGCACTACCAACCAGCTCTAAGAAGAACTCTGATGCTTCTGTGTTCACAGTTTTGGCAGAAAGGGCTTAGGGAAACCACAGAAGGATTCCAAGGAAGAGTTACATTTCAGCCAAGATTGAAGGATGAGTATATTTCTCCAGAAAGATACAGGATAGAGAATAATAGAAGGCGAGAGAGGAAGAAAAGAGAAGGATAATTTTGCAGAGGGCATAACATGACCCATGCCAGGTCGAATGAAAAAGGCAAAGACATTGGGGATAGAAGATGACCTGTTACTGAGAGGTAAGTCATATTACAAAAGTCATGTTTGAATTTTCTTTCCTGTAGGTAGAAGTGCATTGAAATATTTCAATCGGGACAGTCATGTGATCAGACTGTCAGTACCGAAATGTGTCTCTGATGGTGGAATAAAAGTATGATTGGAAAAGAAACTGGAGGTGGAAAACCAGTTGTTGCAATTGTGCAGTGAGAAATGACAGATGTTTTAATTAAGGAATTACAATGGGGTGAAAGAGGAGGAGCCACATTAAGAGATGTTTAGGAAGAACAATCAACATGACTAGGTAAAAACTGGATGAAGGGGAGAGAGCAGGGGAAAGCTAGATGCAAACTGGATGGTGTTATTTACCAGAATAAGGAATGTGTGTTTAAGGACTAAGTTTTGTGCAGAAGATGACCAGGTTCGTCAGATATGCTGAGGTTAAGATAATTCCTGTATAGCCACCTGCAAATGTCTACAAGATATTTGTAAAAGAATGGAGGGCAGAAGAGACGAATGGGTCGAAGTCATGAACTTGGTAGTAATCTGGTTCTGAGTGTTAATTGAAGTGAAGTTCTTTGATGAAATCTACAGAATACAAAAGAGATTAAAAGAGCCAAAGTCTCTTTTGGATCCAAGAGACACTCACATCCAAGAGGTAAATGAAAGAAGGGATCCAGTGAAAGAAAGGGAGGCATTTCTTTCAATAGGGGAAATTATTTTAATTTGAAATTCAGCGAGGAGGCAATATCAGTCTCAAGGAGTTGATTTGAAATTCTTTCTTTTAATATTTAATATATATGTTCACCCCTTATAGGCAGTAGATAAAATATTCTCCATTTTCATAATTTTCCTAAGATAAAAGATAATGATCATTTAATGTATGTTTAACTTTTGGTTTGTGGAAGGTCTTTCATGCTTTGTTTTCTATTTAAGTCTTCAATTACTCCTCAGTAGAGAGCAAAACAAGAAAAATTGTGATTTCCTTCCTTGCATCTAAATCTGTATTTAATAACTGAATGTCTGCAAACAGTACCAGGCAATGCAGTAATTATAAGATTACTAAAGGGCATTGTTGGTATGAACATATTTCATTTAGATGCAAACTTTGGTGCTGTATTTCAGACACTTCTGAAATACACTGATCCATACTAGAAATTAGCAGAGATTTATAACATATTGATACTAACGGTTCATCACATGTTTACAAATATTTCTCTACTGTTTGCTCCCAAGATAACAATTACTGTAGGCTTATGAAAGGGCATGATCTAGCTCTTCTGCTCCATATTATGTTTCAAGAAGGACTTGAATTGAAGGACTTACAATGGAATCTTTAACCACATAGATTAAGTACTGATTCTTCTATGTCTTAGATATTATTCTTGGGCAAGTTGGTTCAGTTTATTTCAACAATTTTTTTTACTAAATTTTTATTATTACCAAGTACTGGAGAAACAAAGCTAAATGAAATATAAATATGCATAGAACATTTCATAATAATAAGAGAAGTAGGCACAGGGAGCTGTGAGTTTGAAAGAGATTCTTCTTATTCAGCTTGAATAAGAGGTGGCCAGCATTTCTGGAGGAGAAGATGCCCGAGGTGATTTTTAGTCATGGAAGTCATCACCTTTTCTCCACTCCAAACCTGGTCACACATGTTCGTGTCTAAAACCCTCTTTTATTCCACTAAAAGAGAACAAAAATGCAGTGCAGAATGAATAATAGGGTGTGCCTGGGGAACCAAATGTAGTTTCGTATTACCAGAAATTAAAACATGAGATGTGGATTTCTCGAAGTTCAGTCAGATGTCATGGAGGCTTCATAGGCTGGGATGAAAGCTTGGCATGTAATTGAAGTGATTTGTTGACATAAGAAAAGTAGTCACAGTTAAATCTGCATTGCTGTTACATAACTCTGGTGGCAGTGTGTAGGGTGTATTTGAAGGGGGTAAATCTGGAACCATTTTTAGTGCTTCAATGAGGCATGATAAGGGCTTGAACTTGGCCATGACAAAGTCTGGGAAAGGAAGGGCACAATTAAGAAAAAGTAAGGAGGCAACTACTTATGACAGTGCTTGTTGAGCTAGAAAAAGCACAGCTTTAAGAGTGAGTGAGGCCTGAACTTGAACCCCAGCTTAGTTACTTAAAAGCTTGAGCCTTTTACAAGTGACAGTAATTCTTGATTTTCTATAATCCTGAAAGCAAGGGTAACTTTGCTTTGTGTCATCCTAGAGATTAGGCATAATTTAAAGCACCTAAAATAAATAATTACCAAAGGTCGGTTCCTGGTTAACATAAGTTTCCCCTATACTTCCTTGTACCTAAATTCCCCCTGTACCTACTTTCTTGTACCTAAATTCCCCTACACTTCCTTTTACCTAATCCTTGCCCTCTGCCTCAGGGTAAGAGAGCAGCTGCTTTTAGCTTATTCTCCCCAGAAGCTATGCAGAGCCTTCTGACCTATCAGAAGGTTTGCCCCCTCTCCATATTTCTCCCACCACACTGACCAATCTCCTACATGACCTTTTAGGCTCTTAGCTTAAATGCCATGTGAATAGGGTCATTGTTTTAGGTTATGGATTTCTTCTTATTAAGGGACACTATGTAAGAGTCCTTTCAAAACTATCATAGAGAGAAATACTTGTTATAAATAATAATAATAATAATAATAATAGCAAGCAGGGTGAAAAACAGTGGCTGGAAGAATGTCATCTGTCAGTGGATATGCTCATTCATGGGCAGGCTCTACTTTTCATGTGTTAACTCTTCCCATTTTACAGATAAGAACACGTAGAGAGGCTGAGGTGGGCAGATCACAAGGTCAGGAGATCAAGACTATCCTGGCTAACATGGTGAAACCCTGTCTCTACTAAAAATACAAAAAATTAGCCGGGCGTGGTGGCGAGTGCCTGTAGTCCCAGCTACTCGGGAGGCTGAGGCAGGAGAATGATGTGAATCTGGGAGGCAGAGGTTGCAGTGAGCCAAGATCACACCACTGCACTCCAGCCTGGGCAACAGAGCAAGACTCTGTCTCAAAAATAAAAAAACAAACAAACCCCCCCCCCCAAAAAAAACCAAACCAAACCAAACAAAACAAAACATGTAGAGAAAACCATGGAAATTAATAAGCTTTTCAGAAAAATATACGCTCTCCCACTTCATATTCAAAGTTTAAACTTGACATGGATGTTGAGGACTTGAATAGAAAGAGAAGTAACCTGATTTCTGCTTCTCAAATGCATTTTGAGATCCTTCTCATGTCCCCAAGTTTGATATCAGGTGTTCTATTCTGAAGTGGCATAGCCTTGGTGGACTCTTCTCATTGGGTGAATTACCACCAAGATTAGTAATTATTATTAGAATTATTGTGATGGATAAATTCAGTTGTAATTATCATTATGGTTTATCTAATTTTCCCTGCTGGTTTGTGTTAACACATTTTGGTAAGACTACAAGTAACTGTCTCCAGTTAAAAACGAAAAGTTAAATGCACTCTGAGAATTATTTCATATATCTATTATCTACCTTCACTTGTGATATCAAAGAAGTAGTGCATAGGGCACAGATGCTTCAGCAATGTTGAGTGTATAAGTCATACATCGGTTGGAATAGAAAGAGTTTTGAAGTGCTCTAAATCCAACTCAGACTGGTACTAACTTATGAATAAGCAATATTTTTTTGGACAACTATTGAGTATCATGTCCATATGTGTTTTTCCAAAGGCTTTTAAATGGTGTTTTGATTCTAAGTGTCAATTGCTGCATTTCATCAAGTAACTGCCACAGGCCCCTGCCCAAACATAGCATTTTTGATGACTCTGTTACCAATAAGCAAGATTTAAAAACAAAACAAAACAAAACAAACCAGCCGTCAGTCGAAAGTTTGTCTGTTGGTCTACTTTCTAAAGGGTCAGCAAATGAGTTACAGATGGATCAGTATTTACGTTCCTTGACAAGTCCTGAGGGCCTGGTGGATGTTTCCTCAGGTACCACAACACAGTATTTAAGGTTTCCATTTGAAAGGAGACCCTGCTTAAGAGAGAGTAGGAGGAAGGGGGCTGAACATCGAGCTGTGGGAGTGTGAGTGATTCAGCACCCTTTTCTCTAGGGTGGACTTTGTAACACCCTTTGTAACACAGAGAGATCTGTGTTTGTCTGGGGTGGTTGTGGCCAGTCACACTGGCTTCCTTTCAGCTTCTCCTTTCCCTCCTCAGAGACTTGTCCTACCAGTGACACTCTGACATGAATCTTCAGGTGGACATTGTCCTTCCACTCTATAGGGCTTGGCCCAAATATCACCTCTTTTTTTTTTTTTTTTTTTTTTTTGAGACGGAGTTTCGCTCTGTCGCCCAGGCTGGAGTGCAGTGGCCGGATCTCGGCTCACTGCAAGCTCCGCCTCCTGGGTTCACGTCATTCTCCTGCCTCAGCCTCCTGAGTAGCTGGGGCTACAGGGGCCCGCCACCACGCCTGGCTAATTTTTTGTATTTTTTAGTAGAGACGGGGTTTCACCGTGTTAGCCAGGATGGTCTGGATCTCCTGACCTCGTGATCTGCCTGCCTCGGCCTCTCAAAGCGCTGGAAATATCACCTCTTTACAGACAGTGTTTCTGATCATCTTCTCCAAGCAGATGCCGCTTACTCCTCTTTGCCATTGCACTCACCTATTTTCTTCACATCATCTCTTGCAAGTTCTGTGTATGTAGACTTTAAGAAATGACCAGTCATCCCTTTTGGGCTGTAACTTCAAGAGTCCATGTCTGTTTGGTTCTTCAGTGTTCATTTACTACAGATCATTGCACATAGCACTCAGTAAATGTTTATTAAATAAATGTTGAATGAAGGGTTTTATGGAATGAACGTATTTCCCACCTTAATTCTTTATTTATCTCCTTGATTAATGTTTGTTGTTTATGATAACTTTTCAAAATTTATTAAATTTAACCAAATTACTGCTATTTTAGTGGAAAACATTATCTTTTCATCTTTAAAAACAAAAGAATTAGCATCAGAGTTCATTTTGGAAAGAGAACTTTTGCTCTAGAAAAATAGCTATATAGGCCACTTCAGTTGGGTTAGGAGAAACACCAAAAGTATGGCTTATACCATTAAAATGGAGAAATGCTGCTCGGTGAAATGTTCAACTGAATATGTTTGTCATAATCTGAGGCTGGAGGAGGGAGCCATGTCACGTGGTGAGACTCTGAAACTTTCTAAGAAAGGACTTAACAATTAAGCAGATGAACAGTTTCTTGAAGCAGGGTAGTCAAAATCTTTAGAGAGCACAGTTGTCTAATATCTGCTTTAAAGTTGTTAACATGTTCTGACATAAACTGCTTTTATAGCATCAAACTTTGGAAAAATCTGCATCTCTCTTTCGGGGTCTTAATCTCTGGAGTATTGTTCTTATTTTTGTTATCATTGAGAATGTGACTCATATGTCTGCACCTTTTCCAAACCCAGTCAAGTCTGGGGAAACACCTGCTAAATATAAAATCCACACACTTAAGGGCATTTACTTTTTCTCAATACACCAAACATGCAGTTAAGAAGTGAATGTCATGAAGTGGACATTTGAAAAAATCATTCCTTTCTTGAGATGTAAAAATTAGTAAGGAAAACTCAAGTTTTACCTTTTGGTTCAAAATTATAGGTGGGTAAGACCTTGTTAAAATATATAAATTCATAAATTATCATGATTGCCAAGCCACACATAAAATTATGCTTTTGCTTATACAAAATGAGCCTGATTGTACATTTACAGTTCTGTGGGCATTATGGCTTGCCCTCTTAAACCTCAGAGGAGAGAAAATTCTCCTCCAGCTACCATTTTGCAGAAAAGTATCTCTTTCTTTGAGATGCCTGTAATACATGGCTGCAGAACAGATTCAAGGAGGGCTTTCGAAATGGGTTTAAAGCAGGTTCATATCTGGTTTTTCAGCTGATTTTATATTCACATATTTTCTTTTGAATTACTCAGTTTTGCTTTAGTTGTCCAGTGTTCTGCACCAGGATTATTTATGTGCAGCTGAGCCCCAGGGAGATGGTAATGATTAGAGGAAAAGAGCAAAGGATTTATACTTTGGAATCAGCCACAACAGGGATAGCTTAGTCATGTTGCTTAACATCTATGAAAATCATTTTGCTCAACTGTAGAACAGATTTATTTATGATTACTTTTGCTACATTAGGCAAAAAAGGGTACATTTTGAGAGTTGAATGGTTAAAGTATGCAAATTAGGCTATTAGCTTATTCTCATATCTGCAACTCTCTCTGCATGAAACATCTTTCTCTCTCCTGTTTATTTACTTGGTTAAATTCTTGTCCTTCAAAGTGCATTTCCCTTGACACAGAGCCTTTCCTGACTTGTTGGTGTCTATTACATGCCCCTTCTTTTATGTCCAGTTTCTTGACTTAACATATGGTTTTGAAATTGTTTCTTGACTTGCCCATTTCCCACATTTGTCTCTGAGTTCCAAGAAGGCAGGAATCTTACTTTTTAAAATCATTTTGCCCTCCATGTCAATTACAAGCATCACTCTGATGGACAGTCAGCTCTCAATAAATATTGACCTAATGATTTATTTGTTGATTCTTCATGTAGTATTTACATTTTCAAGGATGAATAATCAACTATGTTTAAAAATTTGGCATTATGGCCGGGCGCAGTGGCTCAAACCTGGCGCAGTGGCCAAAACCCTGTAATCCCAGCACTTTGGGAGGTGACGACGGCACGGATCACGCAAGGTCAGGAAGAGTCGAGACCCATCCCTGGCTAACACGGTGGAAACCCGCTGTCTCTACTCAAAAAATACAAAAAATTACCCGGCGCGTGGTGGGCGGGCGCCTGTAGTCCCAGCTACTTGGAGGCCCTGAGGCAGGGGAATGACGTGGAACCCGGGAGGTGGAGCTTGCAGGTGAGCCGAGAATCACGCCACTGCCACCCTCCAGCCCTGGGTGACAGAGTGAGACTCCTTTTTAAAAAAAAAAAAAAAAAAAAAAAAAAAAAAAAAATTTTGTCATTACAATTACATACTTTGTTTCTGGTTTTACATAAACTTTTTAACAGAAGAATAATGGAATGTTAGATCAGAAAGAGGTCTTGGAATTTGTGTAATTCAGTAACAGAATTTTGCATAGGAGAAAATGAAAATCAAGAGAAATTAATCAATAATTAATAATTAATGACAGAACCAGTATTTTAGAGAGTCAGGCTCTGTTCAAAGGGGAATGTTTATGGGTTTGAGGTCAAATGTGTATTAAACTCTGAATTAGTAACTTGGCTCTGGCTTAGACATTGACCTTTCCAGTCTTCAGTTTCTTCACCTGTAATACAAAGAGGATATTCAGGAAAGAGGATGTTCTTGTGGTGATTAAACAAGTTAATATACAATAAAGTGTATATAATTGCACGAAGATATATAACAATAGTCACAACTAGTTATTCTTAGGATTCTTATTCAAGAACTCTTGATGCTGCCTCTGATTCCAACAGAAAACACTTAATCAAGACTCTGAATGACTATTCAATGCCACAACAGATAGGTGTGAATAGCCTTTCTAGTTTTAAAAAGGACCTTTGCAATTAAGTTATTAAGTGCTCCTGCAAATACCTACTAAGAAAACAACTGCCCATTTGATTTCTATCCAGTCTCTCTCTTTTCCTTCAGTTTAATTTTCCAGCTTCAAGGTTGTTAAATAGTACATGCTGTCTTGATTCTGACCTGCAAATAACAAGCTGTCGTGTGAATTTCTTCCTAAATTAAAGATAATTAGAAGGGCTCATTTCTTGTGATTAATGTTTGGAAGAGAACTGGGACTAGAATATTCTTGGCTTATTATTTTGCCATTCTAAAATAATGCTGACATTTGATTCTCATGCTAAGCTATTCTAAACACTTCTTAGCCATCAGAAATCTAATATGTGGGAGCTTGTGCTAGCACGTAAATGTTTAGGGTTGATATTCAGAGTTAAATCTTAATGTTACTTAGTGGTAGACAGTGATAGTAAGGGGAAGAAAAAAAGAAGGCAGGAAGGGAGTGCCCTTGTGTCTATACCTTTTCTTATCTGAATAATAAATTCATGCATAAATTTTATACATGAATGCAGAAACTTTTCTCTTGGGTTCCTAAAGTCAGGCAACCCTGGTCATCTAGATGTTGTTACAGCTATGACTTCTTTCTTATTAAAGATAAGCATGATTGTACCTCATCACTGGAAGAGGTTGTTCCTTCATGCTGGGCTCACCTTCACGTTTTATGTGACATTCTTAACAGTTTTACTTCTGCATGCAGCTACTTTTGCCATCAAGTCCAAAGCAAAGTCAAAGGATTAATAGTTCACAACACTTCCAACTACTCTGAAAGATGTATAGAATTGGTTTTAAATTAATGTCTCTAATTTTTAGAAAATTTTCTAGAGAATATAATTCACTTTCTTTTAATTACTCTTCAGTTTTAATTATTTGCTACCGAGGCAAAAATTTAGTCTAATTTTCTGCCATCTGAAGATCTTGCAGGTGGCTACAGTCTTTATAAGGCTTCTGATCTCATTTGAACATGAACTTGCTGTAGTTCCTTAGCCAATATGTTTCCCAGTTCCTTCACTAACCAGTTTGTCTCCTTTTAGGTGCACATCAGTTTTCCAGTGTTTCTCTAAAAGGGTGGAGGCTACAGACACACTATTTGAAGCCCTTGACCTCATGCCACTCATACATGAAATTAATGTTTCTATTTCTCTCTTTGCTGACTCTCTTTCCAGGGTTCCTTGTCTCTTTCTTGGCTTCTTCATTGCTTTCCTTTCCTACTGAATCTTCCTTCTTTTTGTTACTCTCCTAGAACCTAGAAAAAATTACATTAAGTAGTTTTCTAGCTTGTTTTAGTATGTTCATTATTAACTGTTAACTACGTTTTCACAAAATAATCTATACTTTGTGGAATAAATGAATAAATTACAAAACTATTTAACTTAACAGAAGTTTCCAAGGGGAAAGTAAAAGTTCATATTCCCCACTACTATCCTCCTGTTCTACTCCCTAAAGATAAGCACCATTAATGGTGTTTATCTTTATACTTAGAAAGTATATATGTGTATATGTGTATGTATACATGTATATGTGTGTATATATATACATACTTTCATATATACATATATACTTTCTAAGTATAAATGTATATATACACACATATATATGTATATATACATACAGCTTATAAGATATATATCTTATATACAAGGCTACATATCTTAGCCTTGATATATTTTTATATGATATATTTATATAAACATATTTGTTTGTTTATTTGTATCAAATAGATACATGCCAGATCTGTATTAGTCTGTTTTCACACTGCTATAAAGACATAACTGAGACTGGGTAACTGATAAAGAAAAGAGATTTAACAGGTTCACAGTTCTGTGGGCTATACAGGCTTCCACTTCTGGGGAGACCTCGGGAAACTTACAATCATGGTGAAGGTGAAGGGGAATCAAGCATGTCTTCACATGGCTGGCAGGAGAAAGAGAGAGAGCAAAGCGGGAGGTGCTACACAATTTCAAACAACCAGGTCTTGTGAGAACTCTATCATGAGAACAACAAGGGGGAATTCTGCTCCTATGATTTAATCACCTCCCACCAGGCCCCTCCTCTAACATGGGGAATTACAGTTCAACAAGAGATATGGGTGGGGACACAGAGCCAAACCATATCAAGGTTCAAATTGTGTGTGTGTGTCTGTTTATTTTCTTTCTTTTCTTTAAAACAGAGTGTCACTCTATCACCCAGGCTGGAGTGCAGTGGTAAGATCATGGCTTATTGTAGTTTCTACCTCTTGGGTTCAAATGATCATCTTGCTTCAGCGTCCTGAGTAGCTGGGACCGTAGGTCCATGCCACTATGCCCAGCTAGTTTTTCATTTTTTGTAAAGATGGAGTCTCACTATGTTTCCCAGGCTGGTCTCAAACTCTTGGCCTCAAGCAGTTCTCCCCTGGGCCTCCCAACGTGTTGGGTTTACAGGAGTGAGTAAATATGCCTGGCCCCCAATTTCAAATAAGAGCCTCTAGTTGTGCAAATAACTAAGTTTAATTTTTATACATGAATTTAATTTTTTATGGAACTCCCATTATTCTGATTGCCTCTAAGTTCTGGGAGACCAAATAGCATCAAGGAGATGGGGTCAGCTCATCTGTGTCAGTGTCATATTTCTATATGGGCCTCTACCTGTCACTTTTTGTTTGTTTCTTGGATCATCAGCATGGCCCTATCTGGTCATTTATTCTCCCCAGTTTTTTGCCTTACACTTGGGCATTTATTATTGAACACCAAAAGCCAAAAAATTGATTTTTTAAATATAATCTTGTATATTTTTCTGCATTATCCTCTTCTGGAGACATAGAACTCACTAGCTGCTGCCTAAATGAAGATAAATGTCAGAGTAACAGCATGTATATGAAAAAATTAAATATATTATCCTATACTATATAAATATGTTAATTGAATATTCAGTGGGAATTTCCTGTTTTTGTGGTATTTTGACTGAAGCCTGGAAGATGAGAATAATAGATTATAAAGTACCTGCACATTTTCAAGAGAGGCAGAAAATCAAAGGGCTTGCTAAGAAGTGGCTAAATTAGTCTGTGGACATCCACCCCCTGCCGCCACCACCCTTACCATCCAATCTATATAAACAGAAAAGCAGAAATTTAAGATAATGTATTAAGGAAAGGTAATTTATAGAAGTAAGGAGTGCTTTGGTCTTTTTTCTTCCCTATGCAGGTGTTGCCATTATTCCAGGGTAGGTAGGAGGAGACACCGAGAAAATCACTTAGAGCAATCTGGGAAGGTTCTTGCAAGGAAGCAGTGGCTTCTCACTATCCAACTGGAGTCTTTTTGAGCTGCTGAAACACAGGGCCATTTCTGAGGACACAGGGATGGAGCACTCCAAGTTATTGGAAGAGCTTGAAATGCATCCTTTTTGTCTGAGGCCAGGGGTTGTAAGGAGAATGTCAATGACAGTTGCTTCAGAAGTCATGGAAGTGGGAGGTAGGAGGGAATTCTGGAGCTGCTCAAGAGGCTGGAGACAGAGAGAGAGAAAGAGAAGAGGAGAGAGAGAGAGAGAGAGAGAGAGAAAGGCAAGTCTACTTTTCCACTATTTTATGGAGCCTATAGGGCAAAGGGAAGCAGTTAGGTTGAGCTGTCCTGATGAGACACTGCCCCAGGTTGCAGCTTTCTCCAGATAAGAGATCCTAGGAGTGAGGAACTGTGAGGTGGGTAGGTCACTGGGGGCTGAGACTAAGGGAAGAATCAAGAGGTCAGTCAGAGAGTACATCAGCCATGTAGGGAAACTATGAAATGATTCTTTTCCTCTAATCTCCATTCCAGTTGCACTGAGTGTGGAAGATTCCCCGAACCATAAAACCAGCAAGTTTTTATTAGCGATTTTCAAAAGGGGAGGGAGTGCACGAATAGGGTGTGGGTCACAGAGATCACATACTTCACAAGGTAATACAATATCACAAAGCAAATGGAGGCAGGGGGAGATCACAGGACCACTGGATGAGGAGAAATTAAAATTGCTAATGAAGTTTCGGGCACCCATTGTCTTACCAGGAAACAGGGTTTGAGAACAGATAACCTGTCTGACCATAATTTATTAGGTGGGAATTTTCTCACCCTAATAAGCCTGGGAGCACTATAGGAGACCGGGGCTTATTCCATCCCTTCGGCTTCTAAAAGACAGGACGCCTTAAAAAGGGGCCATCTATAAGCCTACCTTCAGGGCACATTCTCTTTCTCAGGGATGTTCCTTGCTGAGAAAAAAGAATTCAGCGATAGTTCTCCTATTTGCTTATGAAAGAAGAGAAATATAGCTCTGTTCCATCCGGCTCAGCGGAGGCCAGTTCAAAGTTACCTCTCTTGTTTCCTGAACATCGCTGTTATCCTGTTCTTTTTTAAGATGCCCAAATTTCATATTGCTGAAACACACATGCTCTACAAACAATTTGTGCAGTTGATACAATCACAGGGTCCTGAGGTGACACTCATCCTCCTCAGTTTACAAAGAAGATGATGGGATTAAGAGATTAAAGTAAAGACAGGCATTGGAAAACACAAGGATATTCATTGGGGAAGTGATAAGTGTCCATGAAATCTTCACAATTTATGTTCTTCTGCTGCGGCTTCAGTCTGTCCCTCCGTTCAGGGTCCCTGACGTCCCGCAACAGTTGATTCTACATGTTCTTTTTCTTTCTGAGACAGGATCTTTCTCTGTCACTCAGGCTAAAGTGCAGTGGCATGACCGTAGCTCACTGCAACCTCAAACTCCTGGGCTCAGGGAATCCTCCTGCTTCAGCCTCCTGAGTAGCTAGGACTACCGGCACATGCCAACCACACCTGGCTAACTTATAAAAATATTTATTGTAGAGATGGGGTTGTGCCTTGGTGCCCAACTGGTCTCCAACTCCTGGGCTCAAGTGTCCCTCCTGACTTAGCCTCCCAAGAGCTGGGATTATAGGCATGAACCACTGCACCTGGCTGCACATCTTGAATAGAGTGAGTAATGCCACAATGAACATGGAAGTGTAAATATCTTATCAAGATACTGATTTTAACTTGTTTGAATAAATATTCAGAAGTGGAATTGCTGGAACATATGATAGTTCTTTTTTAATTTTCTGAGGAGCCTCTATACAATTTTTTAAGCAGCAGCGCTATTTTACAATGCATAGGGTTACAATTTCTTCACCACTTCACCAAAACTTGTTATTTGCTGTTTTTGTTTGTTTTTGTTTTTTTAAATAATGATCATTCTAACAGGTGTGAAGTGATATGTCATTGTGATTTTGATCTGCATTTTTCTGATGCTTAATGATACTGAGCACCATTTCATATACCTGTTGTCATTTGTATGTCTTTGTACAAATGTCTGTTCAGGTTCTCAGGGCATTTTTTAATTGGGTTATTTGCTCTTCTTGCTATTGAGTTGTAGGAGTTCCTACAAAATATACTGGAGAATAAATTTTGTAGGAACTCCTACAACTCAATAGCCATATATACACACACATGCACACGCACACACACATATATGTATATATATACACACACACACTCACTTTAGATACTAACCCCTTATCAGATGTATGCTTTCTAAATATTTATCCCTGTCTGTAGGTTGCTTTTCACTCTGTTGTTTCCTTTGCTATGCAAAGCTCTTTTGTTTGATGTAATTCCACTTAACTATTTTTCCTTTTGTTGCCTGTGCTTTTGATGTCATATTTAAGAAATGCTTGCCAAGGCCAATATAATGAAGCTCTTTCCCTATGCATTCTTCTAGGAATATTATAGTTTCAGGTCTTATGTTTAGTCTTTAAGCCATTTTGAGTTGATTTTTGCATGTGGTATAAAATAAGCATCCAATGTATTCTTTTACATGTGAATTTCTAGTTTTTCCAACACCATTTGTTGAAGAGACTATCTTTTCTTTATAGTGTATTCTTGGTACTCTTGTCAAAGACCTACTGGCCATATACAGGTGAATTTTTTTTTTTTTTTTTTTTTTTTTTTTTTTTTTTGAGACAGAGTCTCACTCTGTTGCCTGGTCTGGAGTGCAGTGGCATGATCTCGGCTCACCGCAACCTCCGCCTCCCAGGTTCAAGCAATTCTCCTGTCTCAGCTTCCCGAGTAGCTACGACTATAGGCGCCCATTACCACACCTGGCTAATATTATTTTTAGTAGAGATGGGATTTCACCATATTGGTCAGACTGATCTTGAACTGCTGACCTCAGGTGATCCTCCCACCTTGGCCTCCCAAAGTGCTGAGATTACAGGTATGAGCCACCATGCCTGGCCATAGGTGTATTTATTTCTGGGCTCTCTAATCTCTTCCATTAGTTTCTGTGGCTGTCCATATGATAATTCCAGTTCCACACTGTTTTAATTACTGTAACTTTCTAACATGTTTTGAAATCAGAAAGTGAAATGCTTCCAGCTTTGTTCTTTTTCCTTAAGACTGTCTTGGCTATTCAGAGTCCTTTGTGGTTTCAGAGTGGTTTGAAGACACCATGTGAGCTAGACTGTGAGCCACCATGCTGAGCAATCATGAATTTTGAGATTGTTTTTGTTATTTCTGCAAAAAATGCCAACAGGATTTTGATAGGGATTGAATAGAACCTGTAGATTGCTTTGGGTAATGGGGACATTTTGACAATATTAAGTCTTCCAATCCATGAACACAGATGTCTTGTTATTTATTTCTTTTCTTCTTTAATTTCTTTCAGTAATGTTTTGTAGTTTTCAGTGTATACATTTTTTCTCCTCAGTTAAGTTCATTCCTGAGCATTTCATTTTTTGATGCTATTGTAAATTGGATTGTTTCTTAATTTCCTTTTTAGGTATTTTGTTGTTAACATATGAAGACACAACTGAGTTTTGCTATTGATTTTGTATGCTGTGACTTTAATAAATTAATTTATTAGTTTTAACAGTTTTTTTTTTCTTTTAAAAGAAAACCTTTAGGGCTCTCTACATATAAGATCACCTCATCTGTAAAAAAAGATAGTTTTATTTCTTCTTTCCTAATTTAGATGCCTGTTATTTTCTTTTCTTGCCTAATTTCTCTGGCTAGGACTTCTGGTGTTATGTTAAATAGAAGTGGCAAAGTGGGCATCCTTGCCTTTTTCTTAGAGGATCTAAGAACAAGGATCTTAGAGGAAAACTTTCAGTATTTTACCATTGAGTTTGATGTTAGTTGTGGGATTTTATATGTGGCCTTCACTATGTTGAGATAATTTCTATACTTCATTTATTGAATGTTTTTATCATGAAAGGGTGTTGAATTTTGTCAAATATTTTGCTGTATTTATTGAGATGCTCATGTAATTTTTTAAAAAGTTGAGATAGAATCTTGCTCTGTTGCCCAGGTTGGAGTGCAGTGGTGCAACCATGGTTCACTGCAGCCTCTACCTCCCGGGCTCAACTGATCCACTTGCCTCAGCCTCCTAAGTAACTGGGACTACAAGCATGCATCATCACACCCAGCTAATTTTTGTATTTTTGTAGGGATGGGGTTTTTCCTTGTTGCCCAAGCTCATGTCAAACTCCTGGGCTCAAGCAATCCACCTGCCTTAGCTTTCCAAAGTGCTGGGATTACAGGCATGAGCCACCACACCCAGCAATAATGTAATTTTTATCCTTCTTTCTGTTAATGTGTTGTACACATTGATTGATTTTTATATGTTGAACCATCTGGCATCCTAGGATAAATTTCACTTGGTCATGCTGTATGGAATACTTTTAATGTGCCATTGAATTCAGTTTGTTAGTACTTTGTTCAGGATTTTTGCTTTTATATTCATCAGGAATACCGTCTGTAGTTTTCTTCTTTTTTTTTCTGCAATGTCTTTATGTGGCTTTGGTATCAAGGTAATTCTGGCCTCATAAAGTGAGGCTGTAAGTATTCCTTTCTCTTCAGTTTTTTGTAAGGGTTGGGAAGGATTGGTTTCAATTCTTCCTTAATGTTCTGGCAGAATTAACCCATGAAGTCAACTGATCCTGGGCTTTCCTTTCTTGAGAGGTTTATGATGACTGATTCCATCTGCTTACTTATTATTCATTTGTTCAGTTTTTTTATTTCTGCATAATTCATACTTGGTAGGTTGCATGTTTCTAAGACATTAGCTGTTTCTTCATGGTTGTCCAATTTTTTGGCATATGCTTAGTTATAGTAGTCTCATACAATCCGTTGAATTTCTGTGGTTTCAGTAAGGTCTCCACTTTTCTAATTTTATTTATTTGAGTCTTTTTTTTCTCAGTTTAGCTAAGGGTTTACCGATTTTGTTGGTCTGTTCAAAAAACCAACTCTTAGTTTCATTGACTTTAAAACATTTTTAATTCATCTATTGCTGCTCATCTTTATTATTTCCCTCCTTCTGCTAACTTTGGATCTCATTTTTTTTTCTAGTTCCTGGAGGTGTGCCATTGGATTTTTTTATTTGAAATATTTTTTTCCTTCTAGAATGTAGGTATTTATCACTATAAACTTTCCTCTTAATACTGCTTTTCTGTATCCCATAGGTTTTGTATATTGTTTTAATTTGCATTTTTCTCAAGGTATTTTCTAATACTCTTTTTGATTTATTTTCAGACTCATTGGTTGTTCAAGACTGTTTTGTTTAATTTCCACATATTTGTGAATTTTCTATATTTTCTCCGGTTATTGATTTCTAGTGTCATTCCGTTGTGGTTGGAAAAGATACTTGGTATGATTTCAGTCTTCTTAAATTTATTAACAGTTTTTCGTTACCTAACATGTGATGTGTCCTGGAGAGAGTTCTGTGTGTGCTGGAGAAGAATTTGTATTCTGTTGCTCTTGGGTCACAGGTTCTGTCTATGTTTGTCAGAACCATTTGGTCTATAATGTTGTTCTGTCATCTGTTTCTTTATTGATTTTCTGTTTGGGAGTTCTATTTGTTAGTGAAAGTGGGGTACTGAAATCTCCTAACATTATTGTAATGTATCTCCCTTCAGCTCTGTCAATATTTCTTCATGTATTTAGGTACTCTGATATAGGATGTATGCATATATATTAATAATTGTTATATGTTCATAGTGAATTAATACTTTTACGATTATGTATTATCCCTCTTTGTCTCTTGTGACAATATTTCACTTAGAGTCTATTTTGTCTGATAAAAGTATGGCCACTCCTGCTCTCTTTTGCTTTCCATTTACATGAAACATTTTTCCATCTCTTGAGTTTCAGCCTATGTGTGTGTCTTTTAACCTAAGTGAGTCTCTTATAGGTAGCATACAATTGGATCATTTATCTTTAAGTTCATTTAGCCACACTATCTCTTTTGATTGGAGAGTTCAATCCATTTACATTTGAAGCAATTATTGTTAGGGAAGGACTTTCTATTGACATTTTATTAATTGTTTTCTGTCTGCCCTGTAGCTTTTTTTGTCCATCTTTTCCTCTCTTGCTATCTTTCTTGGTGTTTTACTGATTTTTTTTATTGTCATGCTTTGATTTCTTTCTTTTGCTTATCTTCTTTTTTTTTATTTTTTTTCTTTTTGAGACGCGAGTCTCGGCAGCGGGCCCCAGGCGGCTGGAGTTGCAGTGGGGCCGCAGATGCTCAGCTCACTGGCAAGGCTCGCGCCTCGCGCCGGGTTTATGCCATTCTTCCCGCTCAGCTCGCCGAGTAGCGGCTGCGGGACTGAAGGCGGCGGGTGGCCCGCCAACTCGCGTCGGCTAGCTTTTTTTGTATTTTGTAGTACGAGACGTTTCGCCCCGTGTTCTAGGCCAGGATGGTCTCGATCTCGCTGAGGCCGCTCGCGATCCACCCGCTCCGGTCCTCCAACAAAGTGGCTGGGATTACCAGGACCTTGAGCGCCACCGCAGCCTAGGTTACCATGTGGCTTACTTAAGGCATCCTTTAGTTATAACAGTCTATTTTAGCTGATAATGACTTAACTTCAATTGCGTAAAAAAATTCTAGACTTTTATCTTGCCCCCATGCATATTTTATGTTATTGATGTCCCAAAATATGTTTTTAGTGTGTATACATTAACATATTTTAGTAAGTATAGTTTTAAAATATTTTCTTTTAACTCCTATGTTAGAATTAAGTGATTTACACACTAGCATTAAAAGATTACAGTATTCTGTATTCATCTATATTATTTACCTTTATTAGCAAGTTTTATGTCTCTTGTTTTCATGTTGCTATTTAGGGTCCTTTTGTTTCAACTTGAAGAATTTCCTTTAGTATTTCTTGCAAGGCAGATCTAGAGATTATGAACTCTTATAGCTTTGGTTTATCTGGTAAAGTCTTCATATTTTATTCATTTTTGAAGGAAAGTTTTGCTGGAGTAGTAGTCTTAGTTGGCAGTACTTTCTTTCAGCACTTTGAATATATCATACATTTCTCTCTGGCCTGTAAGGTTTCTGTTGAGAAATCTGCTGACAGTTTAGTGGGGCCTCCCTTGTATACAAAAAATTGTTTTTCTCTTATTGCTTTCAAAATTCTCTCTTTGACTTGGGGTTTTGACAATTAAATTATGTTTCAGTGTGAACTTCCTAGGGTTCATCTGATTGGGGTCCACTGGATATTTTGGGTCTGGGTTTTTATTTCCTTCTTCAGGTTTGGGAAGGTTTTAGCTATTATTTCTTCGAATAAGCTTTCTTTTTCTTTATCTTTCTTCTTCTCTGATACTTCCATAATGCATATATTGGTCAACTTGATGGTAACCTATAAGTCTCTTAAACTTTCTTCACTCTTTTTCATTCTCTTCTTTTTTCTTCTTTGCCTGGATAATTTCAAATGACCTGTCCTGCTGAGTTTGCTGATTATTTGTTCTGCTTGCTCAAGGTTACTGTTGAATCCCTCTAGTTAATGTTTACGTTCAGTTATTATTTTCTTTAGCTCCAAAATTTCTGTTGGCTTCGTTTTTATATTTTCCTTATCTTTTTTGAAATTTTTAGTTTGTTCATGCATTGTTTGTTTCTGAGCTTATTGAGCACCTTTATGGAAGATTTTTAAAAATTTGAATTCTCTGTCAGGTAATTCATAAACTTCCATTTCATTAAGGTCAGATTCTAAAGATTTATCTTGTTTTTTTCCTTTGGGCCATACTTTTTTGTCCCCACTCCCTGCCCTCTTGAGTCTTTTTGTGGGTATCTATGCATTAGAAAAAATAGCCACCTCTCTCAGTCTTCAAGAACTGGCCATGTACAGGTAAAGGCCCTCACTGTCACCTCAGCCAAATATTCTGGGGGTCTCTCAAGCCTTCTTTGTGTATGCATCTTTTCTGGACTTGTGCATGTAAATTCCCAATTGGAAGACTTTCTGGTTTTATTTTTCAGGAATTTATAATCTCTTACTATTTCTGGTGTCCATCTGCTCTACTGTGGGCTTTTTAGAGAAACAGCATGCCCTGAATTATTTTTGTTGTTGTTGTTGTTGTTCTCAGAGACTCCCAGACATCTAGACTATGCTAGATCCTGTGAGCACTCCAAGACAGGCAAGATAGAATTCAGTCTGGCTGAATTCTGCCTTCAGGCAGCCCCCAGAAAAGCTGAAATGTTGGACTTATGGTCTAGCTTCTTTCTTCCCCAGGAAGAAGTTGGATTTGGGGATTTCTACTGGCTCACTCTTTGCTGAGCTGGAGAAGCTGTGGCAAGTGCGTACATGCTAGTCCACACTTCTGCCTTTGTTCTCAGCTGCTTCATATGTATGGCCTTTTGCTGTCACCATTCAGGTTCAGGCAAGACAGAAAGCAGTCCCTCAGGAAGCCTGCAAAAAAGTTAGAGGGTTGAACGTACAGATCAGTCTCTTCCTTCTCTCCCAAGGAGAAATCTGGGAGTTGAGGGATCATGTGGCACTGTGGCACTGATCATGTGGCCCCGCTCATGGAATAGAATTTATTGTGAGAGGGTGCCTCAAATTTTCTTATTGGTTTTGATGATGCTGGTTTGCCTTTGCCTGTGGTACAGGAGTTTCTCAAGTGGTTTCTGGATTTCTCACAAAGGGAATTTATCTAGGTGTTGTTGTTAAATTTGTGTGTCTATGGGGGTAAGAAAGGTCCAGGCTTCCTGTTCTGCTATCTTGCTCCTGTATGATTTTGAACCAGGTATTTTTTATGGTTCAATTTCTCTCCTCTCTTAGGATACTGATTATGCATTTTACATAAAAGTTTTAAATGATTATCCTAGAATTTGCAACTAATCTCAGCCAACTTTCAAATAACATAATACTGCTTTATGAGCAGTACAGATAGTTTATAACAAAATAATTCAATTCCTCCCTCTCGTTCCTCATAATATTCTTGTCATTCAATTGTCAATATATCACAGTCATCCAATGTATTATTGCTATTATTACTTCAGACAAACAGTTATCTATTCTATCAGTTAAGAATAAGAAGAATATAAGTGTTTTTATCTTAATTTATTCCTTCTCTGATGCTCTTTTTTTCTTTCTATAGATCCAAGTTTCTGACCTATATTATTTATTTTTCTTTGAAGAACTTCTTTGAACATTTCTTGCAGGGCAGGTCTGCTAATGACAAGTTGTCTCAGAGTTTACTTGTTTGAGAAAGCTTTATTTCTACTTAATTATTGGAGACTCATTTTGCTGCTCATAGATTTCCAGGGTTTTTTTTTTCTTTCAAAACTTTAAATAATATACTCCTCTGATATTGTGAAGTATACATTTGGTCTTCCTCCATGTTTCCCAGTATATAGATAGCCTTTAAAATCCTTGCAATCTCTTAAGTGATAAGTACCTTTTTGTATGCTAATGAGATGACTGGTGGCTGGGGACTTCCAGATAACCTGATTGGGACTGGTTGCCAGGGGAATCAACCATGAGATTAGAGGATTGGAACTTTCAGTCTACCCCCTGACCTCCAGGAAAGGGAGAGGGGCTCAAGGTTGAGTTGCTCACTAATGGCCAATGATGTAATCAATCATATATATGTGGTGGAGCTTCCGTAAAAACCTAAAAGCACTGGGTGAGTTTTGAGATCTTCTGGGTTGCTGAACACATGGATGTTTCTGGAGAATGACTCACCTGGGGAAGGCTTGGAAGCTCAACATCTTTTCCCACATACCTTTTGCCCTGTGTATCTCTTCCATCTGGCTGTTTATCTGTACTCTGTAATATTCTTTATAATAAAACAATAAATATAAGTGTTTGTCCAAGTTCTGTTAACCATCCTAGCAAATTAATCAAACCCAAGGAAAGGGTCTTGGGAATGCCCAAAAGAGAGGAAAGATAGAGAGGGCTGGAGTTCACTAAAATTGCCTTTTCCTCACATCACATAAGGCTCTGAAGGACAGATCCTCGTTACAGAGAGCATTCAGAAAAATCTTTCAAAACAGTTATATACCCCTCCTCTAGCCCAAAGTATAAGGGGATTTTTCTTTGATCTGCACCTTGAAAATCTGTTGGAGTTCCTGGAAGTGAATCCATAAAATCGGGGCCCCTCTAAAATTAGGCCCTCAGGAGTTTTTAACACTCAAACTAATACTCACTAAATTTCAGTGATTCAACAAAATTACCATGTAAGTGTTCCTGCCAGTTACTGAATCTAGTGGCTTCAGCTTCAAGTATGGTGATTACAGTCATAACTCTCTGTATTAGCTTGTCTCTAGATTTCAAGGTGTTGATTAGCCCTCTCACCTTAATTCTCTGATGGAACTAAGAAAAGTCATTAATTTGCAGTTTGTACAGCTTTTATCCTATGAGGATGGGAATAATGACTTCAAATCTCTTTACATGTCAGAGTTCAAACTGTAAGTCTCTCCTCATTTTCTTTTAAAGTTCTTCATAGTATCATGAAATTCCCTTTTATGTCCTAAGCTTCCCTCCAGGGAGTTGCATCTTGTGCTCCTCCCCATGCTAGTTGTTCTCTCATCTTGCTTCACAGCTGCCATCTCAGGGCTTGGTGCTTCCTTCCTTGCTTTTCTGGATTTATTCCAACATATTTTTTGGTTCTCATCCTCATTTTGCTATAGTTTATTTTCACAGCTCTCTAAATAAAGGAATGTGGGAAATAACTATCTGAGTCTGTATCTGAAATGTCTCCTAGCATCCAATAATACTGATAAAAATTTTGATGTCCTTCTGATTTTTGTTCTGAAAGTTCATATCATTATGTTTAATCTTTAAAAAAAATCCTCTAGAATGAGCACTAAGTATACTCTTTCCTCTGCAGATCTATGTACTTTAGTATCGGCATATTCCCTTGAATTCTTTGATACTCTCATTTCTGCTTTCTTGGATATCTCCTTCTATGACTTATATTATTCTGGTTTTGGACTTTCTGAATTCATTCTCTACCTTGTTCATCTCTCCCCATTCCCATCTTTTTCTTCTTACTGCACTTTCACAGAACATTCTCTCAATTATATCTTCCAAATATTCTACTAAATTAAAACATTTTAGTAATCATAATTGAAAATTCCAAGAATTGTTCAATCTTCAATCGGGGATTTTTTTTTTTTTCTTTTCTCTCTCTCTCTCTCTCTTTTTTTTTTTTTTTTTTTTTTTTTTTTTTTTTTTTTTTCTTTTTTCTGATTGGTCCTTTGTTTCTTTCTTTGTTTTTGAGACTGGATCTCCCTATGTTACCTAGGCTGGTCTCAAACTCCTGGGCTCAAGTGATTCTCCCATCTTGGCTTCCCAAAGTGCTGGGATTACAGATGTGAGTCACCATGACTGGCTTGATTTTTCCTTTTTTATAACATGTTTTGGTAG
>NW_016819911.1:354423-369822 GCF_001698545.2 Rhinopithecus bieti
ATATTTTTAAAAGTTTTATTCTATTCTTTAAATATTGTATATAAATTTAGGATAATATTTTTCCAGTTTTAAATCTTGACCTTTCACTTTCATGCTGAAGCTTTCCTCAAATATTTGGTAATCCCTGGTTGTTCATTTATATATTATAATAAAGGAGTTATATGTATTGATGGGACTTTTGTTCACATTATAAGAATATATTTGTTCACAAATGGACTTTGCTTTGATGTGGCCATGCAGGGAGGTTAGTGTTAAATTGGAGAACCTCTACATTATAGTTGCCATATTTAACAAATAAAAATATGGGACACACAGTTAAATTTGAATTTTAGATAAACAACTAACTATTTTTTAGTATAATGTCATTATATGAAGGTATTTGCTCAGGGTCAATCAGTTCCTTCTGAGAGGAAACTTCTAATTCTTTGCCTGGGGCAGAAACTTGACTGTTGAATTTGTGATATGTATAAGTGTGTACATGTGGGAAAGGGGTAGGGCTGGGAGCTGAATGTTCTGTACTTACCCATTTTCAACAGATCCTTATTTCTAGTACCATATCTCACTCGTGTCCCCTGCCAGACCTTACATTTACAAATATAATGTGTCTCTGTGATTCTATGACTGTAATGTGTTACCATCTCAAGTGCATCTCCCTCAATGCATCTTTTAGGCCAGAGCTTCTGAACTAATGTGCCCAGGTAGATTACAAATATATCACAAGATATTGAAAAGTTTACACTTTCATGACAAAAATTTCAAAGCATTTCACTGTCTTTTAAAAAATTTATAGCAGTTAAATTTTTAGCTAACATTCTTTGAATTTCTGCTTTTGGTACTTGTTACTTTAATGCATATAACTCTATGCAGAGCACTGTTTGTCAGCAACAGAACATCCAACTCATAAAAAATTAATTTTGTAGTGATTTTTTCAATATATTTCTTTATTTTGAGTCCAAGTATAAAATTGTAATACTATAGCAGACCACTTTTGGCTAGTGTGGCATATCATGCAGACCCTTCGGCAAACCAGGCTCAACTTTTGTCTTCCTCAGTCCACTAGCCCTGGGAAATCCCTAGGCGGCCCTGAGCGGAATTACTGAAAGGAGAAAAGACAGCACAGCAAGAGGAGAAACCATATGTTCATGGAACTTACTTGTGCCTTTAGGTCTTGCTACAGACTTAAAGCTTGTAAATCTCATTTTTACATACCACCTTTAGGGCTTCCCAGATCAATGACACACAGTTTATGACAAACAGTCTCATCTCATGCTATGTGTCTCACTATTAAGTCTCAGCCTCTACCAAAAAGACTGGCAAGAAGAGCACATTTATTTTGTATAAGGAAGATATTTATCTTCTAAAAGTAGGCTGGTGTGGCTTCAAAATCCTAGAAGTTTATTGTGAATCTTCAATCAGGGATTGTCATTGGGTGAATACAAGTCTGTTCTTCCATAGACTTTTGGATTAATAATAGATCTTCTGGATTCCCCATTCCAATTGCTGGGTTACAAAGAAGCTTACACTGTAGATTGGGTTACTGTGAATATCTTTTTGTGGCCTGGCTTCTACTTAAAGTCGGCAGACTTATACTATATATATTTAATGAGCTGAAGGAAGACACACATGCAGATATTTTCTCCAAAATTCATAAAAACCTATCCAATGTTACATCTCTGTTTTAGCGATAACGAGGTAAGGTGCAGATCCATTGTCTTTCACTGTAGAGGGGATATCCTGATATGCCTCAGATTCTGAACTCCCTGAGGTGAAGCCTATTCGGAAACTTAATTTCCCAGGGAATTGTCTCTCCAAGTTCCTAGGGTTCCTACTACTCTCTGCTTACTATTCAGGGTAGCTGCTACTCCCTGCTCATCAGATTCTACCAGCATTATGTCATTAGTATAGAGGATCAGCATGATGGCTTATGGAGTGGTGAAGTAAGGTAAATTTTTGCAGACTAACTACAGCACAATGCCAAATTGTTGAAAGGAAGCAATCATGACCTTAACTTTCTGACTCTGCTGGCTGAAGAAAAATGTGTGTGTATGTGTACGTGTGTGTGTGTGAATTGTAGCATACAAGGTACCAGGAGCCTAGTTGATTTGTTCCATTGAAAATCTTACATATATATCAGCAGCTATAAGTGAAGTCATCACCTGATTAAGTTAATAATAAGCTGTTGATTTTTTTTTTCCTAAGGCTAATCTGTTTTCTACATGATACAAAAGCACAAGTTAAATGGGGACAGAATAGGATTTACAACTTCAGGATTTTTAAGTACTTGATAGAGGCACTAATATCTGAAATTCTCTCAGGAGTGCAGAATTGATTTTGATTTACTATTTTAGTAGTAAGGACTTATTCCTGAGGCTCTCAGTTTGCTATTTCTACCATAATCCTTTTCTTCATAGTTCAGGGATCCAGTGTTGGGATTCTGTCTGTAACTAAGTATATCTTTTCCAATTGAGCATTCATGAATGGCAGGAATAAACACAAGTATGTTCTTAGACACACAAGGCCCACTTTGAGATGAAGTTGAGCCAAAACTCTGGTTATCAGTTGATCCCTAAGTATTCCCTTCATTTCTTTTTTTATTGTGGATTTTATTTATTTATTTTTATTTTATTATAAATTGACAATTTATAATTATATAAATTTATGGGATACAAAGTAATGTTATGATTTATGAATATAATATGGAATAACTAAATCAAGCTAACTGACATATCTATCACCTCAAATACTGTTATGCCCAGACCGTTTATTCCCCAAAGAAGACCACCAGAGTCCAGAGTCAAAGCCAAGCGAAAAGGATCTTTACTGCAAGTTCGAACTTGGTCCCTCCGTTCCACAACATACAAGAGGGCCCCGAACGATGCATGTGCCCGCTTTTTATAGCCCGATGTATACAGGATATGTAAGGTTACAGAGGAACAAAGGAATTCTTTTGGTCGCAGCATCACAATTGGTTAATATTCTAAGTTATACATTTAACAGTTTTCTATTTGTTCCCGCACATTTAGTAAAACTACAAACGGTTGTGACCTTATCGGGGGCTCTCTAGGTGGTGTTTCTGAGATATATGGGGGGATGTGTTTGTGTTGGGCTCAGGAAGTTGGGACAAATAGAGGAATGTGTTTGTACTGGGCCCAGGACTGAGATATATGGCAGACACCGGTAATTAGAACAGAACAGAGCAGGACAGGGACTTTCACAACGCTTGTCCTTACAACGTCTGGAATCTATAGATAACCTAATCGGTTAGGTCCGGGGTCGATCTTTAACTAGGCTCAGGGCGCCGCCCGGGCTGTTTGCCTGTGGACTTCATTTCTGCCTTTTAGTCTTTTCATTTGATCTCTTTCAATACTTATCAAGTTTTGTAGTGAGAACATTTGAAATGTACTTTGCTAGCAATTTTGAAATATTTCAAATACATTACTAATTGTATTCACTATGCTGTGCAGTAGACTTCAAAACCCCCAATGACAACTTATTCTAAGATTTTGTACTCTTTGATCATCTTCTGCCTATTTCCCCCACTCCCAGCCTCTGTAACCAGCATTCTACAGACTCTCTGCTTCTAAGAATCTGATTGTTCTCGATTCTACATATAAGTGAGAATATTCAGTGTTGGTTGCTTTGTGTCTGATTTATTCAACTTAACAGAATGTTCTCTAATTCCATCTATGTTATTGCAAATAACATAATTTCCTTATTTTTTTAATTTTAATTTTAATTTTTATTTATTTGTTTATTTTTTTGAGACAGAGTCTTGCTCTGTCACCCAGACTGGAGTGCGGTGGCATGATCTCAGCTCACTTCAAGCTCTGCCTCCCAGGTTCATGGCATTCTCCTGCCTCAGCCTCCCGAGTAGCTAGGGCTACAGGAGCCTGCCACCACGCCTGGCTAATTTTTTTGTATTTTTTAGTGGAGACGGGGTTTCACCATGTTAGCTAGGATGGTCTCGATCTCCTGACCTCGTGATCTGCCCGCCTCAGCCTCCCAAAGTGCTGGGATTACAGGCATGAGCCACCGCGCCTGGCCCAGAATTTCCTTATTTTTAAGAGTGAATCACATTCTACTTTTTATATGTCCTCTCAGGATATCTAGTTGGGAGGTGGGTTGTACTTGGTTAGTCTATTTAACATTTCTATTTTGTTAAAATGTGAAATTCTTTTCTGACAGTATTCCAAGGATTTCTGGCATGTCTAGTTTATTTAGTGAAGGTATAGTTATATGTATAAATTATTGTGGTCTGTAATTCTGTTTCTTCTTCCCTGGTTTGGCGTTCTTAGAATCCTTTTTCAAGGTAGGTATTCTCCAGGTTAACAACAATGCAAAATAGTAAAACAGTTTAATTACTTGGGTGCATATGCTCTTGACTTTCTGAGTTACTGTTTGTACCATTCTCACCATAATATTTGGGTTTGATCTTGGTTATTAATCTCAAAGCAATGAAAGATGGAAAGAATGAAACATGAGAAGACTCGACAGACTATTTAAAAGATATCTTGCTCAGGTAAAGTCATTGAAGACTCTAAGGCAAGGCAAGTCTCTACTTATCAGACAGAGGAAGAACTGTTCCTGCTGACCAGGGTGCCCCCTCCCTGCCATTTCAGGCAGTTAGAGACCTGGATTAGTCACAGTTATTTTAGTGTAACTAAATGTCTACATTTAAAACTGTCAGGATACCACTCTTTCCCAATTAATATGCTAAAATTTCCAGGAAGTATTTTCTTAAATATATATATTTTAATTTAAAAAAGTATTTTAAATTGATTATACAATAAAATGTGTATATATTTACCATTTATAATATATTCCCTTGAAATACATATGCAATGCATTTTGGAATAGCTAAATCGAGCTAATTTACATATGCATTACCTCACAAACTTATCGTTTTTTGTTATTAGAACACTTACAATCTACTCTCTTAGCAACTTTCAAGAATAGAATACGTTATTATTAACAATAGTTACCACATTGTACAATAGATCTTTTGAACTTATTTCTTATCTAACTGAAATTTTGTATCTTTTGACCAGCATCTCTTTGATCCTCCCCCCCTCTCCCAGTCCCTGGTAACCACCATCCTATTTTTTATTTCCTTGCGTTGAACTTTTTTAGATTCTACATATAAGTGACATTATACACTATTTGTGTTTCTGTGCCTAGCTTATTTCACTTACCAGAATGCTCTCCAGGTTGGTGCATGTTGTTGCAAATGACAAGATTTTCTTCATTTTTTCAGGCTGAATAGTATTCCATTGTGTATATCTACCACATTTTCTTTATCTATTCATCCAGTGATGGACATTTAGATTGTTTCCATATTCTGGCTATTGTGAATAGTGCTGCAATAAACATGAGAGTACAGACATCTCTTTGACATACTCATTTTATTTTTTTTGAATATATACCCAGTAGTGAGATTACTGGATCCAGAAAGGCTAGATAATGTTGTGATGGCTTATATTAATCATAACCTGACCTAAGCTGGAATTTAAAATCCTAAACTAGTTGTTTCATTTTTTATTAGTCTTTTTAACTACGATAATGTAGTTAAACGTACAGAATGTCATGAACTTTAAATTCTTCATTTTTACCGTAGTATTTTATTTTGTGGCCATTTGATCCATCAAGGCATTGACTCCAAAAGACACTTCATTCCAGGTGACCACGGGTGATAAGTAACTGCTTTACCAATGCATATTTTGGATTTCTTTAGATCCCACCATTTAGTTTTAGTGGAAGACTTTTTCTATTGAAGCCTAGTTAGATCAGATAGCAAATCTTAGTTTGCTCTTTCTTTGATACTTTGTTGTAGAGATATTCAGTTGCAAAGAACAGAATCTAGCTTGTTTAATAAAGGATTTACTGTAACATTATATAAAATTCAGAAATATTGGAATAATTGCAGAAATAAGTTATACTTTGAGCTTCCAGAAATGATTCATAAAGGCACAGAACAGAGTTGGCTGCAATCATAGCTGTTGCTTCTGTCAAAATGAGAAAACTGCCCACCACACTGGGAAGCTATCACTGTAGGTACTAGCTTGAGAACCATGCTGCAGCTGGAATAATCCACCCTGGAAAAGAAATGCTTCATTCTATGCTTCTATTTTTACCTCCTTAGTTCTGAATTTAAGTTTCAAAACAAAACAAAACAAAACAAAATGCATGCTTTGGTGGAACCTAAATCATACCTGGAACTGTATCTACAAATTCATTCAGGAAATGTGGTTTTTATCATATCTGCCTCTTTAGTACACTACAGGAAGATCCAAGTAGAAGTTTAGAAAGTCACTTGGACATCAGCAAGATGGTGGAATAGAAGATTCCAGTCCTCACTCCTTCGCAGAAACATCAATTTTCACAGCTACCCGTAGGTGAGAATACATTTTTGGGAACCCTGGAGTCTAGCTGAGAGAATCCAGCATTTGGGAACGTACTCATTGAAGAGGGTAAGAAAAGTAGTTTCACTTTACCTGCATCACCACCTCTTCCTGAAAATGGCACAGCTCAGTACTGAGAGAGGTTTCCTCAAACCACAATTTTATCTCTGAAGGAGAGCAAGAGTGAAGTGCACTTGTGGCTTCAGAAGTCTTATAGGACACTACCCTGGAGGCCCATTTCTGTTTCATGCCAACCAAAACACTGAAGGAATTGGCACAGCTACATGGTCTAAGGGTAGCTAGGAACAAGGTCTAGTAGCACATGGATCCCAGCAGTGGGCTATGTTTCCTGTTAACTGGAACTGGCTCATGGACTCTACCAAGAGACACTCCCATGAATTCAGCAAAACAACTTGCCTATGGACACCCCAATCAGCCAACAAACAATATCAGCACCTTGCGTGTGCCCCCATATCTGTGCCCTGGATGTCCCCATGAATGGCATACCATGGTCATTGTGCATGAGTACCTTCATGCAGCACAACAAATTTCAGAAACAGAATTTCAGTAGCCAACTTGACTCTGTAGGACTGGGATAATGGCCACAACCTTGAAAACTTCAGAACACTGTCTTAGGGAAGATAAATAAGAGACTCCCAGTATCCAGACTGGCTTTGTGGAATTGAGAAAAGGCACATAATCCAGGGCTTCTCCTGCTAGGATAAGGAGGACATTTTTGAAAGCAAGAAAAAACCACCAGTCACATACAAAGGAATCTCAGTAAAACTCTCAGTGGAATTCTTAGCAGAAACCATACAGGCTAAAAGAGAGTGGAATGATATACTCAAAGTGCTGAAAGAAAAAAAAAAAAAAAATCTGTCAACAAAGAATACTATGCTCAGCAAAGCTGTTCTTCAGAAATGAAGGAGAAATTAAGACTTTTCAGACAAAACTAAGGTAGTTTATCAACACTAGACTTGCCCTACAAGAAATGCTAAAGAGAGTTCTTCATGTTGAAATGAAAGGATACTAATTTGCAATATGAAAACATATAAAATATAAAACTCACTGGTAAAGGTAAGTATCTAGTCAAATTCAAAATACTCTAATAATGTAATGGTGGTATATAAATCACTGTTTAGTATAAAAGTTAAAAGACAAAAGACTGAAAAATAAATACACAGTCATGCATTGATTGACAATGAGCATATATTCTGAGAAATGCATTGTTAGTCAATTTCATCACTGTGTGAACATCAGAGTATACTTACATACAAACTTAAGATGGTGTAATGTACTATATACCTAGGTTATATGGTATAGTTTATTGCTGCTAAGCTACCAACCTATACAGGATGTTATACTGAATACTGTAGGCTGTTGTAACACAATGGTAAGTATTTGTGGATGTAAACATAGAAAAGATACAGTAAAAAAAAATGGTATAAAAAATGGTGTGCCTATATAGGTCATTTACCATGAATTTTCAGAACTGGAAGTTGCTCTGGGTGAGTCAGGGAGTTAGTGGTGAACAAATGTGAAGCCCCAAGACATTACTGTGAACTATTGCAGAGTTCATAAACACTGTGCACATAGACTACACTAAATTTATTAACAATGTTTTCAATAATAAATTAACCTTAGCTTAATGTAGCCTTTTTACTTTATAAACCTTTAATTTTTTTGAACTTTTGACTCTTTTGTAATAACATTTATCTTAAAACACAAACACATTGTGCTGCTGTACCAAAATAGTTGTGCCTTATATCCTGATTCCAAAATCCTATCTATTTTAAAACTTTTTTTTTTTTTACTTTTAAATGTTTTTATTGAAAACTAAGACACAAACACACACATTAGGCTAGGTCTACACGGGGTCTGGATCATGGCTATCACTGTCTTCCACCCCCACATCTTGTCCCACTGGAAGGTCTTCAGTGGCAATAATTTTCATGGATATGTCGTCTCCAATGAAAAAAAAAAATTCTTCTAGAATACCTCCTGAAGAAACTGCCTGAGGCTATTCTTGAAAATGTGTCACTCCTCTTGGAACTAGGTCCATGATGGTTTGCTTGGTTTGTTGCTTTTTTCCCCCCCTTTAGATTTCCTTGTAAGCAAATTATGTACCTTGAGTATTCATCTCTATTAATAAAACTTTTATTAAGAGTTAGAGTCCATGTTTTCAGTCTTTTTAAGGATCTTCTTGAGGTTTGCGAAAGCTCCTGCTAAGCCCTCCAGTGTGAATTTTCTCGAAGTTCTTCTTTTTCTTCTTCTACAGTTTTTCTTTCTCTTGTTTCTTCTTAAGCTCTGTGTTCCTGTTCCTGTTCAAACCATTCTTCATGAATCAATTCGCCAGAAACCAACTCTAGGAGCTCTTCAGTGTCATCTTCATCCACACCCAGGTTACAATTGTTTGCCACCTGAGCCACACAATTTTTCTTTCTTTTTTTTTTTTTTGAGACAGAGTTTTGCTCTTGTTGCCCAGGTTGGAGTGCAATGGCGCCATCTTGGCTCCCAGATTAAAGCGATTCTCCTGCCTCAGCCTCCTAAGCAGCTGAGGTTACAAGTGCCCGCCACAATGCCC
The DNA here is from genome assembly GCF_001698545.2 of Rhinopithecus bieti. Lineage (NCBI taxonomy): Eukaryota > Metazoa > Chordata > Mammalia > Primates > Cercopithecidae > Rhinopithecus > Rhinopithecus bieti. Next base: position 363,406 of record NW_016819911.1, read on the forward strand.
AGCTAATTTTTTAATAATTTTAGTGGAGACAGGGTTTCGCCATGTTGGTCAGGCTGGTCTTGAACTCCTGATCTCAGGTGATCCAACCACCTCGGCCTCCCAAACTGTTGGGATTACAGGCATGAGCCACTGTGCCCGGCCTTTTTTTTTCATTTTTATAACACCCTCATCCTTGGCAAATCCTTTGACATTGCAGATGAAACTTGTGTGTCTTCTTCCAGGGACCATTCATATATAGTCCACAGTGACATCACCCAAGCCCAAGCAAAGTTCTTGATGCAGTCATAGATGTTGTAATTTTTCCAGAATCTTACCAGTGTCTTCTCTGTGTCTTCCTCAGTTGCAGCAGTAACCTGGGCAAAAATCCTCCTCAAGTAATAGGTCTTATAGCTGCTATAACTAGTTGATCCATTGGTTTACTTAAATATGTGGTCCTTGGAATCACCACTTTGACTTTGGGATAAAGATCACCAATAAAAAGAGAATATGCAGAAGCAACAATAAGCAAAATGTAGACAGGCATATTATTCTTTAAACAGTATTTCTCAATTTTGCTGGCATAATGATTTAGGAAGACATTTGGAAAGAGGAGGTGGGTCATCCATGACTTCTTATTTTTCTTGTTGTACACAGGCAGTGTGTGTTTACTGATATGTTTGAAAGACTTGGGGTTCTCACTGTGCAAGATCACAAAGGGTTTCAATTTGTAACCTGCAATATTGCCCTCAAGCAAGACTGTTATCCTCTTTTTAAAAAACCTTGAAACTTGGCATTGACTTGGCCTCCTTAGGATAAAAATCTTTTCAGGCATCCATTTCTGGAATATGATGGAGATTTCATCTGTATAGAATATTTGCTCTGCAAGTAATTTTCCTCCACAATCAGCTTATCTAGAGTTTCCCAAAATTCTTCAGCTGCCTTCACATCAACCCTTGCAGACTCACCACTCACTTCCACATTATGTAATGAATAACAATTTTTCAATAATTTAAGCAACCCAAAGCTAGCACTAAATCTACCAACATAGTCAGGCCCAAACTTTTCCTTCAATGTTGCAAACAAACCTTTTGCATTGGCCATGAACTTCATGGGACTGAGAGGGATATATTTCTGTGTCTTGTCTTCAATCCAGTTCATTAGAAGTGTCTCCACATCTGATATAGACCCATCTCAAAGTTTTGTTAGTCTCCTTGCCTTCAATGAAGCAGATTCTTTAACAGTTTGTCACTTTGTTCTTGTACTTCAAGATCGTACCTATGTGGTAATGGAACATGCCTGACTGGTGAGCAATAACCATCACTGATTTTCCCCCTCTATAATCCTTAATCACTTTTAATTTCATTTCCCAGTCAGTCAGGTCAATTGCTTGATGTGGCTTCTACCAGCAGCATTATTTGTAGATTTTGTATGCTTAAGGGCCATGATGAACAAAACAATACTAGATTAATTTAACCACAAGATACAATAATACAATCAAAAGACACAATAAACACAAGCTGTAAGAGGCTGCTGCTAGCATAATATGGCACACTGTTTTACAGTAAACATTTTTTTAATAAGTGAAAGAAATACACTCTAAAATAATTATAAAAAATATAGATGTAAATACAGAAAATGGTTATTTATTATCGTTATTAAATAGTATGTACTGTATATAATTGTATGTGCTATACTTTTTCATGACTGCCAGCACAGTACATTTGCTTATGCTTGCATCATGATGTATACATGAGTAATACATTGTGTTATGGTGTTATAACAGCTGTAATGCCACTAGATAGTAAGAAGTTTTTCAACTTTATAATAATCTTATGAGACCATCAATTGTATATGTGGTTTGTGGTTGATCAGAATGTTGTTATGTGACACATAACTGTACCTACAGTAATTTGGTAATGAACACAAAATATAAAAACGTGTAATTTGTGACATTAATAACATAAAATGTGGGGGTAGAGAAGTAAAAGTGTAGAATTTTTGTATGTAGTTGAAGCTAAATTGTTATCAGTTTAAAATAGACTTTCATAAGTATAAGGTGTTTTATTTATGTAAACCTCATGGGTAATTATGAAAAAATCTGTAGTAGCTACATAACGATATCATGAAATAAATACAAATATAACAATATAAAATCATCAAATCACAAAAAAAGACTACAATGGAGAAAGAAATAAAGGAACTACAAAATAGTTAGAAAAATCTAGTCCTGCCTATCAATAATAACTATAAATATAAATTGATTAAATTATTGTATCAAAAGACAGTGTGACTGAATGGGTTAAAAAAAAAGAAAAACCATTTATATGGTATCTACAAAAGACTCACTTTAGCATTAAGGACAGGCATAGGCTGAAAATGGGGAGGCAGAAAAAGATATTTCATCCCAGTGATAACCACTGGTAGTTGTATTTAGATTATGCAAAGTAGTCTTTATGACAAAAACTATCATAAGAGATAAAGAAGATTATTATATAATGATAAAGGGTTCATTTAATCAAGAAGATGTAACAATTATAAATATATATGCAGCCAACATTAAAGCACTTAAATATATAAAATGAATATTAACGGAAGTGAAGGGAGAAATAGATAGCAATACAGTAATAGTAGGAGACTTCAATACACAACTTTCAACAATGATAGATCAACGACAGATCAACAATGACAAAAATCAATAAGGATAGAGGGCTTGAATAATGCTATAGACCAAATGGACCTAATAGACATGTATAGAATATTCCATCCAACAGCAGCAGCGGAGTGCATATTCTTCTTAAAAGCACATGGAACATTCTTCAGGATAGCTCATATGTTAGGAAACAAAACAGGTATTAACAAATTTAAGATTGAAATCATATTAAATCATTAAAATCATATTTTCCAACCACTATGGTATGAAACTGGAAATTAATAATAAGAAATTCCCCCAAATTTACAAATACATGTAAATGAAACAAAATGCTCCTGAACAACTAATGGGTAAAAGAAGAAATCAAAAGAAAATTGAAAATGTCTCGAGACAAGTGAAAATGTGCATACAATTTACCAAAATTTATGGGATGCAGCAAAAACAGTTCTAAAAGGGAAGTTTATGGCACTAAATAACTACAATAAAAAAGAAAAATATCAATAAACAACCTAACATTACACCTCAAAGAACTAGAAAAAAGTACAAACTAAGCCAAAGGTTAACAAAAGGATAAATAAATTGAAGATAAGAAATAAAAAAAAATAGAGACTAGCAAAATAATAGGCAAAATCCACAAAACTAAGAAGTGTTTTTCAGATGACTAACCTTTAACTAAACAAAGAAAAAAGACTCAAATAAATAAAATTAGAAATGAAAACAGAGACATCACAACTGATACCACAGAAATACAAAGAATAAAAAAAAAAACCTACTATGAAAAATTATATGCCAACAAATTAGGTAACCTAGAAGAAGCAGATAAATTCCCAGACACATACCATCTACTAAGACTGAATCTTGAAGAAACAGAAAGTCTAAACATATCAATAATGAGAAAGCAGGTCACTTCAGTAATGAAGTTTCCCATCAAAGAAAAGTCTAGGACTTGATGCCTTCACTGCTAAATTCTACCAAGCATTTGGAGGATAACTGATACCAATCTTTCTCAAACTCTTTCAAAACATGAAGAGAGGGAATACTTCCAAACACATTCTGTGAGAGCAGCATTACTCTGACAAAGCTAGACAAGGACACTACAAGAAAAGAAAATTACCCACCAATATCACTGTCGAACACAGATGCAAAGACTTCAGTAAAACACTAACACACCAAATTCAATGGTACATTAAAAGGATCATATATAATGACTAAGTGGGATTTTCCCCAGGAATACAAAAAGGGTTCAAATTATGTAAATTTATAATTGTGACACACCACATTAACAAATGGAGGGACAGACACCATATGATTATTTCAATAGATACAGAGAAAGCTTTTGACAAAATTCAACATCCTTTCATGATAAAAATTTCCAACAAATTAGGTGTAGAAAATATGTTCCTCAATGTAATAAAGGCCGTATGTGGTGTCATATGGCAATTACAAAGCAATGTATGACACACCCACAGATAACACTATGTTCAATAGTGAAAAGCTATAAGAGTCTTTTGTCCTATAAGATCAAAGACAATACAAAGATGCCCGTGCTAGCCACTTCTACTCAACATAGTACTGGAAGTCCTAGCCAGAGCAATTAGGCAAGAAAAATATACTAACATTATCCAACCTAGAAAGGAAGTACAATTATTTCTGATAGCAGATAACATAATTTTATACATACTGTAAACCTTAAAGATTCCACTAAAAACCTGGTAGAACTAATAAACAAAATTAGTAATTTCACAAGACACAAAATCAACATACAAAAATTAGTTGTATTTCCATATATTAACAATGAACTATCCAAAAAGAAAATTAAGAAAAGTTTGTTTCATAATAGCAACAGAAAGAATAAAATACTTTGAAACATACCTAACCAAAGAGGTGAACCACTTATACACTGAAAATTATGAAATGTTAATGAAGAAAATTTAGACATTAATAAATGGAAAGATATCCCATGTTTCTGAGTTGAAAGATTCAATATTGTTAAAATGTTTATACTATCAAAATGACTTACAAATTCAATGCAATTACTGTCAAAAATCCCAATGACATTATTTACAAAAATGGAAAAATCAATACTAAGATTCAGATGAAGTCACAAAGACCTAGAATAGTCAAAGCAATCTTAAGCAAGAGACCAAAGTTGGAGACATCCTACTTTCTGATTTCAAATTATAAACCAAAGATATAGTAATCAAAAGAGTATGTGCTGGCCTATAAACAGGCATATAAACCAGTGGAGCAGAATTGAGAGCCTGGAAACAAGCTCATGCACATATGCTCAACTAATCTTCAAGAACAGCACCAAGAATAAAGTACGGGAAAATACAGTCTCTTCCATAAATGTTGGGAAAGTTGGATATCCACATGCAAAAGAATAAATTTGAACTTTTATCCTACCCCACACACAACAATAAACTCAAAGTGGAATAAAGACTTACATATAAGACCCCAAATCATAAAACTGCTAGAAAACATACAGAAAAAGCTTTCTCACATTGATCTTGGCAATGGTTTTTTGGTTATGACATCACAAGCAAAGACAATGACAACAAAAATTAAGTGAGATTGGATCAAACCATAAAGCTTCTACACAGCAAAGGAAACAATCAACATAATCAAAGTCAACCTGAAAAATAAGAGAAAATATTTGCAAAATATATATTTGATAAGGGGTTAATATTCAACGTGTATATGAAACTCCTATAACTCAATAGCAAAAAAGCAAATAACCTGGTTAAAAAATAGCCAAAGGACCTAAACAAACATTTCTCCAAATGTACAAATGGCCAAGAGATATCTGAAAAGGTGTTCAATATCACTAATTATTATGGACATTTAAATTAAAACCACAATGAGCTATCACCTCACACCTGTTAAAATGGTCATTATTAAAACTGCAAAAAATAGCAAGTGTTGGTGAGGTGTAGAGAAATTGGAACCCTGTGCATTGTTAGTGAAGATGTAAAATGGTGCTACTGCTATGGAAAACAGTATGCAGGCCTCTCAAAAAATTAAAGATAAAGTTACCATATTGTATTAGTCTGTTCTCACACTACTATAGAGATACTATCTGAGACTGGGTAATTTATAAAGGAAAGGGGTTTCATTGACTCACAGTTCCACGTGGCTGGGGAAGCCTCAGGAAACTTACAATCATGGTAGAAGGTGAAGAAGAAGAAAGCACCTTCTTTGCAAGGCAGCAGGAGAGAAAGTGCACAAGGGAAACGGCCACTTTTAAACCGTCAGATCTCGTGAGAACTCCCTCACTATCATGAGAACAACATAAGGGAAACCGCCCTATGATCCAGTCACCTTCCTCCAGCACCCTCCCTCAATATGTCGGGATTAGAATCAGATATGAGATTTGGGTGGGGACACAGAGCCAAACCATATCAGATATGATCCAGCAATCTTGCTTCTGGGTATATATCCAAAGGAATTGAAATCACGATCTTGAGATATCTGTACTTTTTTGTTCATTGCAGCATTATTCAGAGTAGTCAAGATATGGAAACAAGCTAAATGTGAATTGATGGATGAATAGATAAGAAGCATGTGATATGTATACATATTATGTGTACAAGGAAACATGGAACTTGATCTAAGGCAGCTACCAGCATTGATTTGTGAGTTTTGTCTCAAAACCCTTCTCGCATATTTTCTGTGTCTTAGTTTTTGGGAGCACATTCTCCTACACTTAAGCATACATACAGGGAAATACTATATGTTAATGGTTTTCCGAATCATGAGTTTGTTTTATTTAGTTTTTTTTTTTTTTT
>NW_016819911.1:369904-389263 GCF_001698545.2 Rhinopithecus bieti
AGGGCTTCTCTACTAGTGTAATCAGTTGAATAGATGGCACGTTATGCCCTCCATGTACATTGGTGACATATTGTGCATTTCTTTTATTATAGAATCTATTAGAATGATGTTACCTTTGCTTCTGAATATCAGATATATTTCTTTCTTTCTTTTTTTTTTTTTTGAGATGGAGTCTCGCTCTGTCGCCCGGGCTGGAGTGCAGTGGCCGGATCTCAGCTCACTGCAAGCTCCGCCTCCCGGGTTTACGCCATTCTCCTGCCTCAGCCTCCCGAGTAGCTGGGATTACAGGCGCCCGCCACCTCGCCCGGCTAGTTTTTTTGTATTTTTTTAGTAGAGACGGGGTTTCACCGTGTTCTCCAGGATGGTCTCGATCTCCTGACCTCGTGATCCGCCCGTCTCGGCCTCCCAAAGTGCTGGGATTACAGGCTTGAGCCACCGCGCCCAGCCTATTTAGTTACTTTGTTAACCGAGTCTAGTATCTACTGCAAATATGATTATATATTTTCCTCATTTTTACTCCACCTGTTGAGTTAGGAAGCTATGTCTTATGAAATAAAAGCGGTGGGTATAAATGATTCCTTCTTTTGTCATGTCTACTTTATGATTCTGTGTGGGTGGAACTGGGTATCTGTAGAACTTGATGCAAGCAAACAATAGCTGCTAAGGCTTCCAAGGCTATGTCACTTACCAAACTCCCTTCTCTGCAAGAACTCTGGAGAGGTATGTATCAGTTTGTGGCATGCTCTTTGGTTTTGGCAGGTATCCTTCATAGTTTACAGTTTGGGACTATTCTTAGTTTGACCAGAGTTTTCTGTCCTTTTTTCTTTGTTATTTTGCAGGTGCAACTATTGTAGTGAAATCAAAACAGTTTTATCATGCCATGTTTTGCCAGAAATCCTGTTTTAATTAGGCAAGAGATTGAAAGGAATATTTTATATTTATTTCTTTCAGAGTACTTGCAATGAAACAAAAGTAAAGTTACTTTTAACTTATATTGCTTTTAATTCTTTCTGCATGTCAATGGGGCTCAGTCAATAACAATATAAAGAGAATGAATTTAATAAATCTAAATGGATGTTACTCTAATTTTGGATATAACTAATGGAAAATGTAAATGACAGCTTAAACCTCCACATTGTTTATTAAACATGTGACAAATAGAGCCTTTTCCCTGCAGAGTACTCCTGAGGAAATTTCTCATCTGGAGACTCATACAAAGTTATGAGAATATTTTCACTTTTCCCTGAACAATCTTCTCTTTAAAAAATCCTTAGATGCTTAATAGGCTCAACAGTATATTAAGAATAAATGGCTTCCCTAGGGCTATGGAGCGGAAATGAAAGTATTATGAGTATTAGGACTAGCAGGAATATTTAGGTCATAAATGGAAATGTCACAGTCTCCTGGAACTGTTTGCTTTGAATATTTATGATTTTAGTTATTTATACCTTGCTTTGTTTTTAAAGGGATTTCAGACAGCTTACCAAATTATACACACTAAAACAAATAAGTGAGGGAATCGAGGTAAAGAGAAGATATTATGGAAAAAACAAGATGTAACAAGGAGTGAGTGAATGTAACATTTGCTGCACGATTCGATCTACTTACTACAAGTGGGCTGGCTATTTGGCTCAGAGCTTTCTAGCAGCCAAAGTGAAGGGGGAAATGTAATTAGTTTCAAGATTCATAAACTCATTAAGAGGTAATCCAGGCTGCCTCTCAGGAGACCTGCCCAGTAATACTGGTATTAAAATACCAGGTTTAAATGTAATGACTTGTTTTCTTAACAACATATGTAAGGTAAATAAAACAACACATTTCACAGAGAAATTTCTTGGAACCTCCTTTAATAAAGTTCAATGGCATAACACTAAAGAATAATTCATTTAAAATTTATTCCAGCAGAGACTAGAATGGTACAGTTCAGGTACAGACTCCTACTGGTCTGTAGAGTTTTAGAGTATTCAAAGGAAGCGATGAATTATGTTTTCATTTCATAAATGATATCTTTAATTTTAATAATTGTTTTAAATTTAATTATGATACATGTACATTAAAAATCAAGTAATATGAATTAAGTTTTAAAAACCCCACCCACCTTTACTCTCCAGGAATACTCATTATTAAAAATTTGGATTTTTTCTTTATATAAACAAATATATTAATGTACAAGTGTGTGTGCACATAAACACACCAACACATCCCTGTGAATAGAGTTAAATTCTGGTTTCCACCACTCACAAATTTAGAGGCATCATTTTTCAGTCGCATACTTGGTGTAGGATGCAGCTGCTGGTCCACATGGACCAATGGAATAATTTTGTTTAAACAGAGTGCTCTTCATGCAGATGACTCCAAATAGACATCTTCCAGGGCATTTACTTAGAGATGCTGCAGTGGAGCAGTTGGGGAGGTCAAATTCTATTTCATCTATGGTCTGAATGTTTATGTCCTCCTACAATTCATATGTTAAGATCCTCACCCTCAAGGTGATGGTGTCAGGAGATGGGGCTTTTGAAGAATTATTAGGTCATGGGGGCAGAGTCCTCATGAATGTAATTAGTGCCCTTACAAAAGAGACTCCTTACCCCTTCTACCAGGTGAAGACACAGTGAGAAGACAACATCCACGGATCATGAAACAGGCCTTTGCCAGACATTGAATCTGCTGCCGTCTTGATCTTGAACTTCCCCTCCTCCAGAACTATGAGAAATAAGTTTCTGTAGTTTATAAGCTACTCAATTTATAGTGTTTTGTTATAGCCACTCATAATTGTAGTGGGGTTTACTTACAAAATTCATAGTCAAATATCCTAATTTTACAATCTTTATTATTTAATTGTTTTTAAGTTGCTAATTTCTTTGCTCATGATTGGAAGCTTCAGAACATGAAACAGGTATGATGTCTGCCTTTCAGGGCAGATAGCAAAATAGTAATAGTGGATCAAAGGAAGTTACAAATGTAGAGATTGAAAAATAAAAGAACAGAGATTAGGAAAAAATACGTTAGAAGGAAAATAAATATCAAATTCTAAGGGCAAAACATTTTAAAGAAAATAAAAGCAGGAAAATAAGGTTTTAAACATTTCTTTTTTATTTTCAATCATGGGAGTACTTGTGCAAGTTTGTTACAAGTGTATATTGCTTGGTGCTAAGGTTTGGGCTTCTATTGATCCCATAATCCAGATAGTGAATATAGTACCCAGTAAAAAGTTTTGTAGCCCTTGGCCCCTCCCTCCTTCCATTATCTTGGAGTCCCCTGTGTTTATTGTTCCTGTCTCTATGTTTGTGTGAGCCAAAGATTTTGCTCTCACTTATAAGTGAGTAGTATTTGCTTTTCTGTTTGTCTGTTCTCTTGTTTAGGATAACGGCCTCCAACTACATCTGTGTTCCTGCAAAAGATATGATTTCATTCTTTTTTATGGCTGCAAGGTGTATATGTACCATATTTTCTTTATCCAATCCACCATTGATGGGTACCTATGTTGATTCTATGTTTTTGCTATTGTGAATAGTGCTGTGATGAACATGAGTACATATGTATTTTTGGTAGAATGATTTATTTTCTTTTGTATATATATCCAGTAATGGGACTGTTGGGTCAAATGGCAGTTCATGTTTTAGTTCTTTGAGAAATCTTCAAACTGCTTCCCACAGTGGCTGGACTAATTTACATTCCTACCAACAGTGTATAAGCATTTCCTTTTCTCTACAACCTCACCGACATATTATTATTATTATTATTATTATTATTATTTTACTTTTCAGTAATAGCCATTCTGACTGGTGTGAGATAGTATCTTGTGGTTTTGATTTGGATCTCTCTGATAATTAGTAAGATGTGGAGCATTTTTTCATGTTCATGTCCTTTGCCCACTTTTTAAATGAGGCTCTTTATTTTTTTCTTGTTAAGTTCTTTATAGATTCTGGATATTAGGCCTTTGTTAGATGCATAGTTGGCAAATATTTTCTCTCATTGTATAGGTTGTCTGTTTACTCTGTTGATAATTTCTTTTGCTGTGAAGAAGCTCTTTAGTTTAATTAGTTCCCATTTGCCTATTTTTCATTTTGTTGCATTTGCTTTTGTAGTCTTCATGATAAACTATTTGCCTAAACTAATGTCTAGAAGAGTATCTCTTAGGCTTTCTGCTAGAATTTTTATAGTTTGAGGTCTTACATTTAAGTCTTTAATCTACCTTGAGTTAATTTTTGTATATAGTGAAAGATAGGAGTCCAGTTTCATTCTTCTGCAAATGGTTAATCAGTGGAAAATAAAGATTAAACAGGCAAATAGTTACTAAAGTAAGGATAGAGAGATAACAAATATTACAATATAAATTAAAAGGAAATGTCATACAAAAATAATGCCAAGTAAACAAGCTAGAGTTTTAGAAATCAAAACAAAACAAAAAGTTAACATTTTTTGATAGAAATTATATTCAAGCAAGAAAAGAAAATAGAAGAATGTAAAGAATGGGAGAAAAGGAAAAGACAGACAGACAGGTGACTACTGTGGATAAGTAACTAGAGTTCTTAAGAAAATCCTGAGGTGGCTCTCTTGCTAGCTCCTTACAGGGAAAGAACAAAGATGGCTGACTCTAATATGATGCCCTCAAACTCTGGCACTTTAACTCAAACCTGCAGGCACAAACTTGTAGGCACTCTCTCATAATCTCAGGGGTGGTGGTTTTTTATTTCAAACAGGTGGTGGACCATTGTGGTGTTTCTGGGTGGTCCATGTAGCTATTAACATTGCCTTTAAATACCTTTCACATAACTGTACTATTGGAGTATTATAAAAAGTTGGAGAAAAATCACAAACATCTGTAGAATTTACAAGCTGTTCAGTAATCCACGGCAAAGAATGTCACCTCACCACTGACAGTAATAGTTGGCATATTAGTTGGAGTTGTCTCTAAAGTAAACTTTAGAGCAATCTACTTTGGATTTCCCACTTTGTAAAAATGATTCAGTATTTTTAAAACATAGACCAGAAAACGAAAAAAAAAAAAAAAAAAAAAAAAAAAAAAAAAAAAAAAAAAAAAAAGAAAAGAAAGAAGAAAGGAGAAAAAAGGAAGAAGAAAGGAAAATGAAAAAAAGAAATCAAGTACTAGAAAATGCCTTTTCAAGGCCATGGTTCTAATCAGTGTACCTCTGTAGATAGTAATGCCATTTGTCCATTATTGATTTTATATTGGGGACAACATTCTTGAAGATATGTATAACTACAATAGTGAGTAAGTATGACTGCAAAATTCAGTAACCCTTGCTATGCTTTGCTTCTGAGTCCCTGCTTCATTTGTTCTAAGAATTGCCCAAAATAACATATGAGAGAATAGTATCAAAAACTACTCAGTGTGGACTTGAATGCCATAAAACTCTAGACAGATAAACTGTTTTAGTGAAATTTGTCATAACATGGGCAAACCAGTGAAATTTGTCATAACATGGCCTCTCCAATGTGAACTGATACTTCATCTGTGGTGTTATCATACGTGTGTGTGTGTGTGGCTTCCACCTTGGTATGCCTATGCTTTATGGACTTTTGTACCTTTGGCAACAAATGTTATTATATCTACTTTCCCATGGCTTTCCTCTACTGTGGGTGGAGTGGGAAATAAAATATGCTTTTTTAACTTCCCTTGGGCTCTAAATAAAGTTAGACTATGACTAGGCAACCAGCAACGGGGAACAATGACAAACAAATGGCAAATTCTCGCAAGTCAAGCCCTTCCCTTGAGGTCAGCTCTAACACATGCACTGCATAGCAGCTAATAGTAACAAAAAAGAAATAAGAAAAGCCCTCCAAGACTTTTGCTATTTACTGCTATTTCCTCTGCCCTCCACATCCCAAGCTTTGTATCCCTGGGATATAAGTGGTTGTCAATGTTAATCTTATTTAGTAGATGAAAACATGAAAATTAATATAAACTGATTTACGTAACTGTGAGTTCCTTAAGGAAAGGAATTGTATTCTATTGGTACTTTGAATCTCCAGACAGAGAACAATGCCTAACTTACGTTAGTTGCCCAAGAACAACATGATCCCACCTTCATATATTTGTAACACACGTATATACTGTTCTGCCAACCCCTGTCATGGAGAAGATAAGAAATAGTGCTGTAGACACAAAACTCTGAACTCTCCACAAAACATATAGCTCCTTCAGGGTTGTCACCTCTCTACTTGTTCCAGGTTGGGAAATGTTTTGGAGAATATGAAAACAGCTTGATTTTCAGATGCAAGAAACCAAAAAGATTTGTATGGGAAATAGTAATATGAGACCAAAGTATCCAATCAGGAAATCTTATTATTTTATCTTTAATATTTTTTACTTTGGGAATTAAAGAACAAAACAATTTTCAATAGAATTAATGATCCACGTGATGCAACATAGTAAGTGAAAAAAGCCTGGAGTCATTTAGAGTCACCTGATATTTACTGAATTGTCTATTGTATGTCAGGCTTGTGCTAAGCTTTGGTAATAGTGAAATGAATTAGACAAATATGGTCCCTGTCCTCATAGAGCTGACATTTTAGAGGAAGAAATAGGCAAAAGCCAACCATCTAAATAATATCTTAAGTGGTTCACAGGAAAGAAACACAGCGCTGAGACGGGTCAGGGCAGTGGAAGAGGGGGTTCCAGAGGGAACCTCCTAGGACCTGACTAGGTAACAAAGGCTGAGATCAGAAGGGATCCCAGACTCTGGAGAGGAATATTCCAGAATCGTGAACTTACAGAAGCAAAAGTTTTGAGATGGGAAAGAATTTGCATGTTAGATCTAGGTCTGAATATAAACATGGTCATTTATGAGCATAAGCAGGCAATTTCCTTTATCTGAGACTCTTAGTTTCACATTTGTAAATTCAAAATAACAATGCCTATGTTGAAAATTGACGTGAAAGTTAAAGTTTTCTGTGGCAAAGTGCCCAAGACATTGTAGACCTTCAGAAAATGTTGTTTCTCTTTTCTGCCAACGTTTTATAACTTCAGATGAATTCCTTACAAAAGTCATAGCAATAACAGCAACAACAAAATGTTAACACTTCCCAAAGATGTGTCATTTTTTTTTTCCAAGTAGCACTTACTATAAAAAAAAAAAAATCCAACTCTTGGAAGCTTTAAACAGGATTCAGCTGTGCCCTAACAACTGTGAAGGTCACAGCTTACCATGTCTATTTTTTAATCCAAGTATATTTCAGTGACTGTAAAAAATCAAGAAGGAAATATAACAGATTGAATTCTTTACTTGGTGAGTTTTCAGCAATAGATTAGTGTCTATTTAATGGACTTTTCAGCATGAGCTAATTTAATCTCTTTTACAAGACTTCGCAATACTGCTATATCACCACCAGGATTATTTTACTATCTAGACCAATTGTAATCCTTGTTTTCTTAACAAGCAAGTAACCTTCCCATTCTCAGAGTAAGTACATTTCATGCATTAAACGATTAGAGCGATTTAAGTCTTGAGTGAACTCTGTTCACCAAAACATATTCCTCTGAGACAAAACCACAGACATAAATTGACCTGCAAAAAAGTAATCCCTGTGATTAGTATCTGTATAACTTCATGTTCTGCTGAAAAATAAATGACCATACATGAACACTCCTCATAACACACATCCTCAACACACACACACATACAAACGCAGAAGGCAGTTGGCATAAACCAGAACCAAAGTGGTGGCTGTCATGATTGCATAAAGCCTTGAGGATAGAAATCAGCTCTGGGTTCACAGGACCCTAGATCCCTTGAGTATCTGCAAAAAGACATGCTTTTTCCTAGGAATTTTCTACTCTGTCTTGGATGTGAACAGCAAGTAGCTATGTCCTCTTGCCACTGAGACCTCTAGTTAGCAAGGTTGAGGTTGCTAGGAAGAGTTAATGGGGGAGAAGGTGTGTCTACTCCATTTAGGTTTGCGGAGGGGTGAAAATTGTAATTTGGAGCTTGTGGTGGTGCTAAAGAGAAGAAAAGTGGAAAACAAGAAGTTTGCCTGATGGGAGAGCATGGAAACTATGCAGAAACCAAAATTGTGGCATAGGTAAAGTAAAGCAAACTGAAATAACTAATTGTAGGCAAAGCTAGGGTGAGTTATCTGGATTTAAAAAAACACCATTTTAAGAGAATGAGAAAATAATATTTTTGGTTTGAATTATTCCTAGGAATGTGGAAATTGTTTCTAATAAGGGAAAAATGAAAGAAGATACCTGTGGATTGAGATTAAAGGTGACTGTTTTAAAAAATGGATACCTCTGAAGAGTCAGAGTGACTGAGTGAGATAAATATTATCTTTGTCTTTGGTCAGCCAAAGTTATGTTTCCATTTTTTTTTTTGCTAGTGACATTTCTTTCTTGAAATTCTTGCCTAGAATGCCCTCCATCTCTCTATTTATCTAAATTTCTTACTTCCTGTTAAAATCTTTCATCCTCTGTTAAATTTATCTTACTGACTGTATTCTCAGTAATCTCACCTTCCTCTGACTTTCCTTAGCTACTCTTTATTATTGAGCTGTAAATCCTAGCTGAATCTAAAAGGGGAAATAGAGTCAGATTGGTTGTGAAATTGGTAGAATGATGGCCCCTTTCGGGTACTATGTGCAAGAATTGTTAAGTTTTTGTTTTGGGAGCAGCAGGAGGGAGGAGTTTTGTGAAAGTTAAGTGGTGAAGACATGATTTCTATGTAGGGGATGGGATTGAATTTTCTTCTTCAGGGTAGATTTTAGGCCTTTATGGTAGATTTTGAACCCAGTGGCAAGACAAGTGGTGGCTAGAAGCTGGAAGAACTGTAGTTATGAAAGACTTGTTGAGACATTAGATACATACAGCATTGCTTTGTGGCCCATCAGATCACTTATAGCATAGATTTTTATGAGAAGGCAAGGTCCAATCCTGCCCCAATCTCATTCTCCAGCTACAGAGTCCAGTGTTGTGTTGTCACTTTAAGAGTCAGAAGGTCATTGTATGCGGGGTTGTTAAGCATGCCAGATTGTGCTCCATTGGATAGTACCAGGAGCAGAAGTGATGGAATGGTACTCAGATGAAGAAGGCAGAGCTGAGGTACACAGTCAGATGCGTCCCAAAAAAATGCAAGACCCCAAAGAAGACTCCCAGAAATGTATAGGGGAGATTCAGAAATAAAGGAGAAGGGGATGGGGGATGGAACTTAATATCTGCATAAGCAAATACAGGCTTCAAACTCTAATAATTTGGCTTAAATTTCAATATAATTTTATTTCTGAACATAGGCTAGTGTAGTCATTTCCATCTATTTCATTTACAACTTTCCAACATAATACAGTTTGCTCTTTAAAAAAAAAAAAACTTTTAGGATCAGTGGTACATGTGCAAGTTTGTTACACAGATAAATTTGTATTAAGGGGATCTGTTGTACAGATTATTTCATCACCCAGGTACTAAGCCTAGTATCCAAGTGCTATTTTTTCTGATCCTCTCACTCCCCCTACCTTGCACCCTCAAGTAGGCCCAGGCTCTGTTGTTCCTCTCTTTGTGTCCATGTGTTCTCATTGTTTAGCTCCTACTTAAAAGTGACAACATGTGGAATTTGGTTTCCTGTTTCCCCATTAGTTTGCTAAAGATAATGACCTCCGGATGAAGGACATGATCTCATTATTTTTAGGGCTGCATGGTATTCCATGGTGTATATCTAACACATAGTCTTTATCCAATCTGTCATTGATGGGCATTTAGGTTGACTCCATGTCTTTCCTATTGTGAACAGTGTTGCAATGAACATATGTGTGCATGAGTATTTTTGGTAAAATGATTTGTATTCCTTTGGGTATACACCCAGTAGTGGGATCACTGGATTGAATGGTAGTTCTCTTTTTAGCTCTTTGAGGAATCATCACACTGCTTTCCACAGAGGTTGAACTAAGTTACTCTCTCACCAACAGTGTATAAGCATTCCTTTATATTCTGTAACCTTGCTAGCATCTGTTATTTTTAAACTTTTTAATAATAGCCATTCTGACTGGTGTGAGATGATATCTCATTGTGGTTTTGATTTGCATTTCTCTAATGATCAGTGATGTTGAGCTTTTTTTCATATGCTTCTTGGCTGCATGTATGTCTTCTTTTGAAAAGTGTCTATTTATGTCCTTTGCCCATTTTCTCATGGGCTTGTTTTTTGGTTGTGAATTTGTTTAGGCTCCATATAGATTCTGAATATAAGACCTTTGTCCTTTGCCAGATGCACAGTTTGCAAATATTTTCCTCCATTCTGTAGACTGTTTACTCTGTTGATATTTTCTTTTGCTGTGTTTACTCTGTTGATATTTTCTTTTGCTGTGCAGAAGCTCTTTCATTCAATTAGATCTCATTTGTCACTTTTTGCCTTTGTTGCAATTGTTACTGGCATCTTCATCATGAAATCTTTGCCAGATCCTATATCCAGAATGGTATTGCCTAGGTTGTCTTCCAGGTTTTTTACAGTTTTGTGTTTTACATTTAAGTCTTTGATAAATCTTGAGTTTTGTATATGATATAAGTAAGGTGTTCAGTTTCAGACTTCTGCATATGGCTAGCCAGTTATCTCAACACGATTTATTGAATAGGGAGTCCTTTTTCCATTGCTTGCTTTTGTCAGGTTTGTTGAAGATCACATGGTGATCTGATCAGATGGTAGGTGTGTGGCTTTATTTCTGAATTCGCTGTTGGGCTTCATTGGTCTATGTGTCTCTTTTTGTACCAGTACTATGCTGTTTTGGTTACCATGGATCTGTAGTATAGTTTTAATTTGGGCAACATGATGCCTTCAGCTTTGTTCTTTATCCTTAGGATTGTCTTGGCTATTTGGGCACTTTTTTAGTTCCATATAAATTTTAAAACTTTTTTTTCTAGTTCTGTGAAGAATGTCATTGGTAGTTTCATAGGAATAGCATTGAATGTGTAAACTGCTTTGGGCAGTATGTCCATCTTAATGATATTGATTCTTACTATCCATGAACATGGACTATTTTTCCATTCATTTGTGTCTTTGATTTCTTTGAGCAGTGTTTTTTAATTTTTAATTATAGAAATGTTTCACCTCCCTTGTTAGCTGTATTCCTAGGTATTGTATTCTTTTTTGTAATACGTTCTTTAATAGCCAGGTTCTATTAATTGTAATGTAAAAGTAGCCAAACATGTATTTCTTTAAAAACACTGTAATTAGGTTCAGGTCTTTACCAGAGATTTATCCAAGTTAGTGACTGTGTAAGTTTTCTAGGTTTGCCATTAGGTGCCACAAATTGGGTGACTTAAACAGTAGAAATATTTTGTCTCCCCATTCTGGAGGCTAGAAGGTCAAGATCAAGGTGTTGGTAGAATTTGTTCTGTCTGAGATCTGTAAAGGAAAAGCTGTTCCATGCCTCTTTCTAGCTTCTCATGGTTTGCTGACAATCTTTGGGGTTAGCTGGTTTGTAAGTCTCTGTTTTCATCTTCACATGACCTTCTTCCTGTGTGACTGTGTCCAAATTTCTCCTTTTTATAATGGCATCATATATTTTGGATTAGGGGCCCACTATACTCCAGTATGAACTTATTTTAAGTAACTGCTTTTGCAACAACTCTGTTTCCCAATAAGATCACATTCTGTGGTACTGGGAGTTAGGACTTCCATGTGTGATATTTGGGGCACACAATTCAATTTATAATAGCTAGACATAGTTACAAACTATAGATGAATTAGAATCTTTGGTCTGAGAATCTATGACTGGTGGGGGTTGGCAGAATGCTGTTCTTAAAGATGAAGTGCTCTAGGAATAGTTAAGTTACTGACTATACCTCTGACCCAGTTTTTTTTTTTTCTTTCTAGTGGCAGAGAGAAAGAGTAATCATATAGGAAACAGACGTTTTCTGATTATAGCCATTATATTTTTTGAAATCCAAATGAGAGCACATGGTATAACACACACACAGACCAGTAATTGATAAAATGCACGAAATCGGGCATAGACAATCTGGGGGCCCATGATTATCAAATCTGTGGTAGGCTGTTCATGAAAAAGAATTGTTTGTGATTCACATGATCCCAGGTATGGCAGGCACCCCCCATCCCAGCCCTTCCACACCCCCGTATCTTTATCCTAATCTCTGGAATTTATGGATATATGTTACATGGCAAAAGGGTGTTTCAGATGCAATTGAGATTAGGGACCTTAAAATAGGTAGATTATCCTCAATTATTCAGGTAGGATCAATCTAATCACATGAACTTTCAAAAGCAGAGAATTTTCTCTGGTTGGAAGTAACAGAGATGAGGCAGAGAAGGTCAAATAGATTTGAGGCATAAGAAGGACTCAACCCTCTATGATGACTTTAAAGGTGAAGGGAGCCAAGGCTGTGTGGATGATCTCTAGATATTGAGAATGACTGCGGGCAGACAGCAAGAATATGTCACCCTTACAGTCACAAGGAACTGGATTCTGCAACAACGTAAATAAGCTTGGAAGTGTATTTTTCCTAGAGCATCCTGATAAAGACCCAGCTAATGAACACCTTGATTTTGTGAAATCAGAACAGTGAAATGAGTGAAGCCAACCCAGATTTCTGACCTACAGAACTGTGAGATAATGTGTATGTTGTTTTAAGGTACTAAATTCATAATTGTTATAGCAGCAACAGAAAACAAATACACTAGGTATCAGCTTGGGTTTCTCTGTCTTTAATGACAAGATAAAATTGGCTTCAATGTTCCTTCTGGTGTCTTCACCAATATTTCTCCAAGGCCTCAGGTCATGTAGGATAATGTATACTCTCAGGTCTTCTCTGCCTCTGAGCTCCTGTTTCTACTTGATAGTCTTACAGAATATTTGTACAGTTGAGTCTTCTTGCTCTTGCCTGTCTGCCATTGCCAAGAAAAGAATCTACGGCAAGCCTAGTCAAGATCAGAACTCCCTAATGTCCCCAGATGTGCGAGCAAGAAATGCTCATTGTGTGTTACCAAGGCTTTGCGATTATTTGTTATACATCATTATGGTGGCAATAGATAACTCACACTGACTTGAAGGGAACTATTGCTCCCTTGGTAGTACAGGCCTTTTACTCTTCTCCCTCTTTCTCATGCCATAGCCACCCTTTTTCTATCCCCATTTTGTATGTTTTCTCTCTCTGTTTTTCTATCTCCCTCTTGTTTCTATTAATATTAACTTCTTACTTTTAATAATAATGGCTTCTTTCAGCAGCCTTTTTGAAAATTCTATGAAAGGGAAACTCTTTATGTTTCATGTAGTAGTTACCTGGGGAACTGAACAAGAAGACTCCTTCATAAAGAGTGAATCATAGCAGGAAGTTATTTCTGAGGATGTCCTGAATGATGCCACCAGGAGCCTGGATGACCAGTAAACGGTCAGGTTGCCAGAGTGGTTTTCAAACAGGGAGGAGTAAGGTATCTGGTCACGGTTTCCTAGATTAAATAACATTATTCAACTTTAAGGGGCCTCACACCAGTCCCAAACTACCTTGTATTGTTATTATTAAAAATATATATGTCACATAGCCTCAACAAGATTGTGAAACCCTTGATGTAGGCTTTGTTTTCTACCTCTTTTTGTAATCAGAGCATGTAGCCCAATGTGCCCTGCATATAGTAGGCCCTCAATCAGTGTGTGTTAATAATGGTGATAAAGAAAATAAAAGCTGAAGGAAGAAGAGAGATTGTGTAAAAAAATGTCAAATTAGTTTTCAGCTTCTCTAAATTTTTTTATTTTAACCTGGGGGGATACACTCTAGATTTAAAAAGGAATAAATGTAAGTACAATTTCTTTAAACAGTCATTCTTAGAAAAGAGAAAGCAGTGTGGAATGTACAAATCAAAATGAATAGTGGATTGCAAACTGGAGACTTTGAAACTACTAGAGTCAAAAAGTATGAATCCAACAACCATCTACTGATTATTAGGTTAATGATGATTATGTTGAGATAAGCAGTAGTTCCATAGGCCCAAGACAGAAAGCTTGCTAGAAGGCAGCTGTTGACGTTAAATTCATTGCTTAACATTAAATTTGCTTTTCATAATTCCTTGGCAGAATCCTACTAGCAATTTTAACACAAAGCAGAATATGTTGCAACAACACGTGTGAAAATATCAAGAATCTGAAATTCATTTTATTTAGAAGACTCATCCTTTGCCTTGTACTTGAAATTTCTACTGATTCCTGTATTCACTTAGAATTTACACCATTTCTCTCAACTGGTAACAAAGATTAGCTATGGGTTCAAAGAATTTTGCTTTTAAAAATAACCTTTATCTTTTTCTTAATACAAAAGTAATGTATACTTAGAATAGCCTACATGGCCTGTTTTAAATTTCTAAACCTACACACAAAAGTTTGGCATTTGACATTTTAGATGATTAGCATAACAGCTGGCCTTAATATAATGGGCTTTGAAATGAAAAAAAAAGTAACTGAGGGTCCAAATAGTTATTGAGGAGTACATTTCAACCTAAAGATAAAGAAAAGTGATGTACTGTTGCATTTAAACTCTCAGTCTTGTAAACTCCTTGCTCTCACACTAGTTATTGTGATACCAACTATGGTAGATTAAACATGGCTCTGCAGATTTGTTGCTATTCTCTACTGAAATCTGGGCTGGTTTAGTGACATGCTTAACCAATAGAACATAGTGGGAGAGACTTTCTGGGACTTTTGAGGGCAGGTCCTAAGAAGCCTTGCAATTTTTACCTAGGGTTAAAAGAATACTCTTTGGTCTCTAACACATAAAAACACATAAGATTAATTTGAGCCTGCAATGCCTGGGAAGTTCCTGCAATGCCCCGCAACTTCCAGGATGTTGGACATGTGAGTGAAACTGTCAGACTCTCCAAAGCAGCACATTCACTAGCTGACTACCACTGAGCAGCATCAGTCAATGATATGAGAAGCAGAACAGTTACCCTGCTGAGGTTTGCCTGAATTCTTGGTCTATAAAACTAAGCTATACTAACTTTATTTAGTGTTTTTTAAAGTCACTAAGTTTTGGGGGTATGTTCTAGTTGTCTATTTCTAAATAGCAAATCACTCCAATACTTAATGACTTAAAACAATTACAACCATGATCTGTCAATGTTTGTGTGGGCCAGGAAGTTAGATGGAGAAGTTATAGGAGCTGTTTTAAAAATCATTGCCTGCTAGTTCCAAGATCTCTTTCATCTTAGGATTGATCTTGTTTGATTTTCTTTTGGTTGAAATGTCTTCCATGTTTTATATGTCAAGAAATTATGAATTATATTATGAACACTATAACTATTAAGTTGTGGGGATTTTGGTATTTTTCTGCAATAATTGTTGTCTCTTTTGTTTTATTGGGCTAGTATTTTGACTGGAACTGAAATGTGAAGTCTGCTTCTTGAGTGGAGGCTCCAGCATCAGTTTATTTCTTGATTTTTGCTGATCTGCTTTGAATCTATGCCACACACACATTGTCCAGGGTTGTTACGGTCTGAATGTGTCCTCCAAAATTCATGTATCTAAAACTTAATCCCTAGTGCAACAGTGTTGGGGGATAGGGCCTAATGGGACCTAATGGGAAATGTTTAGGTCATGAGGGTTCTGCCCTCATGAATGGATTATGTCACTATAAAAGGGCTTGAGGGGTAGGCTTTCTCTTCTGTGCTTCTGGCCATGGAGGAATATGGCATTCCTCCTTTGTGGAGGATGCAGTGCTCATGGTGCCATCTTGGAAGCCAAGAGACCAGACCCTAAGTTGTCAGGACCTTTATACTGAACTTCCTAGCATCCAGAACTATTAGAAATACATATTTGTTCTTTATAAATTATGCAGTCTATGGCAATTTGTTATAGCAGTACAGAATTGACTAAGATAAGGGGCAATGAAAGATGTGGGTAGATAGCATTTGGGGATCCTCTCTTCAATGGGCTTATTTCTTTCAAATATTTCCCTCTTTTTACTTTTTACAGTATCCATGTTTTATCTGACTTCAGTTTTCTTGTCCCCTGAGCCAGGAAGACTATGATATTTTCACTGACACCTGCCTTGAGTGTGACATGCTAACAGCACTAAGCCTCAGGCTAAAAGCCATGAAAACATAAATATTCTTTGCATAACCCTTCTTCTCTCCTCTTTCAAGTATTCACATAGCACAAGAAGCTGCCTACTATTCATTCTCTAGCGTCTTCAGGAAATTGCTTTTTGCAGTATGTCTGGTTTTTACAGTTATTTTCCATGAGGAGAGCTGTCTGATAGGGTATTGCACTGTCAATACAACAATCAGAAACCCCTCCCTTATTTAAAAAAATCTGTTGGGGGGTTTTGAGTCAAGGTAACAATAGGTAGGTGCTTGCTACGTTCTGAAGTTTGTGTCTCTCAAAATGTATATCTTGAAACCCTAACCTCTAAGATGATGGTATTAGAAGGTAGGGTCTTTTTAGAGGTGATTTATTCATACACAGAATTAGTTCCTTTAGAGGGAGATATCACATTACCCAACTTCAAACTGTACTACAAGGTCACAGTTACTAAAAGAGCATGGTGCCAGTACAAAAACAGACATATAGACAAATGGAACAGAATAAAGAACCCAGAAATAAAGCCATACACATACATTTATCTGATCCTTGACAAAGTCAAAAAAATAAGCAATAGAGAAAGGACTTTCTATTCAGTAAATGGTGCTGGGAGAATTAGCTATCCATATGCAGAAGAATGAAACTGACTCTTATACATCACCATATAGAAAAATTAACTCAACATGGATTAAATACTTAAATGTAAAGACCTAAAACAACGCTAGAAAAAAATCCTAGAAAAAAGCTAAAAAATACTTTCTTGGACATCAGCCTTGGCAAAGAATTTATAACCACATTCTCAAAAGCAGTTGCATAAAAACAAAGATTGCTAAGTGGGACCTAATTAAACTAGGTGCTTCCACACAACATGTAAACAGACAACCTACAGAATAGGGGAAAATACTTTCAAACTATGCACTTGATAAAGGTCTAATATCCAGAATCTATTAGGAAGTTAAAATAATCAACAGGTGAAAAACAAATAAGCCCATTAAAAAGTGGACAAAAGACATGAACAGATAATTCTGAAAAGAAGACATACAAATGCCACCAAACATATGAAAAAAATGCTCCACATCACTAATCATCAGAGAGATGCAAATCAAAACCACAATGAGATACCATCTCATGCCAGTCAGAATGTCTGTTATTAAAAAGTCCAATAACATGTTGATGAGGCTGTAGAGAAAAAGGGAATGCTTAAGCATTCCTTCTTATGAAAATAAAAGAGCCTGTTTGCTCCTGCCATGTGAATTTGCAGTGAGAAGGCATTTATCTATGAAGGAAAGAGGCTCACGTCAGACACTGAATCAGCTGGTACCTTGATCTTGGACTTCCCAAGCTCTAGAAGAGTTAAAAATAAACTTCTTTTGTTTATAAGCTGCCCAGTCTATGGTATTTTGTTATGGTAGCCTAAATGGAATAAGACAGTATTTTTTTTACTCCACCATATTTAACTAGAAGTTCTTCCAATTTAATTTATCTTGATAAAGGACAAAAACATATCTACTTTATCTACATTTTCTTGCTCTTCCTTTGTAAATCTCTTTATAGTGAACCCAAGACAAGGTTGTTTTTGCTAAATCTTTACTTGAAAGCAGAATCTTTTCACCATCATATGTTACAAGGGCACATCTCCAAGAACCAGTGGGGAGTGTATTATTAGGCAGAACTGGACCACTTGTCAACTGGGTGACATTGGGCAAGTTATTTAATTAGGATGGGTCTCCGTTTGTACAAGACTTTGGGACAATAATATTTACTCCGAAGAATGGTGTTGAGAATTAAATGAGGTGATGAATGTAAGACTTCCAAAAAAGTGTAGGTAATCAGAAAGTGTTGACTTTTCTTGTTAAACTTTTTTCAAATTATGCTCATTCCTAAATTCTTTCTGGACACTTATCGTTACTCATAATCTATTCCTTCTATTTTTGTATAATATATCGCGTTTTATTTATAACTTTCTATTGTTCTTGTCTTATTACCTGATATTACAGTTATCTGAAATTTTAGTTTATCTTCCTCATCATATTTTAAGCTCCTTGAGGACAGGGACAGATTTCATTTATTTGTGTGTGGCTTTAGTGACTTGCATAGACTAGAAATACTCAACAAGTATTTGTGGAATTGACTTAGCTTTCCTGAATTGCCATTTCATCAACATGACAGCATTTCCTCAAGAGCCGTTGTAAAGCTCAGTATCTGTTTTAAAATGCATGAAAATTCTTAGTTACATTCTCTTTTCCATTGCTTTGATCTTTCATCAGTGTTTAAAATACTTAAAGATTTGACTTGAACCTTTCAAGACTCAAAAGCACACATCAATCAGTTTTATCTTGAATTCATAATGGCAAATGTCTCCACATAAACTTCAAATGTTATAGGTTTGTAATCACGGACTTGAAATATCAACAGAGTAGTTTTTTTCTTTAATCATATATTTTAAATAATTGACAAGATGATACACAGTAAATTCATGATTTTTCTTTTTTCACTTTGCAGATACACTTCATTTTATTCATCTACAGGAATGTTGTCTCCCCCTGCATACTCTTCAGCATGTCTGCCCAGCACAAAATATGCCTCATCCTCAGATAATAGGAATAGAAAAATAATTTCAGCAATGCCAAAATGAATATTTATCTTAGAAATCTGAATCTTGAGTTGGTACATAGGAGGAAAAAAGCAGTTAAAATGAAGTAACTTATAGCGTTGTGACTCAGATAGAGAGACCATGAGCACTTTCTACTAAGGCCCCTTCTATTTTTTTCTTGAAGCTTGAATAGTAAACTCTACCTTTGATGCAGTTAGATACTTAGGATCCTCCCAAGTAACGTTTTTTGAAACCTACGGTAATACGAATTCATTTATTTTGCTTTCAACCAAAAGCAATATGGAACCTTTTAAAAAATTGCCTTAAATATTGTGCTCTTTATACACAATGACATTATAATTGGAATTTTTCTTGGTTCTGGTACTTGAATAAGAGTCTTGTTTTTCTTTTCTCTGTTCTATTCTTTTGCTTCTGCTAGTGATCATAAGCCAGTTGTTCAAAGACTGGTGTGGAAAGGGCTTAAGAAGGAAGAGGAGGCCGGGCGCGGTGGCTCAAGCCTGTAATCCCAGCACTTCGGGAGGCCGAGACGGGGGGATCGCGAGGTCAGGAGATCGAGACCAACCTAGCTAACACGGCGAAACCCCGACTCTACTAAAAAATACAAAAAACTAGCCGGGCGAGTTGGCGGGAGCCTGTAGTCCCAGCTACTTGGGAGGCTGAGGCAGGAGAATGGCGTAAACCCGGGAGGCGGAGCTTGCAGTGAGCTGAGATCC
>NW_016819911.1:389346-417946 GCF_001698545.2 Rhinopithecus bieti
AAAAAAAAAAAAAAAAAAGAAGGAAGAGGACCAGAGGGAAATTACCATCTGGAGACAAGATGACACTGGGAACTTAGAGGAAAACGTTCAGGTACAGTATGAGGAAGCAGAACACTGGTTGTAGGTTGTGTATCAATGGCTTTCTATGAGTAAATGACCTGAAAATGTATGTGACTAAGCACCATAATGTGGATTTCTGAAAGCTGAATGCCTTAAAGAAAAATCTGCTTATTTCTAAGAAAACCAACAAGTGGTTTCTTTCAGTAAGTTATTAAATTTCTTTAAGGCATGAATGATCTATTATGTAAGGAAAGTGTTTCAATACAGGTATTTTGTCCTTAAGTTTGGACATTCCTGGAAACCAAACGGCCTATAATGCAAAGCTCTGCTGTGTGCAGATCTGTCCTTCTTTCACTAGTCTCTTCTATATTTATAATGTCTCTAGTCATAGTTTATGTGAAGAATAAAGGCTGTGGAGTCCCCTGGAATTCTTATTTAATATGCTGCCATTTCCTTAATTATTAAAAGCTTTTACACCTTCATAAGAGCTGCTTAGTTGCTAGAGCCTCTCCATACACTAATTCCCAGAAGATGCTTAAGAAATGAGTCCCAGGAAGGTGTCCATTGCAGGAATTCTGGATAGGACTGTGAGCTTATGGACAGACGTTGATGCAAACTGACTTGAGATAGCGCAACCCTTAAGGTCCCTTTAGAAAATATTGGTAGCTGCAAAAAGTTTTTGGGGAGATGCAGTTTATATATTTCTCCACAGCATTATTACTAGTTTATAATAAATGTAAATCGCAAACCAAATTATTAAACAAACACAGTTTACCAAGTGTGAACAAAACTGTATGCACAATATCTTCTGAAAATTTGGTAACGTTCCCACTCTCAGTCTTTTCAAGTGCCCTGAAGACCACCTTGCTTAAAAGGTTTACTTGAAGCAATTGTAACAATAATCTGGAGGCAAGATTTGGCTAATATTGTATCTGGCATCAGGAAAACAGAATTCTCCACTGCACCGTCTGGACCCCAGTGCAAGTAAGATCTAATTCTCAAGCTTTGTGTCCAAAGATCCTTTCATGCAAGGGTGGGAGGTATCTCTAAACCTTTAGACAACATTCATATCTTGAATACCACTACTGTCACCAAAAAGGACCTATTTGTAATATTCGTTGTGCTTTCATACAAGCATGATTTTCACAAATGAAGCCCCATTTCCTATGTGCATTATCTTTGGCAAAAATCTAGCACTGACAAGAAAAAAAGATAGCTGAAGTCCTTGCAGGACATTTCTCTGAAATGTGGACTTTCTGATGTCTGCTAGATGATCATCCCTGGAAAGTGAATTATCAATTAAGGGTATAACTTAAACTAAATAACACATACATAATATCACACATCAATGTTGATGTACTTTAAAGTAAATGTAAGGTATGCAAGTCACTATTCACAATAGCAGAAACATGGAATAAACTCAGGTGCCCATCAACAGTGACTTGGATAAGGAAAATATGCTACATATGCACCACGGAATACTACACAGCTATAAAAAGAATGAAATCATGTTTTTTGCAGCAACATGAATGCAGCTGGAGGAAATTATCCTAAGTGAACTAACACAAAAACAGAAAAACAAATACATGTTCTCACTTATACGGGAGCTAAGCATTGGGTACATGTGGACACAAAGATGGGAACAAGACACTGGACAGTACTAGAGGAGTGAGTAAGGGGAGGAATTAAAAAAAATACTTGTTGGATATTATACTTACTAACTTGGTGACAGATTCATTCATACTCCAAATCCGAGCATCAAGCAATATACCTTTGTTAAAAATCTGTACATGTACCCGCAATTCTAAAATAAAAGTTAAAAAAGAATAAAAATTTTTTAAAATTAAAATGTGCATTTGCTATTCTGAAATTTTCAGTGATTATAAATGTTTATGGTTTAAAAAGTTCAGGCTCAGTCCAGGTGTGGTGGCTCATACCTGTAACCCCAGCACTTTGGAAGGCCGAGGCAGGCCAATTACTTTAGCTCAGGAGTTCCAGACCAGCCTTGGCAACATGGCAAAACGTTTCTACAAAACATACAAAAAATTAGCAGGATGTGGTGGCGTGTGCCTATAGTCCCAGTTACTTGGGGTACTGAGAGGGGAAGATTGCTTGAGCCCAGGAGTCTGAGGTTGCAGTGAGCCGAGATTGCATTACTACACTCCAGCGTGGGTGACAAAGTGAGACCCTGTCTCAAAAAAAAAAAAATCAATCTCAGGGATATTGCAGGATTCAAGACTAGTATTTTAGCCATATTGAGATTTAAGTAATTTTGCATGATAAAGAGAAAACAAAGACAACTGTGGAGTAGTAGCTCCAGAATTTGGAAGGACGGTCTAGGAAACTTGTACGGAAGCTCTGTTTGCATAACAGGCCACTTTTTTACTTGGTTATTATGCTTTATTTGGATGGTTTTGAACATGAGATTAGGGGTGATCTGGCTTTGGTATTTTCACTGACCAAACTTGTGAAATATAACCCTTTTAAAAGCTGGGGTGGCATGTGTTTTGCTTTTAATAATTCGTCTGTAATATGTAAAAGGCATTTATACCACATTTAAAAAATTTTTTGAATGTTCAATAATTTTAATCTGCAAGAGAGATGAAATTATTTGATGAATGGGAAGCTTTATTGCAGAGTTGATTTGAGCTCCACAGATGATAGTAAGAAATTGCAAAAGTTCTTTTTCTGTAACACTGAACATTAGTGTATATTAGGATCTAAACATAATGGCAGGTCTAATAACAAGTATGTTTCTAGTCTAACAATATAGTATTATTTTATATTCACAATATTTGTTTCCTCTAAGAAAGTAGTAAATTGGAGTGATCAATCTAAGTGTTGCCAAAGCATTTATAGTTTCATTAGCCAATTATAATTTTTGATTGTGTTTTTTGGAAGCTATTTACAAGGACAGCTTAACCACTATAAGACCTTACTTTTTCATCTATAAAATTACGATTCTCTCTTGAAAGAAAATTGTATTTGTGAATCATCGATGATGAATAAAATTTGTAAGTTCTTCCTTAGGCTGCAAATTATAATGAAATTTTTAAACACACGGTTGTCAATTACTGTGTTTTTTTGTTTGTTTGTTTCAAAATAAACACTTCTGCCTTAAAATCTTGCTCTTTTCTTTAGAAACTGAAGCCATTTGTTCTTTGTTTTTAAAGTCTTTAATCTTAAAACCTATTTTAAATTTCAAAAGGCCTAAAGCTTTTATGTGGTCCCTTGAGCTTAGGCAAGAAATAGATTTTGGGATCACTAACATATGGCAGAGATTGGATAAGGTCATCCTGAGAGAGAAAATGTAATGAGAAAGAATAGGACAGAGGAAAGAGCTCTGAGGGATGCCAGCATTTAGAAAAAAGGAAGAAAAGGAGTTCACAATAAGAGAGAAGGGAAATTTGATATTATGACATCTTGAATGCCAAGGAAAAAGATGAAGATGGGTCACTGTTTTATATTTCTGGTTAGGTTATAGAAGGTTGAAAAGATCATTGATTTCATTTATCTATGGATGAACTAAAAATAATGTTTGATATGGTTTGGCTGTGTCCCCACCCAAATCTCATTTTGAATTCTAGTTCCCATAATCCCCATGTGTCATGGGAGGGACCTGGTGGGAGGTAACTGAGTCATGGGGTGGTTACCCCATACTGTTCTCATGATAGTGAGTGAGTTCTCACAAGATGTGATGGTTTTATAAGGGGCTTTTCCCCCTTTTGCTCGGCACTTCTCTCTCCTCCCACCATGTGAAGAACGATGTGTTTGCTTCCGCTTTTGCCATGATTGTAAGTTTTCTGAGGCCTCCTCAGCCCTGTGGAACTCTGAATCAATTAAACCTCTTTCCTTTATAACTTGCCCAGTCTTGGGTAGTTCTTCATAACCCAGCGTGAGAACGTACTAACACAATGTTTGTATTTTAAGTCATCAAAGAGTTGTAGAATCAAATAACTCTAAAGAAACTGAATTCCAAAGTTAGATAAACTTTTCTAGATTATCACAAGTCAATGGCCACTTGCATTCTGAGGGTAGTCTGGGGATCTGTTTTCCCATTGTCCCAACAATTTGACAAAGAAAGTTGTTAGGACAAAGGGAAAACAGTCAAGCTAGGCTGACATAATGGATCAAAATCTGAAAGAAATGTAAGAGCCTTACCTTCCCATCAATTTTCTTCTATGGGAATTTTGAAGAATAAGCTCACATTTGCTGTTAACCTAAAGTTGCCCTCAAAAATATATTAATTTAAGAATATCTGCAATGCAGAATTTATTGGATTGGATTAATAGCAGACTGAATTAAACAGAAGAAATTATTAGTGACAGGCCAATAGAAATAATAAAACTGAAGTATATAAAAGAAATTTTAAAGTATCTTTTAATTTTAATTTAAAATTATCATTTTAACAGAACTGAACAGAAAAGCAAATATCTGAAAGAAAACATTGACAGTCTAGCATGCATGTAATTGGCATCCCAGGAGAGAAAATGGAGACTGAGGTAGAAATATATATATATATATACACACACACAGAGGGAGACAGAGACTAGCCAATAAATTTTGAACAATTTTAAATTTTAAATTTTTTAGAAAGCAACTGGTTAACAATCCAAAATCATAGAACTAAAAGGCTTAGTGAACAACAGGCAGAGTAATTACAAAGAAAAACTTGCCTGAGTACTCCATAGTCAAACTATTTAAAACCAAAGATAAAGAGAAAAACCTTACAAACAACCTTAGGTATGAATAAGAAATGACTAGTTACAAATAATGAGGGAAGCCAGAAGACAATGGAATAACCTTAAAATGCTAAAAGAAACTCAATACACACTTCTTTATCTAATAAAAATGTTGGTCAATTTGCAGGTGAAATGAAAATGTTTTCAGAGAGCAAAACACGAAATTATTCATCACTAGCAGGAAAACGTGAACAACAAAAATTAAGGAAGTTCCTTTAAGATGAAAAGAAGTAAGCCCAGACGGAAGACTGGATCTCCATAAAGAAAATGGAGAGCACAAAAAAGGGTAAATATGTGGCTGAATATTTTAAAACATTTAAACATTTTTCTCTAGCTGTTTAAAGCAAATACAGTAACAATGCATTGTGGAATTTAAAATAATAAAGAAGTAAACTATATAACAATAGTGCAATGGGAAAGGAGACATATATAAGGTCCTTACGTTGTTTTTGAAGTTGTATACTATTAACTTGGGGTTCACTGTGATAAAATAAGAACCAATATTGTAATTTCTAAGTAATCACTTAGAAGCAATACACAAGGAAGAAGCCAACAGAATAGATAAAATGGTATACTAAAACTACTCAAATAATACATAAAAAGCCATGAAATGTGGAGCAAACAAAAAGGGAAAGGACAAATGGAAATCAGCCAGAAAGGTGGAAAACACAAGTTTAACCATATCAGTAATTACATTAAATATTAATAGAATAAAAACTCTACTTAAAGTACAGAAAATATCAGTTTGGATTTAATTTAAAACAAGAATCAACAAAGCAGTTTATAATTGGATGTTCTTTTATAATCCAGCCTGACATTATCTAGCCTTCAAATATAAAATGCAAAGAGTTTGGAAATAAAAGGATTGGGAAGCTTATAATAAAAAGATTAATGTAGCTATATTAATATCAGATAAAGTGGACTTCAAGCCAATAAGTATTACCAGGAATAAAGAAAACATTTCATAATAACCAAAGGGTCAATTCATTAGGAAAACACAATAATTCTAAATGCAAATGCCCCTAGTAACATAGATTCAAAATATTTGAGACAAAATGAAACAGAAATAAAAGGGATAATAGACAAATTCATAATCACAGCTGAAGATTTTAACACTCCTCGCTCAGAAATCTGTAAATGAAGCATATAAAAATATCAATTAGTATATGACGCATTTGAATAATACTATCAACCAGCTTGATGAAATTGAAATGTATAGAACAACATAGTAATTACAGGATACATGTTATTTTTAAACGCATTTAAAACACTCTCCAAAATAAGCATAAACTGGGCCACAAATTAAGTTGCAAAATATTTCAAAGGATTCAAATCAGGCAGTGTGTCCTCTGATTTAAATAAAATTAAACTAGAAATTAGAGTTTAATAACTAGGAAATCCCCAAGTATTTGAAAATTAAGAAATAACTTTTAAAATAACTGATAGGAGACATCATAAGGGAAATTTAAAAATATTTTGGATCAAACAAAGATGAAAATACAACATATTAAAATTTGTGGTGTGCAGCTAAAGCCTTGATAAGAGAAGACATTTTAGTACTACATGCAAATATTAGAAAGAAAAATAAGTTTATTTAGAAAATGTAATCATCCACTTCAGAAAGCCAGATAGAAAAGAGCAAATTAAACTCCATGATTGTAGAAGAGAAAATGACAGTGATGAGAACAGAAATCAGTGAAATAGAAAACAGATGAACAATAGAGAAAACAAACAAATCCAGAAGTCAACTCTTTGAAAAGATTAATACAAACTTGTAATCCCCTAGCAAGACCAGTTAAGAAAAAGTAAAAAATATAAATTATCAATATCAGCAATAAAATGAGATACATGACTACAGATTTAAAGAATAAGAATAAACAGGGGGTATTACAAACAATTTTACTCCAATAAGTTTGACAACTTTGGAGAAATGTATATATTTCTTGACAAATACAATTTTTTGAAATGAATCCAAAAATAAATAGAAACTATAGAAGTCCCATACCTGTTAATAAAGTTGAATCTACAATTAAAAACATTTCCACAAAGAAAAGTCTGGGTCCAGATGGCTTTACTAATGAAGTCTACCAAACAATAAAGGAAGACGCAATATATCCTATGCAAGCTCTTTCAGAATATACAGCAAGAGAAAATGCTTTCCAACTAGCTTTATGAGACCAGAGAACCCTGAAACCAAAGTTGGCAGGTGCAAGAGAACAGGTCCCTGGGTGGCCTTGGCTGACCCAGTTCTTCCTCCTGTTGCTTGCAGTTCTCCTGCTGAATGTCCTGAGAACACAACATCCTAGGATAAGAATGAAACGTCTGGAAAAAATCCAGCCTATGTCTTTGATCCTCTGCATTAATCCGTTTTCATGCTGCTGATAAAGACATACCTGAGACTGGGCAACTTAACAAAGAAAGAGGTTTAATTGGACTTACAGTTCTACATGGCTGGGGAGACTTTACAATCATGGTTGAAGGCAAGGAGGAGCAAGTCACGTCTTATGTGGATGGCAGCAGGCAAAGAGAGAGCTTGTACAGAGAAACCCCCATATTTAAAACCATCAGGTCTCATGAGACCCATTCGCTATCATGAGAACAGCACGGGAAAGACCTGTCTCCATGATTCAGTCATCTCCTACCGGGCCCCTCCCACAATATGTGGGAATTATGGGAGCTACAATATGAGATTTGTGTGGGGACACAGAGCCAAACCATATCATTCTGTCCCTGGTCCCTCCCAAATCTCATGTCCTCACATTTCAAAATCAATCATGCCTTCCCAACAGTCCCCTAGAGTCTAACTCATTTCAGCATTAACTCAAAAGTCCATAGTCCAAAGTCTCATCCAAGACAAAGCACGTCCCTTCTGCCTATGAACCCGTAAAATCAAAAGCAAGTTAATTACTTTCTAAATTCAATGGGGGTTATTTAACCATTGGTTAAATATAGCTATTCCAAGTGGGAGAAATTGGCCCAAACAAAGGGGCTACAGGCCCCATGCAAGTCAGAAATCAAGTGGGGCAGTCAAATCTTAAAGCTCCAAAATGATCTCCTTTGACTCCATGTCTCACATCCAGGTCATGCTGATACAAGAGGTGGGTTCCCATGGTCTTGAGCAGCGCTATCCCTGTGGCTTTGCAGGGTACAGCCTCCCTCCTGGCTGCTTTCATAGGCTGACATTGAGTGAGGCTTTTCCAAGCACATGATGCAAGCTGTCAGTGGATCTACCATTTTGGGGTCTAGAAGACAGTGGTCCTTTTCTCATAGCCCCACTAGGTGGTGCCCCAGTGGGGCACAGATCCCACATTTCCCTTCTGCACTGCCCTAGCAGAGATTCTCCCTGAGAGCCCTGTCGCTGCAGCAAACTTCTGCCTGGGCATTCAGGCGTTTCCATACATTCTCTGAAATCTAGGCAGAGGTTCCTAATCCTCAATTTTTGAATTCTGTGCACTCACAGGCTCAACACCAGGTGGAAACTGACAAGGCTTAGGGCTTGGACCCTCTGAAGCCATGATCCAAGCTCTATATTGGCCCCTTTCAGCCACGACTGGAGCAGCTGGGACGCAGGGCACCATGAAACCATTTACTCCTAGGCCTCCAGGCCTGTCATAAGAGGGGCTGCCATGAAGACCTCTGACATGCCCTGGAGACATTTTCACCATTGTCTTGGGGACTAACATTCTCCTCATAACTCATGCAAATTTTTGCAGCCAGCATGAATTTCTCCTCAGGAAATGGGTTTTTCTTTCCTATCACATTGTCAGGCTGCAAATTTTCCAAGCTTTTCTGCTCTGCTTCCCTTATAAAACTGAATGCCTTTAACAGCATCCAAGTCAACTCTTGAATACTTTGCTGCTTAGAAATTTCTTCAATCAGATACCCTAAGTCATCTCTCCCAAGTTTGAAGTTCCACAGATCTCTAGGGCAGGGGCAAAACGCCACCAGTCTCTTTGCTAAAACATAACAAAGATCACCTTTACTCCAGTTCCCAACAAGTTCCTCATCTCCATCTGAGACACCTCAGCCTGGACCTTATTGTCCATATTGCTATTTGGCTTTTGGTCAAAGCCATTCAACAAGTCTCTAGAAAGTTCCAAATTTTCTCCCACATTTTTCTCTCTTCTTCTGAGCACTCCAAACTGTTCCAACCTTTGCCTGTTACCTAGTTCCAAAGTTGCTTCCACATTTTTGGGTGTCTTTTCAGCAGCCCCCCACTGTACTGGTAGAAATTTACTGTATTAGTCCATTTTTATGCTGCTGATAAAGACATACATGAAACTGGGCAATTTACAAAAGAAAGAGACTTAACTGGACTTACAGTTCCACATGACTGGAGAGGCCTCACAACCATGGCAGAAGTCAAGGAGAGAGCAAGTCACATCTTACGTGGATGGCAGCAGGCAAAGAGAGAGTTTGTGCAGAGAAACTCCCATCTTTAAAACCATCAGATCTTGTGAGACCAATTCACTATCATGAGAACAGCATGGGAAACACCTGTCCCTATGATTCAATCATCTCCTGCCAGGTCCTTCCCACAACATGTGGGAATTATGGGAACTACAAAATGAGATTTGTGTGGGGACACAGAGTCAAACCATATCATCCTCCTAGAATAGGATGCTCTGCAGTACTTGTGGTCAGCAAGCCAAGTAGTACGCAGGGTCTACAAACCCAGAGAGAAGTGCTTTTGGGGACTCTTGGCTACAGTGTGATGTGGGGCATGAGCATTCTAGACTGCATCTATGCTGGACAGCTTTTCTGGGCCTCGGGGATCCTAGGCTTCTGTTTATTTTTGTTAACTCTCTCATAGTAGTATATCTGCTTTGAGCAAAAGAAGCTAGGCATGAAAAAGTACATATTGTATGACTCTCCTTATATAAAGTTCTAGAACAGGAAATCAAATCAATGATGATAGAAGTCAGGCTTTTGGGAAAGGAGATTGAAAAAGGACCACAGAGAATGTTCTGCTGTGGTGAAAATGTTGACTGGGTTGGTTGTCACAGAGGTGAGTACATACATTAAAAAACTGTAGAGACATATTTAAAATTTATACATTCTACTCTATTTTATTTATCCCTGAAAGCACTGAGAAAAATACAAAAATGCTGCATAAATTAAAATAAGATCAGCACTGAAAAGCATCCATTGGAAGAAGGCCATTGATTGCCTTCTTTGAGAATAATAAATGTGAAATCATTTTACATAAGATAGAGAGGAAAAGATGGAGACACTGAGTATAGTTAATTCTTTTAAGAAGATTTGCTATGAGGAAAAGGAAAACAGATTTGATGGCAGCAGGAGGGAAATGTGCACATTTATTCTTTTGGCCCAGAAAAGAAAGGCCGCCTCTTAGATCTGAAATTCTTTTATTTTATGGTTATTATTGGAAAAACTAAAAAATCAGAATATTCAAAGCATTTCCTTTTTTTGTACAGTTTTAGATTTACAGAAAATTTAAGGGTATAATAACGAGTAGTAGCATCAAGTTCCATATATCTGCTTTCCCCTGCCCCCACCCCACCCTGTATACAGTTTCCCTTATTATTAATATCTTGCATTAGTGTGGTACGTTTGTTACAATTCATGAACAAAACTGCTAAATTATTATTATTTGAAGCTCATAGTTTACATTAAGTTTCTATCTTTCCATTGTACAGTTTTATGAGTTTTGGAAAATGTGAAAATGTGAAAATGATGCCATATATGTATTAATACCATAATGGTTCAATGCAGAATAGTTTCAGCATCCTAAAAATTGTCTGTGCTTCACCTATTCATCCCTTCTCCAACCCTCTTTTATTTTGTTTATTTATTTTTTTGAGACAGAGTCTCACTCTCTCACCCAGGCTGGAGTGTAGTGGCACAGTCTTGGCTCACTACAACCTCTGCCTCCCGGGTTCAAGCAATTCTCCTGCATCAGCCTCCTGAGTAGCTGGGATTACAGATGCACGCCACCACTCCCAGCTAATTTTTGTATTTTTAGTTGAGACTGGGTTTCACCATGTTGGTCAGGCTGGTCTTGAATTCCTTACCTCAGGTTATCCACCCACCTCGGCCTCCCAAAGTGCTGGGATTACAGGCGTGAGCCACCACGCCCGGCACCTCTTTTTGTTTATAAATAGAAAAATTACCAAACTATCTCCGATCCTTTGAACCCCTGATAACCAGTGATCTTTTTACTGTCTCTACAGCTTTACCTTTTCCAGGATGTTACATAGTTGGAATCATATCTTATGTAGCCTTTTCTGACTTGCTTCTTTTATCTTGTAAGTTAGCTCTGAGCATTTGCAGTCAATCTTTTCTTTTACCCCCAGCATCAGACAACTACTGATCTGTTTTCTGACTCCATAGTTTGTCTATTATAAAAATTTGTATACATGTAATTATATGATATGCAGATCTTTAAAATGGCTTTGTTATTAGCATATTTATCAATTTCATCTCTTTGTTGCATGTATCAGTAGTTTGTTCTTTTTAATTGTTGGGTAGTATTCCATGGTATATATTTGTTTACCACAGATTTTGGAAGAAGCATTCTTGTAGTATGTATTTTTTGGTTCCAAAAATTTGTTACTGTTGTCACATCTCTTCTTGTGAATTTCTGTCATTTTAACATGCAGTTATAGTGAAGTTTTTTGAAACATTGAAATTGGAGGTGTCTACTAAAACTACTCTTTAAACTCAGAAGTTTTTTTTTCCTTTACTTCATAAGGTGATAGGTGAAGCCCTGCCCCATCATTTTACTGTGAGGAGAATAATTACTATGGCAATTCAAGTATATAAAATTAAAATATATCTAGTCAATTTCATGTTCTCTTTTTATATATTTTAATAATTAACTATTTTGATGAATGCAGAATATTTTCACGACAACAAGCAAATTATCTTTGCCAGAATTATTACATTTAGTGGTGACTAGTAATCAGCCTAATGAAATTTAGCCACAATACTGGTGGTATCCACACAGTACCTATTCCTTTATTTTATTTTATTTTTGAGACAAGGTCTCACTCTGTCACCCAAGCTGGAGTGCAGTGTGGCAATGACGGCTGACTGAAGCCTCGAACTCCTGGGCTGTAAAGAACTACACACCTCATCTTCCAAGTAGCTAAGAATACAGGTGCTTGCCACTGTGCCCTGCCCATAGTACTTTTAAACATTTTCAAATCTTCTCTTCTAATTGATTATTGCCTTCATAAGAAAAACTTGTATCTTTATCACAGTTGTAAATGCAGTAAAACCTACAATAAAACTGTACTTGCTTTGGGTACTCCTTATATGTCTGATGAAAGCACTAACATTATTTTGCATTTATCTTAAAAAGGAAAAGCTACCAAGGTTGAAGGGCATCATACTCAAATTACTTGTATTTCATAGTTTAATAATTGATTCATAGATAATCCAGAGAACCACTTCCATGCCATTTTTAAAGCCAGCAAAATTTTATAAACCCTTAGAAGAACTATTGTGGTTTTCTTTTATGCAATTCTTATTAAAACAATCTGTGATTATCATCTATGCACTTAGGCAAAATAAAAGCTTGCTGGCATTATATGTGACACAATTAGTTCTGAGCTCTCAATTTTTCCAATTGTTGTGCCAAAACTATTTTAAAATGGTACCTGAACCTAGCATTGCTTAATATGTTCCTTGGACCTTACTTGATAAAAGATAAGTTTATGTTTTCAAGACTGCCCTGTAATTTCTGTTTTCAGTTGAGTTTAATATGAATGTTTAAAGCTTGTATGATGACCAATTCTAACAAGAATACTATGTTAAAACCTGAGCATTTTTGGCTTTAAAAATGAAACTAAAATAAATAAAGTGGGCTAAGAGGTTTTATTTAACGGGTTTGCTGTTTCTCAACATAGTCTGCCTTTTTGAAAAGATCAGTTTATTAAATTTTCCCTCAGAAATCATAGATATAAGAGTGAGGTAAAAATAATGTTAATAATGAAAATAGTATTCAGTTGAAAACAACTGAAGTGGGTGATAGCACAGGCTTTCTCCTTCTCTGGCGTATCAGAAACAACGGTATAGTTAGTTGAGTAACAGTAATAAATAATATAAGTTATGACAACTTACTGTGTCAGAAACCATTTTATGAGCTTTGTATGTAATAAATCATCTTCATAAGGTAGATAATAACACCATCACCTCCATTTCATAGATGAAGAAACTGAGACAAGTCATTTGGCTGAAAAGATGTGAAACTGGGCTGAATATCTAGACAGTGTGGCTCTGGAGTCCACGAGTTTAACCATCCCTCTAAATTGCTGCTATAAAGGATAATTCTCCAGAAAAAAGGTGAAAGAAATTATACAAAGGCAAGATTTCTTTCAAAAAAAACAATGAATAATGATAACAAAATAAAACATAGCAATCAAAATGGAGCAAGAATCAAACCAAAGGATGCAAGCTCAATGTGGCTCTAGTTTACTAAGTCACCAAGCAGTACTATTGTGAGATGTTAATCTTATTCGACTCATACAGAAACAATAATAGATAAAATCAATAATAACTATAATAAAGCAAATAAATCTATCTCGTTAAAATCAAGAAGAGACAGAGAGTGTGCCTTTCATACTTACTAGTTTTTCATTTTAGTTATTTGTCCTACTAACAGTATTGTGATGGTAGAGGCAGGATGGAAGTGGAAGGAATTGGAGAATCATTTAATTTTAAAATGCTTTTTAGACATCCAAATACAGATGTCAGGTAAGCTGTTGAATAAATGTAACTCAAACTCAGGGGAAAAGTCTGGGCTGGAAATATAAATTTGGGGATCATTACAATGGTATTTAAACTCATGAAATTAGTTGATGTTATCCAGAAAGGGTGAAAAACGAGAAAAAAGCCTCATAGAAGGGTAAGAGGAGAAGTCAGTAAAGGAGACTGAAAAATAGCAGCCATGGAACAATGTGGAATGTATGAGTGTAGGGACACACAAAAGGAAAGTGAGCAGGGTCAAATATGCTTAAGGCTGCTGATGGTGAGATTATGTAAAGTCTGTCCACTGGGCTGAGCAGCATGGAAGTCATTGGTGAATTTAGAGAGTAGTTTCACTGGACTGTGGAGATCGAAGCTAAGTTCATGTGGGTGGAAAAATTGTAGCGAAGTGTGGTTGGAGAGAGCACGAGTAGACTAATTCTACCACACTTCCTATAGTCATTCTCACTAAAAAAAGCCAAACTTTAATCACTGCCTTCCCCATCCCTATGAAACCGTCTCCATGGAAACATGATACGATCATATTTTCTCTATATTTCTTTAACTCTTATTTGTTCATCTAGTTCATCTTTTCCTTCAAAATCCCTCTTTTGGGGAATTCATTTTCTATGACCATAAGCATCTCCTACTTTTTCAATGACTTCAAATGTTATCTCTACTGTCTCACCTGACCTTTGCTTTGTCTGAAGATAATGCTTTCCCAGCAGCCCTCTTGCTGAAGCTATTTATTATGTCTCCCCTGTGTAGGGGCCTAGAGTGGGATCGTTATTCATGTTTACCATTGCCTTTTCCAGGCAATACTCCTGCTCTTTTAATGGTTATGCTACCTGGCTGTATTATACATTTCTCTTCTTACTGCCACATTTACTGATTTCCTTATCATTCGTATAAATTCACTGACATTTCAGAACGTGTGAATGGTTTCTTTTAATTTTTTTCAAAACCCTTCTCAAATAGATAATAGTTACTCAAAATCAAAGTTAAAATGTTTTTGTCTACTTTTCTTAGAAGATGAGAAATGTACCAGTCCTCTAATCATCCTTCTCACTCCCCACCCCAAGTCCAATTTTCACTAACAGGGTCTACAAAGCCCATCACAGTGGCCTTTGGCACCAGTGATCAGGTTCATTCTGTGCTACTCTTTTCCTGATTTTTGTGTCCTTAGGGCTGTTCTTTCTATCTGCAACAGTCTTCCTAATCTAGTTTCATCCTACTTTTTAAATCTAGGACTTACTACTCAGATCTCTGTTCAAATGTCTTTTCCTAAGGGAAGCTGCCTTTGGCTCCCCAGACTAGGTCAGGTGCCCATCAGATGGTCTCAGTGCCAAAGGGTATGATAATTTTGAATGAGCTTCAGAGTATCATACAGATGGGCTCCAGATCAGTCCTAGGTAGAAGGAACCAAGAAAAAGGCAAGAGTAAGAGTAAGAGCTAAAAGATTGATTTGGTCTTCTCTATTTGAGATTGAAAGCATAACACGCATTTTTTTTTGTTTTTTTTTTTTTTTGAGATGGAGTCTTGTTCTGTCACCCTGGCTGGAGTGCAGTGGCGCTATCTCGGCTCACGGACAGCTCTGCCTCCCATGTTCTTGCCATTCTCCTGCCTCAACCTCCTGAGTAGCTGGGACCACAGGCACCCGCCACCATGCCCAGCTAATTTTTTGTATTTTTAGTAGAGACGGGGTTTCACAATGTTAACCAGGATGGTCTTGATCTCCTGACCTTGTGATCCGCCCGCCTCAGCTTCCCAAAGTGCTGGGATTACAGGCTTGAGCCACTGCGCCCGGCCCATGCATTTCTTTTTAAAAGAGGTACTGAATATAAACTATAAATAGTAAAAGGTATTATGTATATAATTCATAAATAAAATACATTTTAAGATCTAACGTTTAGATTATTCATTCGGTTATTTAAACCTTCAGGTTAACAACCTCCTTCATAAAAACATGGTTGGATAGGGTTTAGGTTATCTTTAAGTAGCAAAACTCTGAGATGTAGAAGTCTTACATGTGAGCTCTTCTGTCTTTGATGACCCCCAAAATCTTGTGTTTTTCTCCTAGAAATATTATCTGGGGCCAGAATACAACTCAAAGCAATATCGTTTCAGCTATATCAGAGAGTAAAGATTTTGATTATGGAATTATCTGCTTCTTTAACTGTCTCTGGATGTTGTCTCTGAAAAGTAAGTTAACATATTTTCTACATAGAAGACACCAAAACTGGACATGTATGGGAGAATAATGTGACTGCTGAAAAAACTGGCAGAGCTAATTTAGTGCTTCAGAAAATAGAGAGGGACTGTATTGTAACTTTTGGTTATAAAATATTCCACATGCTTATTTTGATTTCTAGATTACAAAGTGTTTTGACAAAGTGAGATTTTCTCTGAATTTATAATCCACGTTGGCTTCATGAAAGATTAATTTATTTCTAAAAATACCTTTAACCCTAAGAACATTTAAACCTTAGTCTCTTTAGGGCAATAATTTTCCATTTGAAGTGGCTCTATTAAGTTTTGATTAATTGAATTTGATTAAAAAGATCAAGTGCCCAAGAAATTGTAGACTCTATAATTTTAGATAATCTTTTAATATTAAAATACTTTCCTTTCATATATTAATAATTAAACTAATGATTCAATAACTTGCCATAATTTCTCAATATTTTATATATTATTCACCCATCATCTCAAATCTGTTAAGTAGTTCCTTAGTAAAGATAGGTGATATATTGGGTAATGACTAGGTTTATTGTTTAGCATTACAAAACTTGAAAATAAATCTACCTTCAGGATTATTTTCTGCCTATGAATAGGTGCCAATGGAGACAATAAACCTCTGGATACCAGAGAGATGAATTAGTGAGATGGTCTCTGGAGGCCCTCCCTATCAGTCCTCAGCCTTGACTTCTGAAAAAGTCCTCTAAACTAAAACCTTTCTCTGCTTTGTGAATGTAAAATTCTTTTTAATTTAGAAACTGGTCATGTATTTCAAGAGTTTGATTTGATGTATCTGGTTGTCTATTTAACTTTTCCTGCTGAATATAAGATTGGTCAAGACAGAGACTCAATTCTTTGACTGGATTTCCTCAAACTGATAATGTCACCATTAACACAACAGCAATAACAATAGATAGAAAATATGTGAGTTAAGTAAACTGTACATTCCTTGAATGCAGATAGAAAATGATTATGAAGGGCTGAGCGTGGTGACTCCACACCTGTAATCCCAGCACTTTGGGAGGCCAAGGCAGGCTGATCACGAGGTCAGGAGATTGAGACCATCCTGGTTAACATGGTGAAACCCCGACTCTACTAAAAATACAAAAAAATTGGCCGGGCAATGGTGGTGGCCCCTGTAAGTCCCAGCTACTCGGGAGGCTGAGGCAGGAAGAATGGCGTGAACCCCGGGAGGCAGAGGTACAGTGAACTGAGTCGCGCCACTGCTCTCCAGCCGGGTGACAGAGTGGTGAGTCTCCGTTCCAAAAAAAAAAAAAAAAAGAGAGAGAAAGAAAAATGATTATGAAGGTAGATTGTTTTGAAGTTTGCTAATAACAGTCAAGTTTTGAAAACTTGCAATCACCTATTGCCAGAAAATAGCATTGACCCTGTTGAAACTATTAAATACACACTTCATAGATCTTTATTTTTTAACATGCGTTTTATATATCTTCTGCCTCTTTTTCTAACTGCTTAAAGTAAAAACACACTTTTATTTTTTAACACTGAATATGAACTATTTTTCTTTTTTCCATCTAGTCCAATGAGATAACCACCAGGCTGCTCATATTTGGAGGCAGCAGAAGTGGTCTCTGTCTAAATTTTCTTCTTTGAGTATGAAGAGAAAATTTGCAGGTTGGAGAAGTCTAGGTATTATGTATTAGTTTATAAAATTTAGTCAAGTCATTAAATTTCTCTGGACTTCATGTACCTCATTTATAAAATGAGAAACTTGGACTGAATTATCAACTCTTCCAGTGCTGGAATTCAGTTACTATTTAATTGTCATGAGTCATTTTAAGATTAGAAATTGAATTAGAACAAAAAATCTTTAACAATCATGAAAGAATTATTAAGTACTTAATTTATGCATGCTAGTTAATGTTTTTCCATAAAATTTAAAGGATTATCTACCTTGAACTAAAGTATATTCAAAAGGGAAAAGTCAAATAGACAACCATGTAATATGTAATTCATGTTTTTCAAAAAGTGGTTAGTTTGGATCTGACCACTTTGAAATAGCTGAAATATGTTACCACTATTAATTTAACCTCTCAAATGATAAGCACCTCAAATTACTTTTTAAAAGGTAAAAGTTTCGACAGAAATAGATATTTTTATACTTCTATTTAGGTCAGCCTCCTTATTCTTGAAATAAAGTTAATTTCTTTTAATGACAACCATTAAGTTTTACTGGTATTGTTCTTTATGACAGGGAACAAATATTATTTAGAATTGTGTAATCCTGAGAGGACTAACCAGTTTTGTAGTGTGAGTGTGTATTTCAGTCTCTTCTGATTTTCATCAGTTAAAAGGAATGTGAAGATATAATACTAAAAATTGTTGTTGAATTATAAAATATGAGTGCATTTCTCATAGGCGTGTGGCCCTGAAAACATATGTGTAAAATCAATTTTTCTCAAATTGAATCACATTTTAAATATTCTATGAAAAACTGCTGCCTAAGTAAGCTTATGATTAATTTGTTAGGAGAAGAAAATATATATTGAGCTAGCTTTTTTTTTTTTTTTGAAGACATAGTCTCACTTTGTCACCCAGGCTGGAGTGCAGTGGCACATTCTCGGCTCACTGCAACCTCCGCCTCCCAGGTTCTCCTGCCTCAGCCTCCCAAATAGCTGGGACTACAGGTGTGTGCCACCAGGCC
Organism: Rhinopithecus bieti; assembly: GCF_001698545.2. NCBI lineage: Eukaryota > Metazoa > Chordata > Mammalia > Primates > Cercopithecidae > Rhinopithecus > Rhinopithecus bieti. The sequence continues at coordinate 407,764 of NW_016819911.1, forward strand.
TGGCTGATTTTTGCACTTTTTTTTTTTTTTAGTAGAGACAGGGTTTTGTCATGTTGGTCAGGCTGGTCACAAACTCCTGAGCTAATTTAATATGCAATTAGAATATATATTTTTTTCTAGTAATATCTAAAGCATGAAAGGAGATCATCTTAAAATTAAAAACTAAACTATCTTCACAATTAAATATGTATTTTTTCTGTTGTCTTCTTGGCTTGAAGAAAAATTAATTCTATACAAAACATACCTCAACCTCATTCTCATCTACTCTCACCTTTTTCCTCCCTCTGTGGCCACTCCAGCTTTCTCCCTGTTGCTCTGATACCTCAACATCTTTCTTATTTCAGATGCTTCATCCATCTTTATTCTTTTTTCCTTCTAGTCTTATGAAGCCTGTTCTGACCATCTTGTCAGTCACGGTACTTTCTTCGTTTGTTCAATAATCTGTATGAGAATTTGTATCAATAATTTTTTAAAATTTGCAAGTGGCAAGCTTCTTCTTTGAAAGAAGAAACTTTCATTTTTATTCGAAAGAACTCGTTGAAAGTAACCAAGACCAGCAAGCCTTCACAGTAACAGCAGGAAGTTCCCATCAGTCTGCTAGTTTTGCACTAGTGATACTTTTCTATCTATTTCACAATATTTGATCTCTTGCCTCTAAAGGCCCCTGGAAGGAATATCCTCCTTTCCACCAGTTCTTGAACTGGCCAATTCCTCTTCTAAAAGACTTAGCTTACTAAGGCCTAATTTCTCCTTCTACCTCCAAGCAGGCTGAGATCTCCCTGCGCTATGATCCAACCCTATTCATTTCTCTCATATTTCACTTACCGCATGGAGCTTAATTGCTGTCATAGACTTGTCAGCTTTCTGAGAACACTTACTTATTTTAACAGGGATATGACTAGTTTCTTATTAACTTTGATAACCATCAAGTATCCCAGTGGCTACTACACAACAGCTGCTTGATTACGTATGTTGAATACTTGAATAAAAACAGAACTATGGAAAAATGCCTGCCGCTGAGTGGTCTCTGAATGTTTAATTTTCCCCTAGATTACTTCCCAGTACTAAAAAAGGTAGACTGAGCACTTCATGACAAACCCTGGAGCCTTAGCTTGACCCGTCTTAGTTCTTCCAAGTAAGCACAAGTAAGGTGGGATATTTCTTTCTTTTTCTTTTTTGCTTATGTTTCATCAGTCCATTTTGAATTTCTGAGTAGTTTGGAGAAAATAATTTGAAATGGGTTACAAAGTCTTCCATCTATTTTTATATTTTTATTATATTTCAACCAAACATACTTTTCTTATCTTTATGGAATTGAAATAATGATGCAATTACAAATCAGAGAAGGAAGTAAAACAATACCTATTTTGACCACCTACTGTGCTCTCGACTGTAAGCTAGGCACCTTGGGTCCATTATCTCATTCCATTCTTCTGATAGCCCTAGAGGGAGGTATACTTATTATCATTTCAAGGTGTAAAACAAGACAAAAACAAAAACCTGAAGCACAGCTGTATTCTTAGTGTGAGGGCTGACTAACTTTTTAAAGGACTGTGGCCAATTGTAGTCATACATTTTGTAGCTATGGAGCTCCTTTAGACCAATGCTATGATTCTTTGCTATTACCTGGTTGGAATTACCATGAAATGAGATTTTCACAAGGCCATTTTATTTTGAAGTTTAGTGATTTATGAGAATGGAATTTACTAAAATTTAAACGATGCAGAAACTAAGAGATTGAAAGAAAATAGAAATGGATAGAAATGGAGAAAAGAAAGAAAACATAATTTATTTTATAGGGAATAACTAGTAGGTCATGCAGCGCAATGCCTGATATTTACGTAGTTTTAGATTTATACTTTTGGAGGGTGAGTGGTACATACACACATATACAAATGAAATATTTTGGGGGAGAATGAGAGACCTGTCTATATATCTATCACCGAAAATTTTCAGCAATGTGATAAAGGATCTCAATAAACAATCGTTCTGGGTTATGGGATTGAACCTCTCAAAGACGGGGTGAGATCACTCAGTGGCTATTACCATGGGTAAATCTTTTACCTCACCTGCCACCAGTCTCCTCATTTGTAAATAGGTGGTTTCAATAGATCCCTTCTGAGGACTTTTTCTACTCAAATTATGTTGTGATTTTAAAAGTTTTTAGTTTTGACTACCTTTTGATACAGTTATTAATTAACAGGGATATGACTAGTTCGTTGGAAAAGTCGGGAGAAGAATCTAAGCAACATAATACTCAACAAACTGGAAAAATCAGTTTCTTAATAAACAATAAACTATCTGACTTTTTATGAAGTCATTTCCATTCCTTTGATAGTTACATATATTTTAAGGGTCCTTTTGTTTTATATTTCTGAGCTCATTTCAATTATGTTAGACTTTAGAGATTTTCCCACGGAAATGTTGCAAACTCTTTTAATAAGTTTGGTGTTTGAAAAACTGCATTCAAAACTAGAATTATTAAAATTAATTTTAAACTCTAAAGATATATTTCTAAGCAGATGGGAGAATATTTAGGCTATTAAACCTAATCCATAAATCACCATCTAGGGTAATGAGACTTTAATGTTCTCTTCAATTTTTCCATTAATTTGAGGTGTCCAGAGCTTTCAGATAAGTTATTTTGGTTTAATCACTATGGAGCAAATAGGACTCTGCTGCTATGGAAAACTAATTTCTTAAATATGTGTTTTCCTTTCTGTATTGAAATCTCTAATTCCTTTTCCATGCTCCCACAATGTCACATAACAAAGTAGATTAGTATTCCAATTTTCTATTTTATTAAAATTATTGATATATGAAAGTATCAGGGATTATGTAAGAATAAAATGAAAAGAAATAAAAGTTTAGCTTTCTTTAAGATATCATAATATTGTAGCTACCAAGAATCAGAGTCTATCATTAATTCATAAGCTTCTGAATCATTTATATGTCATGATCCAAAAATAATGGCCTGATTTATGTAACTTGATGGAAAAATTAGAAATTTCATCTTTAAATATGAGTGTCAAGGTTTCCAGAAGTTGTATGCCTTTGAATATTTAGTACTACATGATGCTCCAAGAAGATAAATTTGAGAAATGCTTTCTTCGAGATACAGCATTTACATATGCATTACATATATTACATGTAAATCTTGCAGTGAAGAAATCTGTTTAATCAAGCTTAACAAAATATTTTATTAACTTGATCTTGGAATAACTATTTTCATATTTAAGATGTTAGTCTATTTTGGAAACTGTTTTACAGAACTCACTCAAGAGAAATAATTGCAATATGTCAATAATCCAAGCTTTTATCATGATGTAATTTTTAACCTACTTCTATAAGGATCTGTCAATGTTATTATTAAAGAATTGAACACATCTTTAAAAGATGAGTAGTCTTAACTAGATTTGTATTTGCCATCACATATTATGATTGTTTTTTAAAAATTAAGTCTGAAGATTGAACACAATTTTTTGGAGGATAATTTGAAAATGCATGAATTAGGCAACCTGAAAATACTCCCACACAAAATAAAACATATACACACAAGGAAAACAAAATGAGCATATTTTGAGAATGTACCTGAAATTGCAACAAAGTAAAGGAAATTTTCATGGGTCTCAGGTGAAGGGGGCATGTGGAACAGGTTTGTGGGGAGGAGACTGGGCAGGTGAAACCTAGCAGGAAATCTGTCACCCAATCTTGTTGGAGCCCTGGAAAAAGGGGGCTAAGAGAGAAGTAGGGGGAAGTTTGTGTTTTAATGGTTATGCTGACACAAGTTCTGTTTATGTTGGAGAGATTGAATCCTAACACTTCATTTGGGACTCTGGGAAGTCTATACCTCAGTGAAATGGTGCTGAGAAAAATCTGCACACTGGAACAATGAGATGATGGGAGGAAGCTTGTTGGAATATGCATAGGCTCAATATAGAAAAAGTCATATGCTCTGAGAATTACTTGCATTAGTCAGCCCTCACACAAGTTTGGATTTGAGTATGAACTACTTGTGAGGTGCAGGAAACCCCAAACCAAGAAATTAACATAGAAAGTGGTCCCCACTTCACACTTACTAAGGTGACTATAATCAATAAAATGGAAAATAACAATTGTTGGTGAGAATGTGGACAAATTGGAATCCTCATACATTGTGGTGGGAATGTGAAATGGTGCAGCTCCTGTGGAAAACAGCTTGGCAGGTCCTCAAAATCTTCCATATGACCCAGCAATTCCACTCCTAAGGGTATATCCAAAAGAATTGAAAGCAAGGACTCAAACAGATATTTGTATACTACAATTTGTGTTTACAACAGCCAAAAGTTGGAAACAACCCGTGTCCATCAAGAGATGAATGGATAAACAAAATATGATATATACATACAATGGAATAAAGGCATTATCCTCAGCAAACTAGCACAGGAACAGAACACCAAACACTGCATGTTTTCACTTACAAATGGGAGCTGAACAATGAGAACACATGGACATAGGGAGGGGAACAACACACATTGGAGCCTGTCAGGGATGCGGGAGAAGGAAGAGCATCAGGATAAATAGCTAATGTATGTGGGGCTTAATACCTAGGTGATGGGTTGATAGGTGTAGCAAACCACTATGGGGCCTTAACCTAAGTAACAAACCTGCATGTTCTGCACATATATCATGGAACTTAAAATCAAATCAAGTTAAATGAAATGAAAAAAACTCAGCCACAAAAGGAATGAAATTTTGATAGATGCTACAACATAGATGAACCCTGAAAATATTAAGTTGAGTGAAATAAACCAGGCACAGAAGGACAAATATTATATAATTCCACTCATGTGTGATATCTAGAATAGGCAAATTGATAGAAATGGAAAGCAGAATAGAGGTTAGCAAGTGTTGGGAGGAGAGGGGAATTAAGTTATTGCTTAATGAATACAGGGTTTATGTTGGGGATGATAACAAATTTGAGGCACAGGTAATGTTGATGGTTATGTAACATTGAAAATGTCTGTAATACCACTGAATTGTATACCTACAAGTGGTTAAAATGAAAAAATATTTTGTTATGTATATTTTACCACAATAAAAGAAGAAGTGGTCTCAGACCGGTGGTAACTCCAAATCCCTTGAAGGGAGCTTCCATAAAACGTCTTTGGAGTGACTGGCTCTCTTATTCCAGGCTGTTCAGCTATTAGGTCTCAATGAAGACAAATCCACAATCTAAATCACCACACATAAGAAAACGTTTACTCCATGAGGTAGAGTCAGCAGATAATAAAATATCAAGATTATATTACCAAAATTTCAGCCAACCCAACTAATTTACTACAGTAAAGAAATTAGACAACAATGGAATATACCTTCAAAAGACTGACAGAATATATCACCTGACATTCTACCTCAGTTAAATCACCACAAAGGTGCCAAGATAAAATGGGGTCATTGAAATCAATGCATTATATGGCCTTAAATTATTAAAAAGAAAGATAAATACACTGACTCAACATTCTAAAATTAGTCCATTTTAAAGCTTAAAGCTTTTAAAGTTTTAAAGGCCTTAAAATTTTAAGGCTGTAGTTCTTAAATTTTTTATTCTGGAAACAAAAAAATTTTAAGGTTAGGACTTCAAGTAGATTTTCTTTATGGGTTTCACATCTATCAACGTTTACCATTTTAAAAACTAAAAGAAAAGAATTTAAAATACTTGTCAATTTATTTAAACAACAGTAATAAACTTATCATATGTTAACATAAATGATAATTTCTGTGAAAATAACTATTTCCCAGAACAAAAACGTATCATTAAAGGAAAACATCTTGTGCCCCAAAATTACTAAGCTGGGAAAATTCAAGCTGAGAATGAAACTGTGCCCCGACCACCTTGGGTACATGACATCAGGAATTCCTGTGGCTGTGTCACAGATGTGCATCTTCAATCTTGGCAAAATAAACTCTCTTAATTAATCTGAGACCTGTCTTAGATTTTCTGGGTCTATGGTATTAAGAAAAGGAACATTGTTTTGTATTTTTATAAATCTCTACAATGTCTGGCTTTACAGTTTGACTAGATTTGCATATCTGCTTCTGCATTCAATTTCTTGTGATACATTACCCATCCTCTGGAAAATTCCACTGTGTACATGAAAGAATGAAAGTGACAAAAGCAAATAATGTCTTACTATTATTTAAAAAGAATTTTGACTTCACCTACCCCACTGCCATCAAAAGTTCTTGGGGATCTTCAGGGGCTCCAGACCACAATTTGAAAATCACATTTTGAGACTTAGATTATACAACTGGATTTTAAAAAATACAATTTTATTCTCTCACCATTGCTGTTCAACATAGTACTAGTCATTCTGGCCAGAGCAATCATGTAAAAGAAAGAAATAAAAGGCAACCAAACAGGAAGAGAGGAAGTCAAACTGTCTTTGTAGATGACATGATTCTGCACCTAGAAAACCCCATAGTCTCTACCCTTAAAGCTCCTTCATCTGATAAACAACTTCAGTAAAGTTACAGGTACAAAATCAATGTACAAAAATCAGTAGCATTCCTTTACACCAACAACATGCAAGATGACAATCAGATCCAGAATGCAATCCCATTCACATTTGCCACAAAAAGAATAAAATATCTAGGAATACATCTAACCAGGGAGGTAAAATATCTCTGCAATGACAATTACGAAACACTGCTCAAAGAAATCAGAAGACACAAATAAAAAAACATTCCATGCTCACGGATAGGAAGAGTCAACATCATTAAAATGGCTATATTGCCTAAAGTAATTTATAGATTCAATGTTATTCCTATCAAACTATAGATGACATTCTTCATAGATCTAGAAAAAACTATTTTATAATCATATGGAACCAAAAAAAGAGGCCAAACAGCCAAGACAATCCTAAGCAAAAAAAACAAAACTGGAGACCTCATGTTACCTGACTTCAAACTATACTACAGGGCTACAGTAACCAAAACAACATGGTACTTGATATGGTTTGACTGTGTTGCCACCCAGATCTCATCTTGAATTCCAACATGCTGTGGGAGGGACCCAGTGGGAAGTAATTGAATCAAGGGAGCAGGTCTTTCCTGTGCTGTTCTCATGATAGTGAATAAGTCCCATGAGATCTGATGGCTTTATAAGGTGGAGTTTCCCTGCACAGGCTCTCTTTTTGCCTGCCACCATCCACATCAGATGTGACTTGCTCCTCTTTGCCTTCTGCCATGATTGTGAGGCCTCCCCAGTCATGTGGACCTGTGAGTTCTCCATTAAACCTCTTTCCTTTGTAAATTGCCCATTCTTGGGTATCACTTTGTCAGCAGTGTGAAAACAATAATACAGTACTGGTATGAGAACAGACACATATACCAGTGAAACAGAATAGAGAACCCAGAAACAAGACCTCACACCTACAATGTGCTGGAATAACTGGCTAGTCACATACAGAAGATGGAAACCGGACCTCTTCCTTCCACCATATACAAAAATCAACTCCAGGTGTATTAAAGACCTAAATGTAAACCCTAAAACTATAAAAACCCTAAAGGAAAACTTAGACAATGTCATTCTGGACATAGGAACTGGTAAAGCTTTCATGAAAAAGATGCCAAAAGCAACTGCAACACAAACAAAAATTGACAAAAGGGACCTAATCATAATAACGAGCTTCTGCACAACAAAAGAAACTATCAACAGAGTAAATAGACAACCTACAGAATGGGAGAAAAATTTTGCAAACTATGCATCTACAAAGATCTAATATCCAGCATCAGTAAGGAACTTAAACAAATGTACAAGAAACAAACAAACAACCCCATCAAAAAGTGGGCAAAGGACATAAACAGACACTTTTCTAGAGATGTACATGCAGCCAACAAGCCTATGAAAAATGCTCAGCATCACTAATCATTAGGGAAATGCAAGTCAAAATCACAATGAGATTCTATTTCATACCAGTCAGAGTGGTAATTATTAAAAAGCCAAAAAATAACAGATACTGGCAAGGTTGTGGAGAAAAAAGAATGCTTATGCACTGTTGGTGGGTGTGTAAATTAGTTCAGCCATTGTGGAAAGCAGTGTGGTGATTTTTCAAAGAACTTAAAACAGAATTACCATTCAACTCAGCAATCTCATTATTGAATATATACCCAAAGGAATATAATTCATTTTTACCACAAAGACATATGCACATGTATGTTTATTGCAGCACTATTCACAATAGCAAAGACATGGAATCAACCCAAATACCCATCAATGGTAGACTGGTTAAAGAACACGTGGTACATATACACCATGGAATACTACACAAACATTAAAAAGAATAAGATCACGTCATTTGCAGCAACATGGATAGAGCTGAAGACCATTATCCGAAGCAAACTAATGCAGGAATAGAGAACCAAATACCACATGTTATCACTTATTATGTGGGAGCTAAACAAGAATACATGGACACAAAGAAGAGAACAACAGACACCAGGGCTTACTTGTGGGTGAAGGGTAGGAAGAGGGAGATGAAAAAAGAAAAATACCTATCAGGTACTGTAGTTATTACCTGGGTGCCTAACTCATCTGTACACCAAACCTCCATGGCACACAGTTTACCAATGTAACAATCCTGTCCATGTATCAATAAACCTGAAATAAAAGTCAAAAATATATCATTTTGTGCCATCTATAAGAAAAATATTGAAAACATAAGAACAAGTTGGAAGTACAAGGACAATAAAAGATAGACCAAAAAATGTGTGTGAATTTTAGCTAGTAGGCTTTAAGGCAAAATGGGTTATTGGAGGTGAACAGAGTAACAATATTTTGATAATATTCTCTAGGAATCTCTAACAATCCTAAACTTATAGTGTTCCCAATAAAATAAACTCAAAATATAAAAAGACAAAATTTACAAATTCCTAACCACGATGGAATATGTTAACACATATCTCTAGGTAATTGCGAGATTCTTATACAATTGAACAACATAAACAAGCTTGTTTTAATTAGTCTTGGAGTGCACTGACATTCTTATCAGCCAGATATTTCATAAATTGTACAAATTTAACCTCCATAAAGTTGAAGGTTAAAACTGCGGGCTCTGACAATCTTATGTTCCTACTGAGAGGCTTCTTAATAAAGATTGAGTTCATTTGGGGGAGGTAATTTAGGCACAGTAGGATTCTTAATTAAATCTTTAAAACTATTGGAACAATTCATTGCACTATTTGGGAATATTGCATGTTTGACTGCTGTGAAGATGCTGTACTTATTCGCAATGCCATATTTGTTCTTAATAAGGAACAAGGAGGGACCTTCTCTGTGCTCAAGAACATGAAAGTGAAAAAATAAGATTGCCTCTCAGAGCTATATTATTAAATTGATTTATATTGTAGCAGAGACTAGATATTCAATACATTACTTTAAATGAATTAGATAATTATTTATTGGGCATTGTTTAACTTATTTTATTTTTTTACATATACTCCTTAGTTTAATGCTTAGCCACAATCTAATGGATTTTTTTTTTTTTTTTTTTTTTTTTTTTTTTTTTTTTTTTTTTTTTTTTTTTTTTTTTTTTGAGACAGAGTCTTGCTTTGTTGCCCAGGCTGGAGTGCAGTGGCATGATCTTGGCTCACTGCAACCAGCCTCCCAGGTTCAAGTGATTCTCCTTACTCAGCCTCACTAGTAGCTGGGATTACAGGCATGCGCCACAATGCCAGGCTAATTTTTGTATTTTTAGTAGAGATGGAGTTTCACCATGTAGGCCAGGCTGGTCTCGAACTCCTGACCTCAGGTGATCCACCTGCCTTGGTCTCCCAAAGTGCTGGGATTACAGGAGTGAGCTACAGCGCCAGGCCAAAACTTTTAACACATTGAAGACAATAATATCACACATGCCGGGTGCGGTCGTTCACGCCTTAATTCCAGCACTTTGAGAGAGTGAGGCGGGCAGATTGCTTGATCTCAGGAGTTCGAGATCAGCCTAGGCAACAAGGTGAAACTGTCTCTACCAAAAAAAATACAAAAGTTAGGCATGGTGGCACGTGCCTGTAGTCCCAGCTACTCGGGAGGCTGAGGTGGGAGGATCACTTGAGCCTAGGAGGTAGAGATTGCAGTGAGCTGAGATTGTGCCATTGCACTCCAGTCTGGGTGACAGAGCCAGACCCCATCTCAAAAAAAAAAAAA
>NW_016819911.1:422042-468372 GCF_001698545.2 Rhinopithecus bieti
TAGGGTTAGTTTTCCTTTCCAGGAAAAAGAAAATATTTGTAAGGAAATTTTCTGAGGGTGTCCCCAGCAGTAACTAGGGAAAGCTTGCCTTGGCCAACAAATATTATTATGTGGTCCTTGCCATAATCCTAGTGGCATAGCTTGATAACTCTGGCCATCGAGAGGAAACAATTAACTTCCTTTGTTCTGATTTCTCGCTTTTTCAAGTAATATTTTGCATATAATTTGGCTTCCTGGGTATACTCAACTATAATAAGACAATTTGCTAATAACTGAATGTAAGTATCTGGTTACTTTCATAATTGTGTTGTTCTCTGTAAATAAGAATAGCATCCTTTTTTATTTAAAGTTGTTTTAAAGTTGTTGCTGTGTTTGGTTCTTGGGAGATGTCAACTCCTGTTCTGATTTCCTCTGGGTGTACCAATAGTAAAAATCTCAGACTACCCAAGTTGAAATGAAATGAGACGATGGCCCAATGGCCTTCCTGTCTATGGGGGCCTTGTCAAGCAGCCAACCGATCTCTCTTGAGAGACAATTGACTTCACTGCCATATGTTCCATCCTCATTGCAATGCCGATCACCCTAAGTATGGGATGTTCTGACTCATCCTGTGTTTGGTCATTGGGTGACCATAAATCAATACCCTTTTCTGTTACTTTTTCTCACAGATTGAACAGCAAATGCATTGAGACCCTACTACCCTGTTGAGCACAGCAGAGTATTTTAAAATGAAATAAGAATTCCCAATCTTCAAAATGTTTATAGTGTAGAAGTGATAAAACAAGTATGCAATAGTACTAGACAAGACTATTCTAAGGATTTTACAAGAGATACAGAAAATGACTGTGGTGTTCACAGGAGACAGAAATCACCTCCAATTGAGGAGAAAGGCTTAATGGTATAAAAGAACTTTGACGAAGTGACTGCTAAAGCGACAATTTCAAAACCCAAATTTTTAAAAAAAACTCTTTCTTCTTTCTAACACACATGCTTAAAACCCTTTGGAGGCTTCCCACTGTTTGGGAACAAACACTAAAATATTTAACACACTTTAACACACCTGTATCTCTAATTTGACCTTGTCCTGGGCTGTTCTTTGCTCTATGCTCTCTAGCTGCCCTGGCCTTCCTGTAGCTCCTGGCATAAGACACAGCAGTTCTCACTGTCTGAAACTTATTCCATCCAGCATCTCATCTGTATTTCCTACTTCGTGTTTACAAATCCTCTTGATTTCAGTTCAAAATTTAACTCATCAGGAAAAAATCTGCTTGTTGTATTGAACATGAAATCTGCTTGTTAAATGCTCTCATGTGCCACTTAACTTTTCTTCCCAACGTTTGTGTTGTGTTGTGCTGTTTCGCGGTTCTAATTATACTCAAACCTGTTAGATTATTTGGTTATAGTCTGAACCCAAATACTTGAGAGCATAATTTCAAAGAGGAAGAGGCCCTCTGCATGGTGGCTTTTTTTTTTTTTTTTTTGGCACTGCTTAACATCTTGCATAGTGCCACTCATCACCTGACACATGGTAAGCAGACAATAACTATTTGTTGAACGGATGAGGAAGGCATGAAAAGAAAAAGCAATCTCACATTGAGAGCACAGAGAAAACCCAAGCACAGAGGTGAAAGAGCTGCCCAAGCTCAAAAACACAAAAAGTGATATTTCAGTGGCAGGTAGTCTATTACCAAACTGCAGGATATGTGGTAAGGGGTTAATGACTCAGAAAAGGGACTAATGCCCCACTAAAGCAATCCCATTGTTGTCACTGACCAGAGTCTCCACAGTAAGATCATTTATTGTTTATCAAGTGGAAGAAAAGTATGACAAAGCCTAATCATCTAGAAAAAAAATAGTGTCTTAAAAATATTTGTTCATTGGTTGCATGACATGTAATTAAGATCAGTTACCAGTGAAAAACCAAAAGCGTTCATATAACTGAACAGAGCACCCTGAGTGTGTGTTGGCATTATAAAGTTGCTATGAACATTCTTGTATGAATCTTTGTGGATATATATTTATCTTAATATTGGGTAAATACACAGAAAATGAATGTGACATTGGTAGATATTCATTTAACTTTATAAGATACTACACAGCTATTTTCCAATGTTTGTAACATTTCACTCTTTCACTAGCAATGTCAGTTCTAGTTGATCCACATTCTCACCAACACTTGATATTTTCATTGTTTTAATTTTAGCCATTCTAGTAAGTATGTAGTGGTATTGCACTTTGGTTTCAGTTTTAACTTTCCTGATTAACAATGTTAAGCACTTTGTATGTCTTATTGGTCATTTGTATATTTTCCTTTATAAAGTATCTTTTCAATCTTTTGCAAATTTTAAAATAGATTCTTTTATAATGAGTGATTTGTAGGACTTCTTTATTCTAGATGCAAGTTATTTGTCTGATACATGTTTTGCAAACATTTTCTCCTGGTCTGTGACTTGCTTATTAATTTTCTTAGTGGTAACTCTTGATGAGCTGAAGTTTTTAATTTTAAGGAAGTTCAGTTTTTTTTTTTAATGGTTAGTGCTTTTGTCTCCTAAGAAGTGTTTGCCAAACTCAAGTTGGTAAAGAATGTCTCCTTTTTTCCCATGGATATGTTAACATTTTAGCTTTTTCTTTTAGGTTTACAATATAAATTTAATTAATTTTTGTGTGAAATAGAGGTTTAAGTCAATTTTTTTCAATAGATATCTAGTTGTTCCAGCACCACTTATTCAGAAGAAAGGCTTTCGTTCTTCTGTTGAATAGTTTCAATGCCTGTGTTAAAAAGTCAATGTGAGTCTATTTCTGGAATTTCTATACTTTTCCTTTGACCGATTTGTGTATCATTATGCTAATACTATTGACTATTATAGCTTTACAGTATGTCTTTAAATTAAATAGTGTCAGTTCTTTAATCTTACTCTCCTTTTCAAGACTAGGTTTTCTAGATATTTTCTATTTTCACATGTATTTTGAAATCAGATTGCCGGTTTCTAAAACAAAACAAACTTTTAAAAGCCTTCTGGGTTTTGACTGGGGCTGTCTTAAGTCCATGGGTCAATTTGGGAAAAAAATAACATTTTAACAATACTGAGTTTTCTGATTCATAGGTATGGTATATCTCTCTGTTAGCTCAAGTGTCCTTGAATTTTTCGTCAGCAATGATTTGTAGTTTTCAGCGAGAAGTTCTTGCACATATTTTATTAAATTTATCCCTAAGAATTTTATGTTTCATGATTTCTAATGCTATTTAGATATGGTAGTTTCTACATTTTCTTTTTAAATATTTTTCTTCATTTACTGGTTATAAGTAATACTGAGGTTTTAAATTTTATTTTCTAATTGTGCATTGCCAAAATAATTTAGGAAATCAACTGATTTTGTTTTGACCTCTTGGTAACCTGTAACATTGCTAAATCCACTTAATGTTTCTAATAGCTTTGTAGATTTTTATGAATTTTCTACATAAACAATTACATGTAAACAGAGAGAGTTTTAGTTTTCTCTTTCCAATCTTAATGCTTTGTATTTTTTTCCTTGTTATGTTGGCTAAGACCTCAAGAAAAATGTTAAATAGGACTAGGGAGAGTGAATATTATGCTTGTTCCCAATCTCCTTGAGAGAAAGCAGTGTCAGTCTTTTACCATCAAGTATAATTTTAGCTATAGATTTTGTACAAATAACTTTTATGAGTCGACTCCTAGTTTGTTAAGGTTCTAAAAATCGTGAATAAGTTTTGAATTTCTTCAAATGCTATTTCTGCATCTACTGAGATGATCATTTTCCCTTTTTATTGTGTTTATGTAGTTAAAATTAATAATTAGTTGATTTTTAAATGTTGAAACAACTTTGCCTTTCTGTACAAAACTTCACTGCGTTATGATATATTTTCTTTTTCATACATTGCTGGATTTAAATTCCTTATATTTAGTCAGGGTTCTTTTGTGCCTATGTTCATAAGAGCTAATTGTATGTGGAAAAAAAAATTTGTATTGTTCTTACCAGTGTTAAGATTATCTTAGTCTCATAAAATGAATTGGAAAGTGTTCTCTTTTTCTCCTGCTCTATTTCCTGGGAGGAAACAAAGTATAGAATTAGTCTTATCTCTTCTTTAATTGCTTGTGGGATTCCTCAGAGATTGGCCTAAAAATGTGTTTGAGGGAAAGCTATTAATTACAAATTCAAACAAATATGGGGCTATTAGATTTTTTAACTTTTGTATCTGTTTTGGCAATTTGTGTTTTCCCTCCAAAGAGGTTTTGCATTTCATCTGAATTGCCCAGTTTTTTGGCATAAGGTTTTAATAGTATTACCTTATTATATACTTAATGTCTTCAGTTTCCTTACTCTTACCCACACTATTCCTAATAGTAATATTTGTTTTCCTCTTTTATTCTTGGTCAGTCTAGTTATGAGTTTTCCAATTTTATTAATCTTTTCAAAGAATCAGCATTGGCTTTGCTGATTATTCTAGTATTTGCTTATTTGTATTTCATTGATTCCACTTATATGTTTATTATTTTATGTTTTATGTATTAGCATTTAATTTAGTCTTTGTTTTCTAGCTAAAGTTGAAGTTTAGAACTTCTCTTCTTCTGATAGAGAGCTGTAAGTTTTCCTTAAGCACTACTTTAGCAGTATCACACAAATTTTGACCTGTTGTGTTTTCATTATCATACAGTTCAAAATATTTCTTAATTATTCTTATGTTTTCTTTTGGGATATATAGATGTTTAGAAATGTATTGCTCAATTTCCAAATATTTTGAATTTTCCCAATAACTTTGTGTTGATTGATTATTAATATTTAATTTTATTTTATTTTATNGCATAAGGTTTTTAATAGTATTACCTTATTATATACTTAATGTCTTCAGTTTCCTTACTCTTACCCACACTATTCCTAATAGTAATATTTGTTTTCCTCTTTTATTCTTGGTCAGTCTAGTTATGAGTTTTCCAATTTTATTAATCTTTTCAAAGAATCAGCATTGGCTTTGCTGATTATTCTAGTATTTGCTTATTTGTATTTCATTGATTCCACTTATATGTTTATTATTTTATGTTTTATGTATTAGCATTTAATTTAGTCTTTGTTTTCTAGCTAAAGTTGAAGTTTAGAACTTCTCTTCTTCTGATAGAGAGCTGTAAGTTTTTCCTTAAGCACTACTTTAGCAGTATCACACAAATTTTGACCTGTTGTGTTTTCATTATCATACAGTTCAAAATATTTCTTAATTATTCTTATGTTTTCTTTTGGGATATATAGATGTTTAGAAATGTATTGCTCAATTTCCAAATATTTTGAATTTTTCCCAATAACTTTGTGTTGATTGATTATTAATTTTATTTTATTTTATTTTATTTTATTTATTTATTTTTTTTTTGAGACGGAGTCTCGCTCTGTCGCCCGGGCTGGAGTGCAGTGGCCGGATCTCAGCTCACTGCAAGCTCCGCCTCCCGGGTTTACGCCATTCTCCTGCCTCAGCCTCCCGAGTAGCTGGGACTACAGGCGCCCGCCACCTCGCCCGGCTAGTTTTTTGTATTTTTTAGTAGAGACGGGGTTTCACGGTGTTAGCCAGGATGGTCTCGATCTCCTGACCTCATGATCCGCCCGTCTCGGCCTCCCAAAGTGCTGGGATTACAGGCTTGAGCTACCGCGCCCGGCCTTTAATTTTATTTTTTGTGGTCTGGAAGCAAACTCTGCATGACTCTAATACAGTTACACTTAGAGAGACTTTTTCTGTTGTCCAGCGTATGATCTATCTTAATGTATACTTTATGTGCACTTTGAAAGAATGTGTATTGTCAAAGAACTGAGTATATAATATCCCATAAATGTCAATTAGATTCAATTGTTTTTTATATTCTTCCTGATCTTTCAGTTTACTTACTCTATTGATTACTGATAGAGGAATGTTTAAAATATCAATAATAATTGTCAATTTGTCAATATTTTCCGTCTGTTTTTTTCTTCATGTAATTTAAAACTTTATTATTTGGTGCATATGAAAGAGGATTGTTATGACTTCTTGATGACTTGGCTCTTTAGTATCATGAAATGTACACTTTTATCCTTTCATCTATTTATCATAACTTCTTAAACAATGTTATTTACCAATCCCAGGATCTGTGTCATCAGTGAGATTCTTACTTTTGTCTGTTATTTTTCATAATTACATGTTATATTTCCTTGTGTCTTCTCATATATAGTAGTGTTTTATTATCTGCAGGGAGTCTGTGGATGCTGTTATCAAGTGTCTGGGTTTTCTTATCTTCCCATGAAGATCATTGAGCTTTGCACTAATAGGCAGTTAAATTAATGGAGGATCAGCTTGATCCCACTGAGACTTGCTGTAAGGCTGTAAGACTTTATTTAGTTGTGTCTAGCATACCCTTCAGTGTAATCTCCCTTCTCAAACTTATTCTCTCTGGACGGCGATTGAATATCGAGGATATTTAGAAAGTTCTCTCCATTGTGGATGGTTGGAATTCTAATTTTTCCCCACACCATATCATCTCCAGAATCAATATTCCACTCACAGTCACCCGGTAGCTGTTTTGCTCTAGTCCTTGTAAAATCTTGCCCTGTATATACTAGAAAATGGTATTTGGCCAAAACTGCATATGGGGTCCCCATGAAGATTTCTGATATTCCTTCTCTGAACATCTTTCCACCCTTTAGTACTTTCCTCACAAATTCCAGCTATTTCATAAACCCTGAACACCACTTTCTAATATTATATATGAATTTACTTTGTGTGTTTCTCAAATCATCATCATAATTATCATCATTACTTTCTCTCTTCTTTAAATTTGCTTATCAATCTTCCACTTCTCGAATTTTTTCAAGGTTTAGGTCTATTTGTTTCTGTCCATACTTATTCAGGGACACTAACCTTCTAGGGATTTACGTCATTAGGAGCCTTTTGCTACTTTTTGCAGACAATCTAACTTGCTTTCAAATTATCCTGGTCTATACAGTTTCTACAAGTTCCAAAGGCAACAGATTTGTGGATTTTCCCCCTCTCTTTTCTGTCTTTTTCCCTTGCTATGAAAGAAGAATTTACCTGTAAAAGGTGCTGTTAATATTGGCTGCATGCTCCCAGCTACTTTCAATGTTTTGACTGAGCGCCATACACTTTTTGGATGACTGCTTTAACTTAAAATAATGCACAAATTAAATATACACTATTTTGCTGGAAGATTTTCCACAGATTAACCCATAAATTGGAAGTGAAAATCAGTATCAAAAGATCCAGAACACTTGCAAAGTATTGAGATGATACGGTATTTTCAGACTGACATCTTATGTTATAAATGTGCAGACAATGTCCCTTGCTTTGGAAAACTACTGGTTTCTATAATCTCTTATATTGTGAGAATAGGATCTGCCTATTCATTGGCTTTTTCATTTATATCAACTCTTTCATTAGCATTTATTTAGCTCATGTTCTGTGTCTGGCACTGGATTGGGACACAATAACTTCTTTTAAATGAGAGAATTAACCAAGGGGGGGAAAAAAAGAAGAAAAGAGTCTCAGTAGGTTGCAAAAGGTGATTTCCCTTGAGTATATGACTAATTATTTTAGTTAGTTAATGTGAGTTTGAGTGGAACACAAAGGACATAATAGGAGAGGGAACAAATCTCTTCTAGCTACTGAGCTGAAGCCATAGAAAATGGGGAAAATGACACACAAATTAGTACCCAGTGATTTGATCTTGAGTGCACTTTGTCCTGGTTATTTTGATCTTCATTTGCTCTCTGCAGTAGTAAATTTGTACATTATGTCAAAAGTAAACATATATGTATATAGAAAATTAAATTACTCTTTCATTGAATCTAAAAAGAGTTAATCTCAAATATACCATGATTTTATGTGTCACTGTGAAAAAATGTAGTCAGTTAAATTATACCACTACATCAGTTCTGAAATGGATCCCAATTTTAGATATATGATCCTTTTTTACGAAAGTTTATCTTAGAGTTGGTGAAGGGTATTAAGTATAATAAATATATCATAATATATCATAATTAATTTATATTAATTATATCATAATATCATATATCATATATCATTATATCATAATAAATTTATCCTGGACAGCTATGGAAGTCTTCAATTATATAAGAGGACTCAGAGTGAATATTAAAGGTAAAAATAAACAACATAAATTTACATTGACAATACAAACTACCTACAACAAAACCACAAAATTTGAATGGGGAGACTTGGTAGATTTGTGGCTTCCAAAGAATGTTCAAAAAGGCAAAAGCTATAAAATGTAAAAGTGGATATAAAAAACAAATTGATTCATCAAATAGAAACTTTAATGTGAAATGTTTATAGAAAGTAGTTGATATCTGATAAATATTTTTGAGTAAAAAAGGAGGCAGACAAAAGATATTATGCCTATGCAAAATATATCTAAAACAAGTTACATTATTTACAGAATTATATAGTGTCCAATATTTTATTATCAATACACTCTCAATCTTCTCAGTGATAGTCAAAACCATAGATGCTGTTAACTTAAAAAGTTAAAATCAATTTACAAACATTCTGATAGTTTTATCAAAGGGTATTGTATTTCTTGCTTTAATAGTTCTTTCATCTTTAGTATAACTACATTTTGTGGAATCTTCACATTTGCAAATATTCACTTGCACAGTAATATGTGAATTCAAGTCATTCTTACCTGATAGGTCCTCAACAGATAACATCTAGGTTCTCTGTATCCTTGATGCAGCTAGGACCTGGTGAATGTCAAGATACCAGTTTAGCTTGAATCCAGTTTTTGAAAAGATGTTTCCTATCTCTCCTACCCCTTTCCCACTCCACTAGAGAGAATATAAAATAATCTAATTTCCCACAAAATTTAAATCATATGGATACAAAGTGCTGACAATTTCAAAGTCAGGGTAAAAAGTAAACTTACGTAAGCTGTTTAGTGAGAGAAATATGACATGAGTGGGAAGGTGATGACAAAAATTTGTAAATATATGCATAGCTTAGATTTAAGCTCTTTAAGAAGAGAAATCATACTTTGCACATTTTAAATTACTGGGCCATGAAACTGGAAAGACTCTAGAGAATATAATATACAACTACCTCTTAAATGCATATATTGAAAACGGAATCCAATTCTCTGACTTCAGTTCAGCACTTCCCTCACAAGGCTAAGCATTAACTAGATTTTTGTTTTAAAAAGATATTTGTCATTTTATTGCCTCGATGACCACCCCAACTGAGTGTTTAAATGGCTCATACCCCAACATGCTAAGGAGAAATAAAACCATGTCAATACACTGGAAAAAGCATACCTAATCATTATAAACTTTCTATATCAACTTCCTCATAAAAAATAAATGAAACTAAAAAAATTAAAGAACTTATTTAAAGTTCTTTTCAAAATAGCACACTTGTTTTCTCTATTTTAAAAAAATTATTTTAATTTTGTGGGTACATACTAGGTGTATCCTTAGGAGGTACATGAAATGTTTTGATGCAGGCATTCAGTGCATACTAATCACATCAGGGTAATTGGGGTATCCATCACCTCAAGCATGTATCTTTTCTTTGTATTACAAACAATCTATTTATACTGTTTTAGTTATTTTAAAATGTACAATAAGTTATCGTTGACTGTAGTCACTCTGTTGTGCTGTCATATACTATGTCTTTTTTTATTCTAAGCATATTTGTGTACCCATTAACCATCCCCACTTCTCTCCTCGCACCCCCACTTCTCTTCCCAGGCTCTGGTAACCATCATTCTTACTTGCTATCTTCATGAGTTGTATTGTTTTAATTTTTAGCTTTCACAATGTCAGGATGAAAAGTAACTTTAAGTAATCTTAAGTGAGAACATGCGAAGTTTGTCTTTCTGTACCTGACTTATTTCACTTAACATAACGACCTCCAGTGTCACCCATGTTGGTGCAAATGACAGGATCTCATTTCTTTATGGCTAAAGAGTACTCCATTATGTATATGTACCACCTTTTCTTTATTCTTAAAACTTAGGTTGCTTTGCATCCTTTTTTCTAAGAGAAAATAAATTTATTGTTACACTGACCTGCAGAAACTATTGACAGAGAAACAAGTAAAATGTATATACAAAAATTCCTGTCTACCAGGAAAAATAGGGCACAGAAAAGTATGCAAAGGTCTTCTTTACAAACAAGATTATCAAAATAACAAATACTTTTATGGAATATTAACTTTGATAAGTGTAGAGAAGTAAAAAGAGAACATATTTTGTTGAGTTCATTTACCATTTCACATATGGGCTAACCCTTTTGTTTATATGTGCTACGAATATTTTTAATTTCTATGCTTGATTACTTTTTGTACTTTTCGTGTCTCTTTTTTTCTATCACCCATAGGTCATTATTTGTCCAACTGTAAAACATTTTGGCCAGGTGCAGTGGCTCACACCTGTAATCCCAGCACTTTGGGAGGCCGAGGTGGGCTGATCACAAGGCCAAGAGTTCGAGACCAGTCTGGCCAACATGGTGAAACCCCATCTCTACTAAAAATACAAAAAATTAGCTGGATGTGGGGGTGTGTGCCTGTAATCCTAGCTACTTGGGAGGCTGAGGCAGGAGAATCACGTAAACCCAGGAGGTGGAGGTTGCAGTGAGCCGACACTCCAGCCTGGGCAGCAGTGTGAGACTCCATCTCAAAAAAACAAACGAAAAACATTTTATGTTTATTTTGTTTATATCATTCTTCTACCACCAAAGACACTGACCTTGTCTGTTTACTGTATGTTCCAAGTAGGAGGACAATTACACCCATATTCTAAGAGCTCTGTAGATTTAGAAAAAGTGGTGTTTCCCAGCAACCCTTGAGAAATAGCAGCTGAGAGGTCCTGAAAATAAATTGAGTGAAATTAAAGCACCTGTAAGTCATTTGGCACAGGTAGGCAACTGTCACTTTAGCTTTTCCTTTCTTAGTTAATGGACTTGGTTACATAATGCATTAGAATTCCAAGTGATACTGTTTGGTCTTTTGAAATTTAAACTTCCAAAACTTAAGATAGTGATGAAAGGCAAATGGCACCTTGGCTGACTTCTCAACTTTTTAGTGTGGAGTATGGTGTCTTGTGATGAGAACAGACAAACAAAGACCTTTAATCAAGACTGGCTTTAACTGCAGTTCAGTGTGACGATGTGCAATAAAGGCATGAGAGCCCCAACCTCACACTCAGTGACACTCTTGTTTCTTTGGTGTTTGTGGAGTTAGGATGTTCTGGGAAGAGCAAAGTATTGTTTATTTTACTTTCGTAACTTATACAAGTCAGCCCTCTTGTCTTGGCCTCCAGTTTTATGAGCATAAAAAAAATTCAACAATTGCTAACAAATAAAATGAAGCAAAGAATTAGTTTTCTGAGTCAAGAAATTCTTAATTGTTATGACCATTACTATAAAATCTGAAACAATAAAGAGTCCCTTTTAGAGGCTGAGTATCCTTTTACACGACCCACTGTTACAGACCAGGAGTGGGGATGAATTTTATAGGGTAGTCCCATGCACTCCTAAAGGCTTACTTCCAAAAGCAAACATTCATTTTGGGCTATACACAGCCTAGCCTATTTCCCAGACTCCTGAGCAGAATCGGGCCCCACTGGTCTAAAGGAAACAAATAAATATTCATTTTATCAATACAGAAGCAGAGCATGGCCAGGAACATGTATTATTCTATAAAAGTCCATGTAAAGACAACTTCAGCAAAATCTTTTGAAAACATTTAGATGAGAAGCTGAAACTTTTTATGCCTAATTCGTGGCATCGTTTAGTCTTGGAGAAGAAATTTTTACATGTGTGTCATTCCCATCTCCCACTATCAGAGCAGATACTTCTATAAGTTCTTTTCTTTTCTTTTTTTCTTTCTTTTTTTTTTTTTTTTTTTGAGATGGAGATTCACTCTTGTCGTCCAGGCTGGAGTGCAATGGCCGCAATCTCAGCTCACTGCCACCTCCGCCTCCTGGGTTCAAGCAATTCTCCTGCCCCAGCCTCCCGAGTAGCTGGGATTACAGGCGCCTACCACCACGCCTGGCTAATTATTTGTATTTTTAGTAGACACGGGGTTTTGCCATGTTGGACAGACTGGTCTGGAACTCCTGACCTCAGGTGATCCACCCGCCTCTGCCTCCTAAAGTGCTGAGATTACAAGCGTGAGTCACCGCTCCCAGCCAGATATTTCTATCAGTTATTTTCTACAGAGCTTTTCCCGCAGCCAATTCTGATAAACCAGAGCGTTATGCAAATTAAATTCTACGGACCATCTCTGGTCAAGTCCAATATAGTTGATGTTAAAATTGTATGTCCTTGGGACCAAATTAACATAAATTTACTGAATATTTAATTACTAAAGTATTTAGTAGGGCTACATGGGATCACAATGATGCATATGATGTGGTGTGTACCCTGGAGGAACTTTTAATCGAGGACGGGAAAGACATACGCTATCATCCTAAGTGTTAAGTAACAATTGGGCAAGATGGCCCAGAGGGTCAGATAGGGATTCTGGATTGAGAGGAAAGGGCTAGAAGATGTAAAAAGTTTAAGGAGACAAAGAGCAACAGTCAGAGAGTTTGACTAAGGAGGGGAGGAGTAGAGAAGTAAGACATGATCCAGAGTGGAAGAGATAGGAGAATTGCTAGGAGGGGCTGCAGGCGTAGTGGTCACTGATCCTGAGGAGCAGATGTTTACTCTCTGCTCCATTCTATGTTGCCTACTGGGTCTAGGTGACTCCTTGCCACGGTCAGAAAGCTGGGTTCTGATTTTGGAGTCATAGATGCTTCAGTGATTCTATAAAGCTTACTAATCCTCAGGAATATGTTTGGATTGTTTGCAGCTATATGTGTTTTTATGGAGAACAAACAGTAAAATCAACCCCTTTCTTGTACATTCAGTTTTATAAGATTGAAGAACACAAAAGCATTTTTCTAAGACTGAATTAGGTACTAGACATAAAAATGTACCTTTGTAAAATGCACCATATACAAAAACCACAAATACTTTTGCACCAACCTAATAATTATTTATTGCATAGCTTTTGTGTGAGTGGTTTTTTTGAACTCACACAAACTAAGCATTCTTACTATGCATTTATAAGAGGAAATTAATGGTCCTTTCTAAAATTTATAGAAAATGACTTTTGCCATGGGACTTTTCATGAAACATCATTTAATTAAACATCATTTAATATGTTTACTCTAGTACATTCACTATGTATCATAAAAGATTCACTTATTAATGCAGCATAGACTGCCTTGTTTCTGTTATAGGGATTTAATTTACTGAAAGTAACCATGTTAATTTATAATAATTCCAAATAACTAAAATTATCTATTATTATATCAAAAGGATATTAATTATATGAATGTGCCAAAATAATGTCTATATTATTTGAACATAACTTGTCATAATCCCTGTTTTCTGATTGATATCTTCAATTAATCTATTTTTCCAGAAAGGCACAATGTCAAATTGTATGCAACTGGATATAATCTTCAGAAGTGCTTACTTGGATCATTCTCTGCTTGAAAGGAAATTTCTCCCAATGCAACCAAAGTTGCCTGTTTATTTAGTTTTAAAATACTTAAAACATAAAACACCGGATGACCTGAAAAAACATTCGGACAGATTTCCTACAGGGAGCTCAGAGCTTAAATACAGTTACCAGGGTTGCAGATGGTCAGTCTATATGAAAAAGTCTATCAAATTACTGATTTCTTCCTCAGACAGATGGCAAAGGGACCTGGCAGAAGCTCAATTTTCAGGTTGTGGATGCACGCGTGTGTGTGTGTGTGTGTGTGTGTGTGTGTGTGTGTGTAATTGTTGAAGAATGAACGTCTTTTACTCTGCAAGACAAAAATAATTGCATATGTTACCTAGACCCTATTTGTCAGTATAACACTGAAGATTAATCCTTGAGCTTTGAAGATATGCAGGAAAGGAATACTTTACCTTACAAGAAGAAAATTGTAAGGCTGCTGTTTTACCTAAACTCTGGTCTAACTTTCTTATTAAAACTCAAAATAAAACAACAGTGAGCACCTGAAAGAGTTGCAGGTTGATTTGATTGGTAAGAAATTTTGGAATTTAATATGAATTTTTACTCTTTGAAAACTGGAGACTTGGTTTTTTCATTAGTGATGGGTAGTTTAGAATTCTAAAATAATGTTAATTTACAACTTTCCACTTATAAGAATCAAAATGTTATTTTTTATAACTACTTGTTCCTTGCCTTTAAAAAACAATACAATTCTTTATTCAATTTGAGCTCACCTCTTCTGAAAAAGAAATTAAAGACTCTTAAGGAATTGTTCATAGCAGAGCAGCACTATACTTAATAGCGCTCCTTTGCTGTATCTGTGCAGGATACAATAGTTTCATTAGCTCTTTGAGCTCGTAAAGCTTCTTGAAAATCTCCATGTCAAAACAACTGGTTTTCTCCTAAAATTATTCTGTCATCTGACAAATCTCAATCATTTATTATGAGAACAGTTAAAGATGAATGATTTTTTCACCTGTTTCTTATGATCTAGGACATGGCAAGTCAGCAAGCAAATTTCCAGTCTAATTTCTGGTGGAATCTGTCCCAGGGAACAAGAAATTTTGAGAAGAACATGAGTTGGACATTGCTTAGGGCTAGATGTGAGTAAACCATCTATCTCCTCAGAAAATGGAAGACAGCCACTCATTTGACAGCGAAGGCTCGGTCAACTGACAGGGCAGACAATTGACAGAGCCGGAAAAGTGCATCTGGTGCATTATTAAGTATCAGGATGATGAACAGAGCTCATAATTAAGCTTGTACTTAACAGCTCATTGCCTTGAGTAATAATACCGAAGACTTTCCAAAAGTATCCTCCTTTCTTTTCTCTCATTGTTCTCACAAATAAATGTAACAATGTCAGAGTTGTCATCACCAGGAAAATTTGTCAGCCCTTTTCTTAATTAAAACTTTCTCTCTAGCCTTCACATTAGAATTTTTATCTTTATCATTTAAAAAAATTTTTAAATCACTCTTTGGAAAAAAAACACCATATAAATCCCCAAATAACATATGTCAGCACAATTAGATGTTGTCAGGCAACTACTTAATTTATGTATGTCTATACACAAGAAAAAAGAAAATTCTTAAAGTCACCTCATATGAATACTGTATTTTGATGGATAGAAACACTAAAATAAATCATTCAACAGAAATGACATAATATGGTGTTCTGTAAAATCTGTATTACATTATCAGAATATCTTTGCATAAAGACTGAGTTCTTTCTAGTGGAGATAGAAGGGAAAGCGGGTATTAGCAAATAATTAGAAATAATGTTTTCACAAAACTAATATGTCCTAGTTTTATAAAATAAAAGTAAGATTTGAGTTAAGGTTAAGTAAGGAGAAATTAGAATTCATAGTCAAGTGAAATAAAATGTGTAAGCTTTATTAAACAAGAAACCAACACATAAAAAAATAGTAGCTGAGAGAGTGATTTTTATTGTGTTAAGAATACTTAACACGAGATCTACCCTCTTAACAAATTTTTAGGTGGGCAATACATTATTGTTAACTATAGACCCAATATTGTACAGCAGTTCTCTAGACCTTAATCATCTTACAGAACTGAACAATTATACCCATTGAACAGCAACTCCCCATTTCCTCCTACCCACAGCCCCTGGCAACCATCATTGTCCTCTCTGCTTCCATGTTTTATTATTTTAGATACTTCATTTAAGTGATATTATGCAGTATTTGTCCTTCTGTGACTTGCTTATTCACTTAGCATAATTTCCTCAAGGTTCATCCATGTTGCCATATGTGCCAGAAATTTCTTCCTTTTTAGGGCTGAATATTCCATTTTATGTATATGCCACATTTACTTTATCCATGCATCTGTTAATGTACATTAAGTGGTTTCCACATCTTGGCTATTGTGAATAGTGGTGCAATGAATGTGGAAATGAAATATCTCTTTAAGATCCCAATTTGAATTATTGATAGAGGGTGATTTTAGTACAGCAATTAGCCCCAGATCAAATGGACTATTTAAAAATTGTGGGTTCTGTGTATTATGCTACCTATAAATTTTACATGGGTTTTCTGGGAAGAGTTTTTGATTGTTATATGACATAGGAGACAAGGCATTGGACAATATACAGATCAAGATTTTAGACCTCAAATTTCAGATCAGGATTGCAGAACTCAAATTTCTGACAAATCCAGGAAGTAAGCAAATCCACAGTTGCTAATGTTGTTATTTTTGCTATTATAATCATCATTGTTGTTGTTGTTATGTAGTTGAAACCCAAGTATACCTGCTTCTTCTGTAGTCAAGTAATTTATATGCTCTGGAACAATGGCAATTAAGTGAACTGTGTGTTACAGAAGACTGAGTAGTATCTCCTCCCCTGATTATCTCTAGTCCCATTCTAAATCAAAACCCCATACAGGCTAAAAGGAAAGACTGGACAAAGTTCCAGTTTTCATACTGGCTCCTATCCTTATGAGCCATCTGATTTTTGGCAGGTTATACATTTTGGGCTTCAATTACTTTATATGTGAAAAAAGGGGTCATGATAATACCTACCTTGTAGGTAGAGATAAATAAATGAGACAATGTATGTAAGGAGTTTAGTGTAGCCTGGCTTCTGGTAAAAATTTAATAAATGATACATATTCTACTTAGACTACATGGAAAGAGTTTCCTATGACAAGAAAAGAATATTGTCTTTTACAAATCATTCACCCTGCTGATTAACAAGGTATATGACAAAGATAAAATATAATAATGAACCCTCATGGGAAAATGATAGGAGAAAACCTCTTTTGTTGGTACTTGGATTTTGTGTCAGAAAAGAACAGCATTGTCAGCAACCCAATCAAATGCCAAGATACGGGAACCCTTGTCTTAGCTTTGGGGACACAGTGAACACTTACCCTGTGAGCCAGCATGAGAGAACTGACTTAAAGCATCTTTGTCATTGAAATTGGACTCTTGGTTATTTGGAATTTTTATAAATATGATAGCCTGAAATATTGCTCAGGGATGCCCTGGGTACACCGCATAATAGAGAGTATTTGGTAGCTGTCTCTGTTAGGGCAACACATCCCACAGTGAATTATTCTATTCCAGCTATTGCCCCAATCCAACCTATCTAATTGCTGGCCACTGACCCTTCAAGGGTGGCATAGTCTGCCTGCTCTATTCTCTCTTTTATCCCTGATATCCTTTTATTCTGCCTTTTCTTTCTGCCCCTTGCCTATAAGACCAGTCTAACTCTGCTGGCCTAAGCATTTGATCCACCTTGCCAAAGCTTTTGCCCAAACTTGTAAAATTTCCGACATAAAGTCAGAACAAAAGATAGTTCATTTCCTACTCACTTGTCCTCACGATGATCAGATATTGCATTTCATCTCTTATGAACCTCAGCAAACTTGCACCTCTGCCCCTATGTCCTACTTACTGGCACAAAGTCAACCTTAGTTAAATCTACCACTTCACATATCGCACACCTACGACAAACTAGCTCAGTGAGGCTGGAGAAAAATGCACAGTTGCAACTTCATTCACAATGCAATTTACATTTACAATTATGTTTTCACCACCAAATATACCAACCTACCTGCATCTAAACATGCATTTTGGCTATTCCCCCTGGTCTTCACTGAGTTCAACCTTTCCATTTGTGCTGCTCACCACCTCACATCTTACTGTTTCAAGCAATTTGCTCCTACAATTATTCACTCTTCTGCATCATCAAATTTTCCCATCTATTCCATCATTCTGATCAGCATATGTTTGCTGTACTGTTGCCCACAGTTAAATAGAAGCCTCCTTTACCTATTACCTCTTCTGGCTGCCATTGGAATTGTCTGCCTTCCTTACAGTGGTATTTCCTTTTATATATAATGATGTTTCTTATAAAAATGTGCTCATAATTCCTACTTTTTCAACTCTATTATTTTTTGATCCAGCTGAAATAAGATTTGACCCTCCTCTCCGCTAAATGTAATCTTATCAAAGATCTCTATATTGCCAAATCCAATGGTCAATTCTCAGTCTGCATCTAATTTGATTTTTCAGGAGCTCTTGACAACATTTGACCACATTACCTTCTTCAATCACTTTATTCACTTGCAATCCAGGAAAGCAAGGTTTTCCTGGTTTTCCTCTTTTTCCCATGGATATCCAGTTTCAGTCTCTTTTGGTTTATCTTCTTTGTTTTAGTTATTTACAATTTTAGAGGATGCTCCAAGATGCTGTCTTCAGTCACTCTCTCTCCAAGTGATTTTAATTTTTTTTTTTTGGCTCCCAATTGTATGTTTTCAGTTTTGGCCTCTGAGCTCCAAACTCAAGTTTTTCAACATCTCCATTTGGAAATCTAATTATTTCAAAATTAATAAGCAAATAAAGCTTTTTTGTCTCCTCTCCATACAGACATTTGCCCCAAGTCTTTACAGACTCATAAATGGCATCTCCATTGTTTCAGTTGCTCAGGTAAGACATCTTGAAGTCATCCTTGAACTTCTGTCTTTTCCTCACACTTTGTATTGAATTAATTAGCCAATCCTGGTGGCTCTATGTTGAAAATATAAAATAAATAAATAAATAAATAATTTTAAAAAAGAAAATAGATCTTGGATCCGACCTCACCATCTACTACTCCGGTTCAATTCATAATCATTCCTTATCTGGACTTCTAACTTGTCTCCCTGAACTCTTGGCTTTCTGCAATCTCTTCTCCACACAGCAGCCAGAATGATTTTATTAAAGATTAAATTGCATCATGTCACTCCTCTGCTTAAATCATGCTGATAAAATTAGAATACAGTTCTAACTTCTTACTGTGGTAAGCAGGGCTCCTCAAGATCTGTTTTTTTGTTTTGTTTTGTTTTGTTTTGTTTTGTTTTGTTTTGTTTTTTGAGATGGAGTTTCGCTCTTGTTTCCCAGGCTGGGGGCTGGAGTGCAGTGGCACGATCTCAGCTCACCGCAATCTCCGCCTCCCGGATTCAAGTGATTCTCCTGCCTCAGCCTCCTGAGTAGCTGGGATTACAGGCATCACCATTACACCAGGCTAATTTTGTATTTTTAGTAGAGATGGGGTTTCTCCATGCTGGCCAGGCTGGTCTCAAACTCTCGACCTCAGGTGATCCACCCACCTCTGTCTCCCAAAGGGCTGAGATTACAGGCGAGAGCCACCGCACCCAGCCATGATCTGGTCTTTAACTACTTTAATAAATTTACTTGCTATTCCTCCTTCTTGTTACTCTGCTTCAGCTATGCCAAATTTCCTGCTTTTCTGCCAACATAACAAGCTTGTTCCTGCTTCAGGGATTCATATATGCTATTCCTTCTGCTTAGGGTACTTTGTCCTGGTATTCACACAGAACGGCACCTTTTCATTCATCAAGTTTCTATTCAGATGTTGCCTCCTCGAAGGGTCTTTCTTGATAGCATAAATGATATGAATATGTGCATGCTAAGAGTTGTGTTTTAATAAAGCAATTTTTAAACAGAGACATATGTGACCTATTTGGGGAAGTATGTTTTATTTCCCTCAAATATATATTTTAAAATACATTGCCATTTTCAAAGACATTCTTCATATAATGACAAGACCTATCACTGCTACATGAAGAATGTTCTTACCTTAAAGCTGAACTTAAGTCTATGTCATTCTCTAATTTTAAAAATTCAGAATTAATGTTTTAAATGTTTCAGAATATATACAAATCCTTAATATAACTTTACAGGTAGTAAATACAATAAAGTTTGAATTTATAAGTGTCTGGGTTACAAGAACATCAAATAATAAATAATAAGATACATAACTTCAGATCCTGACCCTAAGATTTATATTTAAGAGACCCAGAGTAGCCAAAAGAATCTTGAAAAAGAACAAAGTTGAAGGACTTGCACTTCCCTATTTCAAAGTTTACTACAAAGCTACATTAATAAAGACAATGTGAAATTTACAGAAAAATAGACACATAGGCCAATGGAATGGAACTGAGAGCCCAGTACTAAACTGTCACATTTTTAATCAATTCATTTTGGGCAAGGGTGTCATGACTATTCAATGGAAAAAGAATAGATTTTTTCAACAGATGATTCTGGGACAAATAGATATTCACATGCAAAAGAGCAAAGTTGGACCCCCTCCCCCCACCCTATACAGAAATTAATTCAAATTGGATCATAGGCCTAAATGTAAGAGCTAAAACTATAAAATTTTTAGAAGAAAATATAGGCCTAAGTCTTCATGACCTGAGATTACACAAAGCCTTCTTCATTGGGGATTAGGCGAAAGCATGACACACAGAAGAAAAAAATATATAAATTGAACTTTATAAAAGTTAAAAGCTTTTGTGCTTCAAAAGATATCATCAAGAAAATGAAAAGACTACCTTCAGAACTGGAGAAAGTATTTGAAAATCATTTATCTGATAAGGGATTTGTATCTAGAATACATAAGGAACTCTTACAACATAATAATAAAAGACAAATAACCCGATTAAAACAGACCATAGACCCAAACAGAGGTTTCTCCAAAGAAAATTTACAGGTGGCCAATAAATACATAAAAAGAGTCTAGGCATTCCTCATACCCACCAGGATGGCTATGGAAAAAAAAAAGACACAAAATAAGATGTATTGGTGAGGAAGTGACAAAACTGAAACACTCCTACTCTGCCCATGGGAATGTAAAATGGTGCAGCTGCTTTGGAAAATAGTCTTGCAGTTTCCCAAAAGTTAAACATAGGAATGCCATGAGACCCAGAAATTCTACTGCTGGTATATGTCTACACAAAAACTTTTACATAAATGTACATACAGCCATGAACTGCATAAGAATGCTTCAGTCAATAATGGACCACATATATGTTGGTGGTTCCAAAAGGTTATGATAAAGCTGCCCTTACAAGTGTACCATTTTTTCATCTTTTATGCCTCGTTTTACCATACTTTTCTATGTTTAGATATACAAATACCATTTTGTTAAAATTGTCTACAGTATTCTATACAGTAACATGTACAGGTTTGTAGCCTAAGAACAATACACAATACCATATAGACTAAGTTATAACATCTAGGTTTGTGTAAGTACCTTCTATGGTGTTGGCATAACAACAAAATCACCTAATGATGCATTTCTCAAAACATCTGCTTGTTTCATGACTGCATAGCCAAAAAGTGGAAACAACTCAAATATGGATCAACTGATGAAGTAATAAATAAAATGTGGTATATCCATACAATGGAATACTATTCAGCAATAGAAAGGTGCAAAGTACTGCCACATGCTACAGTGTGGGTAAATCTGGAAAATATTATTCTAAGTGAAGAAGACATTGGCAAAAGACAACATATTGTGTGATTCAATAGGTAAATTACTGGCTGCTTAGGACTGCAGTGTGCCTAAGGAGGGAATAGGGAATGAATACTAATGAGTGTGGTTCTTTTCTTTTGGAGGTGATAAAAATGTTCTAACATTGATTGTGGTGATGGTTTCACAACTTTGTGAACACACTGAAAACTGATTGAAATACGTATGTTAAATGAGTGAATTGTATAGTTGTGAGTTATATCAATAAAGTTTAAAAGCCAAAAATAAGCACAAAATGTTAAAATTAAAATTTAAAATTTAAATAACACATCTTGGATATGTTATTATAGGTTTAATTGTTTTGTTTTCCTACTTTGTAGCTTTTGTATTGCCTAAATTTTGTAATAGTAATGTGTAAAATCACATAAAATAGTTATTTCTAGTTTGAAAAATATTTAGTCAAATATTTACTGAGTATCTTCAGAAACAGATAATTATCAAAATAAACATTAATTATAAGAAAACTAAGAAACAAATATGATTTTGAATCTTGCTTTGTTTCTTTTTTCAGTTTATTTCTGTTACTTAAATTTATGAGTTTCTTTTATTTATTTATTTATTTATTTATTTATTTATTTATTTAGAGATGAAGTGTCACTCTGTCTCCCAGGCTGGAGTGCAGTGGTGCTATCTCAGCTCATTGCAACTTCTGCCTCCTGGGTTCAAGTGAGTTTCCTGTCTCAGCCTCCCTAGAAGCTGGAATTACAGGCACCCGGCATCACACTGGGCTAATTTTTTTTATTTTTAGTGGAGACAAGGTTCCACCATGTTGGCCAAGCTTGTCTCGAACTCCTGACCTCAAATGATGTGCCTGCCTCAGCCTCCCAAAGTGCTGGGATTACAGGCATGAGCCACTGCACCTGATCTTAAATTTATGAATTTCTTGTGACTTCTTCAACTACCAATATGTCTTTATAAGTTTTACGTTAATGCTAATTTATTTAGTTCTCATTAAAATATGCTAATTAGGTTGCAAAACTCTTTGGGATTACTTATCTATTTAATCCCAATAAACCAATTCGATTTCTGGTCCTGGTTTATTAAAATTGAAAACCTATTTCATATTTAACAGATATTATATATGATAATTATAATTCCTTCAATTTTGATTTAAAAGTTAGTTTAAAAGATATTTAGCTTAAGGTCTACAGCACAATTTTATAGCAGAGGTCCTCAACCTTTTTGGCACCAGGGGTCTGTTTCATGGAAGACAATTTTCCAAGGATGGGGATGGTTTCAGGAAGAAACTGTTCCACCTCAGATTATTAGTCATTAGATTCTCATAAGAAGCACGCAACCTACATCCCTTGCATGCTCAGTTCATAATAGGGTTCTGCTTTTGTTTGAGAATTGAATGCCGTCACTGATCTGACAGGAGGCAGAGCTCAGGGAGTAATGCTTACTGGCCTGCAGCTCACGTCCTGCTGTGTGGCTGGGTTCCTAACAGGCCATGGACCGGTACTGGTTCGCGGCCTGAGGGTTGGGGAATCCCTGTGTTATAGGATACATACAAATAAGAAAAAAGTTACTTTAGTGAAGCAAATTAACATATCCATCATCTCACATAGTTATGAATTTTTGTGTTGTTTCTATGGCAAGAGCAGCTAAAAGCTACTAATTTATCATGAGTACCACATACAATATAATTTTATTACCTATAGTCATGTTATACATTAGATCTGTAGACTTTTTTTTTTTAGACAATCTCACTCTGTTACCCAGGCTGGAGTACAGTAGCACAATCTCAGCTCACTGCAAACTCCATTTCCCAGGTTCAAGTGATTCTACTGCCTCAGCCTCCTGAACAGCTGGGATTACAGGTATGCGTTACCACGCTCAGCTATTTTTTTGGTACTTTTAGTAGAGACAGGGTTTCACTATGTTGGCCAGGCTGGACTCAAACTCCTGACCTCAAATTATCCACCCCCATTAGTCTCCCAAAGTTCTGGGATTACAGGCGTGAGCCACCTAGCCCAGCCTATCTTTTATCCTACATATCTGCTCCTTTGTATCCTCTGACCTACATATCTCCATTTCCTCCCTACTTCCATCTCCCCAAACCCCACCAGGTAACTACTCTTCTGTCTGCATATTTGATTTTTTTTTTTTCAGATTGCAAATATAAGTGAGATCATGCAGTATTTTTCTTTCTTTGTCTGGCTTCACTCAGCACAATGTCCTCCAGGCTCATCCGTGTAGTGGCAAATGGCAAGATCTCATTCTGTTTTAGGCCTGAGTAATTTTATTGCATATATGTGCTACAGTTTTCTTCTCCATTCATCCACCAGTGGACACTTACTTAGGTTGTTTCTATATCTTGGCTATTTGTGATAATGCTGCAGTGAACATGGGAGTGTACATCTTTTTTTCTTTTTAAAAATAAACCTCTTTTTTCCTTGTTTCTTATTTACTTCAATTTTAATTTTATTTTGGCTTCATAGGTACATGTGCAGGTTTGTTATATAGCTAAATCGCATGTTGTGGGGGTTTGGTGTACAGATTATTTCATAAGTCTGGTAATAATTTTAGTATCTGATAGATAGTTTTTCAATCCTCACCCTACTCCTACTCTCCACTCTCAAGTAAGCCTCAGTGCCTATACCCTTCTTTGTGTCCATGTGTACTCAATGTTTTAGCTCCCACTTATAAGTGATAACGTGAAATATTTGGTTTTCTGTTCCTGCATTAGTTCCCTTAGGATAATGGCCTCTAGTTCCAGCCATGTTGCTGTAAAGGACATGATCTCATTCTTTTTTTATGGCTGTGTAGTATTCCATGGTGTATATCTGTCACCTTTCCTTTATCCAGACTACTGTTGATGGGCATCTGATCTAAGTTGATTCCATGTCTTTGCGATTGTGAATAGTACTGTGATGAATATACACAGGCATGTATCTGTTCCCAGGCACTGTGACTACAGCCTTTTGTGGGGCTATGGCACTGCTGCCAGTCTGTTCTAGGGTCCAAGTCTTGTAGAGGTCCCTGGTACTTGAGAGTTGCTTCTGCAAAAACTCTGGATGGCTCTCTGCCTCAGTTTAGAAGTGTGGGGGAAAGGCAGTGTGAGGTGGGAGATGGGCAGGGGAATGTTCCTGTTCCCAGGGTTGCACAGATGTCTTTGGAGAGCGTAAATCTCCTCAGGGACTCTCACTCACTCACCCGTTCCTGCATTGGGGAGCTTCTCCTGGCTCTGCATTGATCCCAGATGGGCTGCCCAGCTTAACTCCTCTTTGCTCTCTGGGTCCCCTTAATGCCTTGATGGACCAGGCATAAGTTCTTAGATGATCTACTTATGGGCTCAGTCTTCACTAGCCTTTTGTGTCCTCCCTGTTAGAGAGGCACATGTGAGCTGTTTGTAGTCCGCCATCTCCGTGCACATGTCTTTATAAGGTCGTTTTATTTCCTTAGAATATATGCCCAGAAGAGAGATTACAGGGTCATATAGTAGTTCTATATTCTTAATTTTTTAAGAAAGCTCCATACTGTTTTTCACAATGATTGTATCAATCTACATTCCCACCAACAGTGTGCAACACACTCACCAACATTTTGGCTTTTTGATAATAACCTGTGAGGTGATATTTCACAGTGCCTTTGATTTGCATTTCCCTCATGATTTATGACGTTGAGTACCTTTTCATGTACCTGTTGGAGAGTTTTACATCTTCTTTGGAGAAGTGTCTCTCCAGATCTTTTGCTAGTTTTTTAATTGGGTTGGTTTTTCACTATTGAGTTGTACACATTCTTTATAAATGTTAGATGTTAACCACTTATCTGATACGTGGTTTGCAAATATTTTTTTCCAATCTGTAGGCTGCCATTGTATTTGATTGCTTCCTTTGCTGTGCACAAGTAATTCTATAAATTTATTTTTGCTTTTGCGGACTGAGGTTTTGGTGGTCTTAATATATCCAAAAAAATCATTGCCAAGGCCAATCAATGTCTAGCAGTTTTCCGCCTATGTTCTATTCTAGGAGTTTCTGGTTTTATATTTAGGTATTTTCATCCATTTGGATTGATTTTTCTGTTTGGTGTAAGAGAGGGGTCCAATTTCATTATTTTACATGTGGAAATCCAGTTTTCCTAGCTCCATTTACTTAAGAGACTATCTGATTGCCCCATGTGTCCTCTGGATGCCTTTGTTGAAAATTAGTTGGCCATATATGTTTGAATTTATTTCTAGTGCCTACATTCTGTTCCACTGGTCTATGTGTCTTTTATGTCAGTATCACAATGTTTTGTTTACTACAGATTTTTAATATAATTTTAAATCAGGGAGCATGATGCCACTATCTGATATTTTTTCCTCAGAATTCAAATTTGGGTTTTTAAAAAATAGTTCCATATGAATTTTATGATTTTTTTTCTATTTATGTAAAGAATGTGACTGGAATTTTGATAGGGATTGAGTTGAATCTATATATTGCTTTAGGTAGCATGGCTATTTTAACAATGTTAGTTCTTCTGGTCCATGAATATAAACATCTTCCCATTTATTTGTGTCTACTTCAATTTCTTTCGTCAATATTTTACAGTTTTCAGTGTATAGATCTTTTACCTTCTTGGTTACATTCCTAGATATTTTTGATGCTATTGTAATTGTTTTTGATGTTATTGGGATTGTTTTCTTGATTTCTTTTTTAGTTAGGTGATTATTTGTGTGTAAAATTGCTGCTGATTTTTGTAATTTGCTTTTGTATCCTGTAAGTTTAGTAGTTCTAACTTTACTAGATGCTTATTAGTTCTAACAGTTTGTTTATGGAATCTTTGTGTGTGTGTATATATATATGTGTATATATGTGTATATATATGTGTGTGTGTGTGTGTGTATGTGTATATGTATATAATGTATATGATCATGCCATCTGCAAACAGAGATAATTTTGCTTCTGCCTTTTTGGATTTAGATGCCTTTTATTTATTTTTCTTGTCTGATTTCTCTTGCTAGTATTTCTACTATTACTTTGAATGGAAGGTGTAGGAGTTGGCATCCCTGTCTTGTACCAGATCTGAGTGGAAAAGTTCTCAGTGGTTCCTCGTTGATTATGATGTTAGCTGTATTTTTTCATAAATAACCTTTATTATTTTGAGAAATTCTATTTCTATACCTAAACTCTTGAGACTTTTTATAAAGAAATGATGTTAGATTTTGTTAAATGCCTTTTTGTGTCAGTTGAGATAATCATGAGGTTTTTATCTCTCATTCTGTAATGTGATGTATTGCATTGATTTGTATTTGTTAAATCATTCTTGCATGTAAGGAATTAATCTCACTTGGTCATGGTGATAATTTATATCCTTTTAAGATCTTGTTAGATTCAGTTTTCTAATATTTTATTGAGCATTTTTTCATTAATGTTCATCAGAGAAATTGGCTTGTGGTTTTCTTTTCTTGTGATGACTTAGGTATTATGGTGATGTTGGCTTCATAAAATGTGTTTGGAAGGATTTATTCTAGCTCTATTTTATTGGGAAGAATTTAAGAAGTATTGCTATTACATCTTCTTTGAATGTTTGGTAGAATGCAGCCATGAGGCTACCTGGTCCTGGGCCATTTTTTGTAGGGAGCTTTTTATTTTTTTAAAATTACTTATTCAATCTCTTATTACTGGTGTGCTCAGGCTTTCTATGTTATTCTAATTCAATCCTAGTAGGTTGTGTTTTTTTTTTTTTTTTTAAGAAATTTATCATTTTCTTCTACATTATCTAATTTGTTGTCATATAATTGTTCACAACAATCCCTTATTATCCTTTTTATTTTTGAGATGTCTGTTGTAATTCTTTCACTTTCATTTATTTTATTTGAGTCTTCTTTCCTTTTTTCTTAGACTAGCAAAGGATTAGAAATTTAGAAAAGAACAACTCATAGTTGTATTGATCCTGTGGTTTTTCTGTTCTCTATTTATTTCTGTTCTGATTTATATTATTTTGTTCCTTCTGCTAATTTTGGATTTACTTTGATCTTTGAGGGCGAGGTGCTGAGTCAGTTGTGGCACAGGGAGGTGTGATTGCTTCATTGTACTAGAGGCATGAGATCCATAGGGGAAGGAATTTCACTTCAGCTTCAGTGCAGGAGCATAACTGCTTTGGTATACAGGAGGCCTGAGGTCCCTAAGGGCTGAAGACTGTAAATCATACACCAGGACTGTCCCAAATAGTATGGCGTTTGCTGACACCCTGAATATATCTGTGCATTTGATCTTTCCATATATCCCATAGGCATTTCAGACTTAATACCTCTCACAGTGAGCTCATCTTCCCTTTCATCATCATCCTGAAATTCACCCCATCCCCACACCTTTATACAGAGTGTGGTTCTAACTTGAACAGGTTTCTTACTTACAGAATGTATAGCTGTGCAAATCCCCCAAAGTTGTGGATATGGGAGATTATTTCACACACATAGATCATTTCTAACCCCTATTTACTGCAATCACTAGGATATGTGGGAATGAACTACCTCCTAGTGATTAAAACAGATCCTATTGAGACCTTAGGAACTGCTGGCCTAAGAATAAAAACCATGCTTTTAGATTATTTGGATGTGCTGACTCACCCTTCAGGCAGCTCTGGTGTCACCACTTCTTGGGCACCTTCCCTGATGACCCCAGCCTATAGCTGCTGCCCATCTCCTATGCTCCCATAGTATTCTGTGCATATAAATATGTAGCACTAGTCAATGCTGTGAGTTGTCTACCTAACAGGTAGATTATGAGCTCCTTTAAAAAGAGTCTGAGTTCTCTAGGAGCCATTTATCTAGCTCTGAATAAATACCTGTTTAATTCATTTATTTCTCTCTCTCTCTCTCTCTCTCTTTTTTTTTTTTTTCACTTTTAAGTTCAGAGGTATATGTACAGGATATGCAGGTTGGTTACATAGATAAACATGTGTCATGGTGGTTTGTTGTACCGATTATTTTATCACACAAGTATTAATGTTAGTACCATTAGTTATTTTTCCTGATTTTCTCCCTCCTCCCACCCTCTACCCTTTGATAATCCCCAATGTGTGTTGCTCCCCTCTATTTGTCCATATGTTCTCATCATTCAGCTCCCACTTATAAGTAAAAACATGCAGGTTTTGGTTTTCTGTTCCTGCATTAGTTTGCTAAGGATAATGGCATCCAGCTCCATCCATGTCCTTGCAAAGGACATGAGCTCATTCTTTTTCATGGCTGTATAGTATTCCATGGAGTATATGTACCACATTTTCTTTACGTAGTCTATCATTGATGGGTATTTGGGTTGATTCCATGTCTTTGCTATTGTCAGTTGTGCTGCAACAAACATAGATGTACATGTATCTTTATAATAGAATGATTTATATTCCTTTGGATATATGCTCAGTAATAGGATTGCTGGGTTGAATGGTATTTCTGACTGTAGGCCTTTGAAGAATTGCCACACTTTGTCTTCCACAAAGAAAATTTTTGCAAACGATACATCTGAAAGAGTTTTGAAACTTTGCATCTCATATCCAGCATCTATAATAAACTTAAACAAAGTTACATAAAAAATTAAAAAGTAGGCAAAGGGAATGAACAGACTCTTTTCAAAAAAAGACATACACATGGCCAACAAACATGAGAAGAAAAGTTCAACATCACTGATCATTAGAGAAATGCAAATAGAAACCACAATGAGATACCATCTCACACCATTCAGAATGGCTACTATTAAAAAAGTCAAAAAATAACAGATGCTAGAGAGGATATGGATAATTTATTTCTTAATGGGAACTAAACCCAAAAGTTTATAATCACTAATGACTATCTATCAAAAGTAGAGGAGTTGTTCTTACCACTCTAGCTATAAAAGGACATAGAAATAGTAGCAAGAGAGAAAGGTGGATTAAAAAAGTAAGTGAATTGCATCTATGGCCAGCCTGCAAAATAAAAAATTTGAATATTGTGAACATTGCTTCTTTTGTCTATTTGATTTTAATATAGCTTTCATTGTACTTTTAAAGACTATAAACATGTCATTGAAGCAAACTGGAAAATACCAATAAATATAGAGAAAATTTAAAATTGTTCATACTTCCATCATTAGTATACTACCACTTGTAATACTTTGAGGGATTTCTTTCTAGCATATATTTATTTATAAACACACACACATATGCACAAATACATACACACACATCACACATACATACATACACATTCTTTCCTTCTCTCTTTATTACATACTATGTAAGTTCTTATAGGCCATTGTATTAGTTTGTTCTCACATTGCTATAAGGAACTACCTGAGACTGGATAACTTATGAAACAAGGAGGTTTCATTTACTCATAGTTCCACATGCTGTACAGAAATCATGGCTGGGGAGGCCTCAGGAAATTCACAATCATGACAGAATGTGAAGGGGAAGCAGGCATATCTTCACATGGTGAATCAGGAGAGAGACCAAAAGGGGAAGTGCTACACACTTTTAAACAACCGGATCTCATGAGAATTTACTCACTATCATGAGAATGGCAAGGGGAAAGTCCACCACCATGATTCAATCACCTTCCACCAGGCACCTCCTCCAACACTGGAGATTACAATTAGACATGAGATTTGGTGGGGAGAACAGAGCTAAATCATGTCATTCTGCCCTGCTCCCCTGATAAATCTCATGTACTTCTCACATTTCAAAACACAATCATGCCCTCCCAACAGTCCCCCAAAGTCTTAACTAATTTCAGCATTAACGCAAAAGTCCATAGTCCAAGTCACATCTGAGATAAGGCAAGTCCCTTCCACCTACGAGCCTGTAAAATAAAAAACAAGTTCATTACTTCCAATATGCAATGTGAGTACAGACATTGGGTAAATACATTCCAAGAGGGAGAAATCAGCCAAACGAAAAGGGCTACAGGCCCCATGCAAGTCCAAAACTCAACAGGGCAGTCATTAAATCTCAAAGCTCCAAAATGATCTCCTTTGACTGCATGTCTCACATCCAGACCACACTGATGCAAGGAGTGGGCTCCCAAGGCCTTGGGCAGCTCTCCCTCTGTTGCTCTGCAGGGTACCACCACCTCAGCTGTTTTCACAGACTGGCATTGAATGCCTGAGGCTTTTCCAGGTGCATGGTGAAAGCTGTCAGTGGATCTACCATCTGGGGATCTGGAGGATGGTGGTCTTCATCTCACAGCTCCACTAGGGAGTGCCCCAGTGGGGACTCTGTGTGGGAGCTCCAACCCCACATTTCCCCCTTCACATTGCCCTAGTAGAGGTTCTCCATGAGGGCTCTGCCCCTGAAGCAGACTTCTGCCTGGATATCCAGGTGTTTTCATACATCCTCTGAAACCTAGGCAGAGGTTCCCAAACCTCAACTCTTGCCCTATGCACACCTGCAGTCTTAACACCGCATGCAAGCTGAAAAGGCTGGGGTTTGCACCCTCTCAAGCAGTGGCCTAAGACATATCTGTGGCTCTTTCAGCCACAACTGGAGCTGGTACAGCTGGGATGCAGGGCATTATGTCCCAAAGTTGTGCAGGGCAGTGGGCTCCTGGGCCTGGCCCACAAAACTTTCCTTCCCTTCTCAGGCCCGTGAGCCTATGATGGGATGGGCTGCCACAAAGGTCTCTGAAATGTCTTCAAGGCATTTTCCCCATTGTCTTGGCTATTATAATAACATTTGGTTCCTCTTTATTTGTGCAAATTTCTCT
Organism: Rhinopithecus bieti; assembly: GCF_001698545.2. Lineage (NCBI taxonomy): Eukaryota > Metazoa > Chordata > Mammalia > Primates > Cercopithecidae > Rhinopithecus > Rhinopithecus bieti. Next base: position 453,102 of record NW_016819911.1, read on the forward strand.
ATCCAGCTTGTATTTCTCCTCAGAAAATGGTTTTTTCTTTTCTATCACAGGGTCAGGCTGCAAATTTTTCAAACGTTTATGTTCTGCTTCCCTTTTAAATGTAAGTTCCAGCTTCAGATAATCTCTTTGCTCACAAATATAAGCATATGTTATTAGAAGCAGTCAGGTGACATTTTGAACACATTACTGCTTAGAAATTTCTTCCACCAGATACCCTAAATCATATCTCTCAAGTTCAAAGTTTCATAGATCTCTAGAGCAGGGGCACAATGCTGCCAGTCTCTCTGCTAAAGCGTAGCAGGAAGTCACTTGACTCTGCTTCTTAATAAGTTCCTCATCTCCATCCGAGAACACTTCAGCCTGGACTTCATTGTCCATACCACTACAGTTTAACAACTCTCTAGGAAGTTTCAAACTTTCCTTCATCTTTCTGTCTTCTCCTGAGCCCTCCAAACTGTTCCAACCTCGCCCCATTACCCAGATCCAAAGTTGCTTCAAAGATCCAAAGATATTTTCAGGTATCTTTATAGCAATGCCCCCACTCTCCTGGTACCAATTTGTATTTGTACCACATTGCTATAAAGAACTACCTGAAACTAGGTAACTTATGAAACAAAGAAGTTTAATTTACTCATAGTTCCACAGGCGGTATAGGAAGCATGGCTGGGGAGGCGCCAGGAAGCTTACAATCATGGCAGAATGTGAAAGGGAAGTAGGCAGATCAGGAAAGATAAAGTGAAGGGGGAAGTGCTGCACACTTTTGAACAACAGATTTCATGAGAACTCACTATCATGAGAACAGCAAGGAGGAAGTCCACCACCATGATTCAATCACCTCCCACCTGGCCATTCCTCTAACACTGGGGATTACAATTCAACATGACATATGGGTGGGGACACAGAACCAAACCATATCAGACATTCTAAACAAATTGGCTTTTACTCTGAATTGGATGGTTAGCTACTGAAAGGTTTTGAGAAAAGAACTGTATGATCAAAGAAGTCACTCTAGCTGCTGTGCTGAGAATAATAATGAGAGCGGAAGCAGAGAGAATAGTTAAAAGGATATTGCAGTAATCCAGGTAAGAGATGCTGTGCTACAGACTAAAGGTGTTTTGAGACGATGAGAAGTGGTCAAATTCTAAATGTATTTGGAAGGTAGAAACAGCAGGATATCTCAGTGGATTGGGTGTGGAATGGAAAGAAGGAGACAGGAATACAGCCAAGGTTTTTTTTTTTTTTTTTTTTTTTGTCTAAGTGACTGGAAAGATGGAATTGGCAAGAAATGTTGGCTGCTAGGAGAAATAGACTCAAGAGGTTTTTTAAAATGAGATAAACAGACACAAGTTTATATGCTAATAGTGATTGTATCATCCAGTTTAGAATAAGATATATTATGGGAATAAGTGACCCTGAAATGTTAGTGACTTGCTACAAAATGGTTTATTTCTTGTTCATGCTATGTGTTCATGACTGATTTAACTACATCTCTGTCATATTTGCTTTACTCTGGGATCCAGGTTGAAAGAGCAGTCTCCATCTGTGCTATTACTTTTATCATGGAAGAGGGAAGAGAGAATGTGGCAGAACCACTCAATGAGACTTAACACTTTTGCTTAGAAGTGGTGCATAACAACTCCTCGCACATTTAATTGCCCAAACAAGTCACATAGTGAAACCTGAAGTTAATGGGGCAAAAATGCATAGTCTGTCTTAAAACGAAAAGGGAAAGTATTTCAAACAATATAATATACCACTAGGATGATCCAGTAGAGAATGGAAAGTTAATAATGCAGAAGAGAGATAATTACTAGAGTGAGGTCCTTAAGAATGTGTAAGTGGATTGAATATAGTGTCCAAGTGAGATGATTAGCTTTAGATGGAACAAAACTAGTTCTTTATCAATGGTTCTCAAGTGTAGTACCTGTATTGGCAACATCACCATCGTCTGGGCAGCTTTTGAAATACACATTCTTAGGCCCTGACCCCAAATCTACTGAATCAGAGCCTCTGTCAGTGGTGCCCAGTAATCTGTGTTCTGTTGAGTCCTCCAGTTGATTTGGATGCATGCTAAATTTGAAAACCACTGCTCTTTAGTAACAGATGGGAAAACAGAGTAAGGGTACAGATTATTATAGATGGATAAAGGAATGAAGAAATTCTAGTAAAAGTACTTTTCTGGTTGGCTAAATTTTTTTCATAAAGCAGAAATTAAGGCTAAAAGTAAGAATCAAGAAGGAGATTTTAGAGGTTTAAGAAGAGAGAAGAAAAAGTATAATGATTATTATGTAGATTGGGAGAGTGAATAGACTGTGATTGCTGGAAGCATCTATGGCCCACTTAAGGTCCACAGTCAGGTACTTAGCAGAGAAAATGGTCAGGACAGTGGTATATTTTCTTTAGCTATACTCAGCAGCATGGATGCATGCACAGAGTGGAACAGTTCTATTTACTCGAGTGTGATTTTGCAGGTTAGTATAATGGAGCAAGAAAGGGGCAAGAAAGTTGAGGTGGTATACAAGATTATTATAATGAGTGGTCATGAAATTTAAACTTGATAAAGAGGAAAGAGAAGATATGTGGAAATTAGTTACAGTTAGAAGGTGGTTGGATCAATTGGGTGGAGGTCCCAGATGTTTGGAAATATAATTAGAGGAAATGAGCTGGAAATAGCTAATAAAAAGCAATGGTCAGAGAGAAGGAGAAATGAACTTGAGAATATGGTGGGTGTAGCTGCTTTTAGTAATGACAAGGCACAGACAGTAACTATGGGGATGAGTCCCTAGTAAAAGGGAGCACAATGTCATTAGAGAAGAAAAGGCCAAGGAATTGAGAAGCCAAATTATTGGAAGGAAAATCTACATGTATATCAAAATTACCAGAAATTAAGAGAAATGTTGGAAATAATATAAGTTAAAATCAGAGGGAAATGAGGCAGGACCAGGTGATCAGTTTGATGACAGTAACAGTGAAAAGTAAATGATGTAATCTAATAGCATGAGGTTTATATTTTTAGGGAGGAAGGTGATTAAAAGATGTTCTTTAAAACATGCTACCATTAGTGGAACTTTTCATAAGAATGTGAAATAAGATTTCACATTTGATTTGCATTATTAAAGTCTATCTATATGAATTAATCAAGGCTATTTCTTCTTTTAGTATATCCAGCATTCAGAAAACCAGGTATTTTCAAAACCTAATTAATCAAAAGAGAAAACAGAAAAAATTTCATATCATTTTTTCAAAATGAAAACACATAATTGCCTAAAATCATCCTTTTTTAAGTATAATTATTTGCCTGCTGAAAGTCCTTTTAATCAGATCCAATACTCAGTTTTCTTCTTCTAAGATTATAGGAACTTAATTCACTATTTGGTTGGTAATAGGGTCTATGTCACCTGCTTTAGGGGGTATCTTGAGGTAAACAGCTTTGAGAGAAAGCAGACTATATCTTCTATTTATTCACATGAATTTGGAAAAGTTATTTCACATCCATAAGTGTCAGTTCCCCAAAAGTGCTAAGGGTATTATGATACCTTATAAAAACTATCTAGTGGCAGGACCAAGATGGCCAACTAGAAGCAGTGACGACCAGACACTCCCATCAGAAAGATCCAAAATAAAGTGTAAATTCTCTCCCAGCAACCGAGGTATCCGGGTTCTGTCTTTAGGACTGACTAGATGGCTGGCATGACCCCAGGTGAAGAAGCAAGAGCAGTGTGGTGAGGTGGCCCACCTGAGAGCCACAGCAGGCAGGGGAGGCCCATCCCCAGCCAAGGGAGGTGGTGGGTGACCGTGCTACCCAGCCTGGGAAACCATGCTTTTTCCATGGACTTGTGCAACCTATGGCTTGAAAGATCTCACTCGGGAACCCACATCACCCGGGCCTTCAGTCTCAACCATGGAGCCCCACAGATTCTCAACAGCCACTGGGCTAGAATCGGCCTAAGCCTGCCAGGTTCCCAGAAGGAGGAGTGGCCATCACCACTGCTGTGGCTGCCTGCAGCCTAAGCCCTCTGAGCTCCTTGGGGAAGGTGGGGCAGGACAGCCAACACTGTAGCTGCAGAATGTCCCTGCAGGAACACCAACTCCAGCCAGGGGCTCAGGGACAGGACTCTTATCTCCCTGGGCCTCAGCACCTAAAGGGAGGGGTGGCTGTAGTCTCTGCAAACCAGCCGACTTAGTTGTTACTCCTGCTAGCTCTGACGAATCTGGGCAGCCCAGATGAGTGGGTTTCCCCCCAGCAAAGCACATCCCCTCCACCAAAAGACACCTAAAGTGCCTCATTAAATGGGTCCTGCTTACTGTGCCACCCAACTTGGTGAGATCCCCCCCAACAGGGGCTGTCAGGCATCCTATACAGGAGCATTCCTACTGACATCAGATCAGTGCCCCTGGAGGTCAGAGATCCCAGAGGAAGACACAAGCACCCATCTTCGCTGTTCTCCAGCCTCCTTGAGTGGCATCTCCAGGTGTGGGAATGAACCAGATGAATAGGGCCTGAAGTGAAATCCCAGCATACCGCAGCAGCCCAACAGAAGAGGGACCTGATTGTTGAAAGAAAAACAAACAAACAGAGCAAAAACAATAGCATCAACAACAAAAGTCCCCACCAAAACCTCATCAAAGGGTCGGCAGCCTCAAAGATCGAAACTAGACAAACTCATGAAGATGAAAAAGAATCAACAAAAAAATGCTGAGAACCCAAAAGGCCAGAGTGCCTCTTCTCCTCCAAATGATGGCACCTCTCCAGCAAGGGTACAGAACTGTACAGAGGATGAGACAGATAAATTGACAGAAGCAGATAGGCTTCAGAAGGTGGGTAATAAACTTCACTGAGGTAAAATAGCATGTTCTAACCCAATGCAAATAAGTTAAAAAACTTAATAAAAGATTAAAGGAGCTGCTAACTAGAATACCCAGTTTGGAGAGAAACACAAGTAACCTGGTGGAGCTGGAAAATACAGCACAAGAACTTCGTGAAGCATACACTAGTATCAATAGCTGAATCAATCAAGCGGAAGAAACAATATCAGAGATGGAGGACTAGCTTGCTGAAATAAGTCAGGCAGACAAGATTAGAGAAAAAAGAATGAAAGGGAATGAACAAAACCTCTGAGCAATATGGGAATATGTAAAAAAACCAAACCTACAACTGATTGGAGTACATGAAAGAGATGGGGAGAATGGAACCAAGTTGGAAAACACACTTCAGGATATTATCTAGGATAACTTCCTCAACCTAGCAAGATAGGCCAACATTCAAATTCAGGAAATACAGAGAACTCCACTAAGACACTCCATGAGAAGATCCACTCCAAAACACATAATCATCAGATTCTCTAAGGTTGAAATGCAGTAAAAAATATTAAGGGCAGCCAGAGAGAAAGGCCAAGTTACCTACAAAGTGAAGCCCCTCAGACTATCAGCAGATCTCTCAGCAGAAACCCTAAAAGCCAGAAGAAAGTGGGGGCCAATATCCAACATTCTTAAAGAAAAGAATTTTCAACCCAGAATTTCCTATCTGGTCAAACTAAGCATCATAAGCAAAAGAGAAACAAAATCCTTCCCAGACAAGAAAATGCTGAGGGAATTCATCACCACCAGGCCTGCCTTGCAAGATCTCCTGAAGGAAGCACTAAATATGGAAAGGAAAAACCAGTACCAGCCACTGCAAAACACATGAAAATATAAAGACCAATGACACTATAAAGAAACAGCATCAACTAGTGTGCAAAATAACCAGCTAGCATCATGATGACGGGATCGAATTCACATATAATAATATTAACCTTAAATGTAAATTGGCTAAATGCCCTAATTAAAAGACACAGACTGGCAAATTGAATAAAGAATCAAGACCCATAGATGTGCTGTATTCAAGAGACACATCTCATGTGCAAAGATTCGCATAGGCTCAAAATAAAGGGATAGAGGAAAATGTATCAAGCAAATGGCAAGCAGAAAAAAGCAGGAGTTGCAATCCTAGTCTCTGACAAAACTGACTTTAAATCAACAAATATCAAAGAAGACAAAGAAGGACATTACATAATGGTAAACGGATCAATTCAATGAGAAGAGCTAACTATCCTAAATCTATATGCACCCAATAAAAGAGCACCCAGATTCATAAAACAAGTTCTTAGAGACCTACAAAGAGACTTGGACTCCCACACAATAATAGTGGGAGACTTTAACATCCCACTGTTAATATTAGATAGATCAATGAGACAGAAAATTAACAAGGATATTCAGGACTTAAACTCAGCTCTGGATCAAGTGGATCTAATAGATATCTACAGAACTCTCCACCTCAAAACAACAAAATATACATTCTTCTTAGTGCCACATGGCACTTACTCTAAAATCAACTACATAATTGAAAGTAAAACACTCCTCAGCAAATGCAAAAAAACTGAAATCATAACAGTCTCTCAGACCACAGTACAATCAAATAAGAACTTAGGATTAAGAAACTCACTTAAAACCACACAACTACATGGAAATTGAACAACCTGCTCCTGAATGACTCCTGGGTAAATAACGAAATTAAGCAGAAATCAAGAAGTTATTTGAAACCAACGAGAACAAAAAACAACATACCAGAATCTCTGGGACACAGCTAAAGCAGTGTTAAGAGGGAAGTTTATAGCACTAAATACCCACATCAGAAAGCTAGAAATATCTGAAATCCACACCCTAACATCACAATTAAAAGAACTAGAGAAGCAAGAGCAAACAAATTTAAAAGCTAGCAGAAGACAAGAAATAACTAAGATCAGAGCAGAACTGAGGGAGATAGAGACATGAAAAACTCTTCGAAAACATCAATGAATCCAGGAGCAGTTTTTTTTTTTTTTTGAAAAAATTAATAAAATAAATAGACCACTAGCTAGATGAATAAAGAAAAGACACAAATAGACACAATAAAAATGATAAAGGGGGTAGGTATCACAATGACCCCACAGAAATACAAACTACTACCGGAGAATACTATAAACACCTCTACACAAATAAACTAGGAAATCTAGAAGAAACTGATAAATTCCTGGACACATACACCCTCCCAAGACTGAACCAGGAAGAAATCGAATCACTGAATAGACCAATAACAAGTTTTGAAATTGAGGCAGTAGTTAATAGCCTACCAACAACAACAAAAAAGCCAGGACCAGATGGATTCACAGCCAAATTCTACCAGAGGTACAAAGAGGTGCAGATACTATTCCTTCTGAAACCATTCCAAACAATTGAAAAGGAGGGACTGCTCCCTAACTCATTTTATGAGGCAAGCATTATCCTGACACCAAAACCTGGCAGAGACACAACAAAAAAGGAAAACTTCAGGCCAATATCCGTGATGAACATCAGTGCAAAAATTCTCTTTAAAACTCAGCAGCACATCAAAAAGCTTATCCACCATGATCAAGTAGACTTCATCCTTGGGATGCAAGGTGGGTCCAAAACACACAAATCAATAAACGTAATCCATCACATAAACAGAAACAATGACAAATATCACATGATTATCTTAATAGATGCAGAAAAGGTCTTCAGTAAAATTCAACATGCTTCGTGTTAAATATTCTCAATAAACTAGGTGTTGATGGAACATATCTCAAAATAATAAGAGCTATTTATGACAAATGCACAGCCAAAAGAATAGTGAATGGGCAAAAGCTGTAAACATTTCACTTGTAAACTGACATAAGACAAGAATGTCTTCTCTCACCACTCCTATTCAACATAGTACTGGAAGTTCTGGCCAGTGCAATTAGGCAAGAGAAATAAATAAAGGGAATTCAAATAGGGAGAGAGGAAATCAAACTGTCTCTGTTTGCAGATGACATGATCCTATATTTAGAAAACCCTATCATCTCAGCCCAAAAACTCCTTAAACTGATGAGCAACTTCAGGAAAGTCTCAGGATACAAAATCAATGTGCAAAAATCACAAGCATTCCTATACACAAACAATAGACAAGCGGAGAGCCAAATCACGAATGAACTCCCACTCACAATCTCTACAAAGAGAATAAAATGCTTAGGAATACAGCTAATAAAGGACATGAAGGACCTCTTCAAGGAGAACTACAAACCACTGCTCAAGGAAATAAGAGAGGAAACAAACAAATGGAAAAACATTCCATCCTCATGGATAGGAATAATCAATATTGTGAAAATGGCCATCCTGTAATTTATGGATTAAATGCTATTCCCATCAAACTACCATTGACATTCTTCACAGAATTAGAAAAAAACTACTTTAAAATTCATATGGAACCAAAAAAGAACCCACACAGCCAAGACAATCCTAAGCAAAAAGAACAAAGCTGGAGGCATCATGCTACCTGACTTTAAACTATGCTACAAGGGTATAGTAATAAAAACAGCATGGTACTGGTACCAAAACAGACATAGAGAACAATGGAACAGAATAGAGACCTGAGAAACAAGACCACACATCTACAGCCATCTGATCTTCAACAAACCTGACAAAAAACAAGCAATGGGGAAAGGATTCCCTATTTAATAAACGTTGTTGGGAAAACTGGCTAGCTATTTACAGAAAACTGAAACTGGACCCCTTCCTTACACCTTATATAAAAATTAACTCAAGATGGATTAAAGACTTAAACATGAAACTTAAAACCATAAAAACTCTAGAAAGAAAACCTGGATAATACCATTCAGGACATAGGCATGGGCAAAGACTTCACGACAAAAACACTGAAAGCAATGGCAACAAATGTCACAATTGACAGGTAGGACCTAATTAAACTAAAAAGTTTCTGTACAGCAAAAGAAATTATCAGAGTGAACAGGCAACCACAGAATGGGAGAAAATTTATGCTATCTACACATCTGACAAAGGGCTAATATCCAGAATCTACAAGGAACTTAAACAAATTTACAAGAAAAAAAAAAAAAAAACAAAAACAACTCCATCAAAAAGTGGGCCAAGGATATGAACAGACACTTCTCAAAAGAAGACATTCATGTGGCCAATAAACATACGAAAAAAAGCTAAACACCACTGATCATTAGCGAAATGCAAATCAAAACCACAGTGAGATACCATCTCATGCCAGTCAGATTGGCGATTATTTAAAAAGTTGAGGAACAACAGATGCTGGCAAGGCTGTGGAGAAATAGGAACGCTTTTACATTGTTGGTGGGAATATAAATTAGTTCAACCATTGTGGAAGACAGTGTGGTGATTCCTCAAGAATCTAGAACCAGAAATACCATTTGACCCAGCGATCCCATTACTGGATATATACATAAAGGAATGTAAATCATTCTATTATAAAGATAGATGCACGTATATGTTTATTGCAGCACTATTCACAATACAAAGACATGGAGCCAACCCAAATGCTTATCAATGATAGACTGAATAAACACAATGTGGTGCATATACACCATGGAATACTGTGCAGCCACAAAAATGAATGAGACCATGTCCTTTGCAGGGACAGGGATGAAGCTGGAAGCCATCATCCTCAGCAAACTAACACAGGAACAGAAAATCAAACACTGCATGTTCTCACTCATAAGTGGGAGCTGAACAATGAGAACACATGGACACAGGGAGGGGAACATCACACATTGGGGCCTGTCAGAAGTGAGAGTGAGAGGAGGGAGAGCATCAGGACAAATAGCGAATGCATGCAGGGCTTAAAACCTAAGTGACAGGTTGATAAGTGCAGCAAACCTATCAGCATATACCTATGTAACAAACCTGCACTCCCTGCGCATGTATCCTGGAACTTAAAGTAAAAAAAAAAGAAAGAAAGAAAACTAAATAACAATATTTTGTTTTGAACAGGACCACAGTTACACTTCTCATGATTTAAACTTCCTAAATTTCCTATGTTGGTTTTATGAGTTAAATAAATTATCATTGCTTTTATAACATGTTTAAATTTACATATATGAATGTATGTAAATTTATGTGTATATACACATAAATAAATGTGAGTATGTATAAATTTATGTGTGTATACATATATAAATAAAACATTTGTAATTGTATTCATGGAAAAAAGCTATCTACTCCTTTTTTCCCTAGAGCAGGATGATCTCATGCCTCTAATTCTGCTTCCAAAAAAATATGAATTTGAGCTCTTCTACCATAATACTATGTGCTCAGCAATCTGCTAGAAGGCATGAATATTTGTAGTTTAGCTATGTCATCATGTAGTGCTTAGGTGACTAGAAACATGGGCCCTGCAAGCATTTCACTCTCAGAGTCATACTAGACACCTTTAAACACGGCTCTCTAATGATGATGAGGGAGCTGCCCTGGTAAGTTGGTCAGGGTGTAGGCTATGACGGGCCCTATGCATTCCCATCATCCCCATCCTAGCAGTATGTTCTCCATCCACTAGATGAAATGAGATTCTGCCATGCAGTTCTCTCAGACCCAGATCCCCTTTACTTCTCCACTTGCCTTTCTTTTCCCTGAATCCTGTTATTCTCTCTTTAGACCTCTCAACAACAAAAAAATTCCTTCCAATCTTTCACATTAGCAATTGAAGATACATCAGGAAGGGCCCAGATTTTTGATACAAGAAGGTTTATCTCTCTTCCTGGGGGTAGGGAGCTACCTTCTGATCATTCTGATGACTCACATTCACACCTTTCCCCTAATGATGCATCAGGGACTTACTTCCCTTTATAGCAGGGAAAATGAAAATATAAGTTAAAATATAAGTCGACTTACTTGTTACATTTTACCGATGTGCTACAGTACTAACCTAACTATGTTGTTGGGAAACGATTAAATAAGTAATGTATATGAACCGTGAGATGCTCAATACAGATTCTTTCCATCTTAATCTTACCACTTTCCTCATTCCCATTTGACCTTAAAATTTCAATCCTTAACCTTTCTTTTATATACCTTCAGGCTTTTCTTTCTTCAGACCTCAATTCTCAGAGTTCCTAACACCCAACATTTCTTTTAGTTATTTTATTTGCTTCATAAAATCCCCATTCTGAAAGAATTCTTGAAGTTTAAGATTAAGAACCAATATTTCTCTTTTTCTTCAGATTCCATGTTCTCTACTTTGAGAGTCAAGATCTCTGCTGTCCATTCCACATGAGCTATGTTAACCTCATTGCTGATTCTCGAGCCCTCCAGGCATGTGTTCACCCCAGAGCCTTGCACTGACATTTCCTCTTCCTTACTCTTCTTTACATATCTGCATGGCACACTCTCTCATCTTTCCAGCCATTGCTTAAGTGTCAGCCTCTGAATGAGGCCTACTGTCACCACCCTACTTAAAATCACTGTCCCTGGAATTTCTGATTCCCTTTTCCAGCTCTAGAAAGTGATAGAATGTGTCATCATCTCACATACTAGATAACTTATTTATTATGTTTATCATTATCATTTGTCTATCAAGAATGTAAGTTCTATGAGGGCAGGAATGTTTATCTATTTTGTTCATGGCTATATCCCCAGGGGCCTGAATGATGCTTGTTATATAGTAAGTGCTTAATAAACTATTTGAAAAATACCTACAGTTTATGAGTGTACATACAAAATATTTCCTACTCATAATATGTATGTATATATGTATGAATGTATGTGCATCCCATCTTGTTTAGCAAGGACTCAAGACACCAACATAAACATACATATGTGCACGCACACACACACACACACATTCTCTCTGTCCCTCTCTCTCTCTCTCTCTCTCTCTCTCTCTATACAGTATTGGTCTTAAGAAGACTTTACCAAATTTAGTACTGTATAAGAACACAACGCAATTAAGTCAAACAGATCTTTCTAATTGAAATAGTTATGTCATTGTGGTATTTCTTATGCCATTAAAGTTAACACAATCATATTTAAAAACATATATTTTTCCAGCACGAAGCAACTAATATGGAACTACCAAGATTTCTTCTACCAAGAAGAAATCCAGGCAAGAATAAATCTTGGAAAAAGGAAATTTTTAGACTCTTCTCCCAAAATGATATGTGTGTATTACATCAACACATATTTTAGACCTTGTTAAGACATCACATAAATAATAGGGGTTAAATTAAATATTACACACACATGTTATTAGAACACACATGTTATTAGAAACTTGTCTCCATATTTATTTCAAAATTTATCTATCTCTCGAACTTTTGATAATTTCTGTAAAAGAAACATAGGAAAATCACTGTTATGATTCAGTTTACATTGATCATACATAATTCCGTGTATTTGGGTGTGCATAAGCAGCAATAAAGTTTATTTTAAAGATGGAAAAAATGTTAATAGCCTGGTTCCTATACTCAAAATCGGCATTTCAAAACATAAAACCTTTTATCCACTCCTGCTAATATATTTAAGGCTTTTGAGATACAGCTTTGTACCCTAAATGCTGAGGATAGAATGAAAAGACTCAGATATTTGTATTTTAAAAAGGAAAGAATTGTGGATCTAGTTTTAATTTTACTATTATTAAAATAACTTTTAGAGAAATAAAATTTTCTTCAACTAGAATACTTTTGTGACAAGCCACCTACACTAAAATAGGTAAAGAAAATCCCAATAGCCCATAAGTTAAAGAGGAAATGTATATAAGAAATTATAATATCAAATGCTCTTATAAAAGTGTATAACAGAAATACTCCTCACTTTTTACTCTGTTTCCAGAGCTTAAACTCTTTTTCAAATTGATATAGAATAGTTTTACATATTTATGAGGTACATGTGATATTTTGATACATGCATACAATGTGTAATGATTAGATCAGGGTTTTTGGGATATCTGTCACCTCAAAAGTTTATCACATCTTTGTGTTGTGAACATTCCAAAGGCCCTCCTTTATCTATTTTGAAATACACAATAAATTGTTGTTAACTGTAGTCACCATACTGTGCTATCGAACACTAGAACTTAATCCTTCTACCTAACTGTATTTTGTACCCATTAACCAACCCATTTTCATCCCTGCACCTCTCTACCCTTATCAGCCTGTGATAACCATCATTCTACTAATCATTCTACTTTCATTTGGTCAATTTTTTTAGCTCCCACATGTTAGTGAGACCATGTAATATTTGTCTTTCTGTGCCTGACATTTTTCACTTAACAGAATATCCTTCAGTTCCAACCATGTTGCCAAGAAAGAAAGGATTTTATTCATTTTTATGGCTGAATAATATTCCATTTTATATATGCACCACATTTTCTTCATTCATTCATTGATGGACATTTTGGTTGATTTCATATCTTGGTTATTGTTAATAGTGCTGCAATAAACATGAGAGTACAGATACCTCTTTGATATACTGACTTATTTTCTTTTCAATATATATCCAGCAGTGGGATTACTAGATCATATGGTAGATCTATTTTTAGTTTTTTGAGAAACCTCCATACTGGTTTCCATAGTGCTGTACTAATTTACATTTCCTCCAATGGTATATGAGTGTTTGTTCCCCTTTCTCTGCATCCTTATCAGTATCTGTTATTTTCTATCTTTTAGATAATAGCCATTTTACCTGAGGTAAGATGATATCTCATTGTGGTTTTGATTTGCATTTTCCTGATTATTAGTGATGTTGAGCATTTTTCTCATGGACTTCTTGGCCATTTGTATATCTTCTTTTCAGAAATGTCTATTCAGATCTTTTGCACATTTTTAATTGAAATATTTGTTATTTTGCTATTGAGTTGTTTAAGTTCTTTATATATTCTGGTGGAGTGATAGTTTGCAAACTTTTTCTCCCATTCTGTAGATTGTCTCTTCACTTTGTTGACTGTTTCCTCCACTGTGTAGAAGGTCTTTAGCTTGATGTAATTCTAGTTGTCAAATTTTGCTTTTGTTGCCTGTGCTTTTAAGGTAATACTCAAAACAGAGCCTAGGTTCTTAATGACCACCTTTCTATTCTTAGCATTTACTATTAGCATTTACTATTGAGCTAAGAATTGACCCCAAATAGCTTGTGTCAAATACCTGATTGTCATTGCAGTACATATAATTTCCCTAGTCCTTCATATATCTTTTTCTTTATGTTTTGGCCTGACAGTGAAAACAGCTTCAAGCTTCACATACTATACTCATCTACAAAATTCCTAGAAAGGTCACCCACACCCACTCTCAATCCATACTCCATCCTCATGCATGAAGGATATGACCCAGACCAGTGGCAATAATATAGTACGTGTACTTTTTGGTGACAGATTCAGAGACAAGCATATGACTTGAACAGAAGCATAAGATACAATGACTTTGCAGGAATTTTGTAGAAGAGCCAGCTGCTCTTTTTTAATGTAGCATGTGAAGCTTGAAGCTGTTTTTACTGTCAGGCCAAAACATAAAGAAAAAGATTAACATAGATATATGAAAGACTAGGGAAATCATTCATTCAACCTTTCATTAAACAAATATTTAAATGCCTGATTGAGAGAGAATCAGGTATGAAATAGTCTTAAAATGTGGGAAGGAAAATCAACTAGAGGATGTAGTAGCATGACCAGGCAGAGCTAAATACTTACCAAAGTTAATGGTTATAAACCTAGTGAGAAAGAGGGTATAATTCTTTCTTACTAGATTCAGCTGATGATACTCAGGCAGGGAGTAGGCGTATAGTTGATTTTATCAGAGCTAGGGTTTTGTTAGACCAATACAATAGAGGGGAGAGACACAAAGACATTGAATGTATAAATGTGTATGTGTGTGTCAGTGTGTTGGGAAGTGTGCAAGGAAGTGATTATGGTGATGTGATAGACAGTGAGGGAAATGTGTACAGGAAGAGTATATTATGTGTCAGGAAGTGATAAGGTCAACACGTTAAGAGTCTTCATTAGTACACAGAATTGTAGAAATGAGTTTACTTGATTTGAATTGGTGGTTTAAAAAGTTGATGCTTGAAATATTTTGTTGGTAGTAAAGTTATCAGTAATGATAAGGCCTCGTGTATGCCCATAAGAGTGTGGGGTAAGAGGACATGATATTGAATTAATCAACATGTTATTTGAATCATCCATTCAATTGATGGTTAAATTTGGTGAACATGATGATTGTAATAAACACAAAGACAACGAATCAGACGCTAAAACTTTTAGGAAATCAGAAGTTTTGGGGGTTTTGGTAGATGACTTTGTTAAGGAGAAAATAGTCTTCACTTAGCTTCAAAGGAGTTGACCTTTTGAGAAGAGTGAAAAGAGAAATACAGTAGGGTTGCAGAACCAATGCTGTGAGCATTTTGAGATCTGTAGTACTAAATTCGAAAGGGACCCCGGTCTGTATGGCTG
>NW_016819911.1:468423-485865 GCF_001698545.2 Rhinopithecus bieti
CCCCCCCCCCCCCCCGCATATAATCCGGCTGATTTGTTACAGGTGCAGAGTAAATAAACATCAGGGAAACCACATCTAATGCCCTTTGCGTCCCAAATCAAACTGTGCTTGAAGCTAACTATAGCAAAGATGTTTTAACTTGTGAGCCTATAAAAGTGTTTTTCTACTTAACCAGTCTTCATTTAAAAGTAAGAAAATTCTAATGCCAAATGTAGTTAATTCATTCTGTTGAAAGGAGAAAAAAATAGGGAAGAGGAAAAAGATTTATTGAGAGCCTCTTGTGGTGTTCACATTCACTGCTGAATGCTTTGCCTGAATTACTTTATTTAATCCTCAAAACAAACCAACAGATGAAATTATTCTGTTTTCTAGTAGAAGAACCAGAAGTTCAGAATAGTCTTGCAACTTACAGTCACAAAGTCAAGTGAGCTGTTGACTGAGACTCAACTTCAGGTATGTGAGATTCAAAGTCCATGTGCTCTTTATTATTTCATAGTTCACTTATACTTTGTTTTGTAACTATCTATTATTTTTTTTTCCATGGGGTCTGGTCTAGAGGGACTATAACTTGTCCACTCCCCTAACTTAGAAACAAGCATGTGACTCTAACCAGTTCAATTTGATAGCAAGATCTAGTGCTGTGAAGTTTGAGTGACAGGGGAAGGTTCAGAGGTTATTTAAGAGGTAAACAGGACTTGGTCATTTCTCTCATGTTAGAACCAACACTAGATCTCTTGTGACAATGTGACTTCTAGCATCTGAATATAGTATAGATGTAGTATTTTACCACATTTGAAAGTTAGAATAAAATACATCTTGTCGACAACTGATAACTTCTCACTTTTGTAATGTTTGGATGAAAAGTGTAAAATAAAAGCACAATTGTTTCTTGAAAGTTGGGAAAATTACACCAATAATTATCATATTCTGAATTATTTTTTCATTAATAACATTTGTGTTTTCCCGCCATTATTATTCCTAGGTCGTACTGACTTTTTAAAAATTAAATTTGGTTTTTTAATTAAACAATTTAATTTTCAGGCTTTAAAAAGCTGCAAAATAATACAAAGAATCCTCATACACCTTTCATCTCGCTTTCATGAATATTAAATTTGGACCATAGCACAATGATCAAAATTAGGCAATTAACATTAATACAAAAGCATTAACTAATCTGCATATTTTATTCAAATTTGTCAGTTGACCCATTAATGTCCTTTTTTGCCTTAGGCTTCAATCCAGGAGCACATATTGCATTTATTGTCATGTTTCCTTACCTGCTTCAATCTGGGACAGTTCTTCAGTCTTTGGCTCTCAGAACTTGAGACTTTTGAAGATGACCGATCAGTATTTTACATAGGCATACATCATTTTTATTGAACTTTGCCTTTTCACAGATATTGTGGCATTGGTGTTACGTTTTTATTTTTAATTGAAGGTTTGTGGTAACCCTGCATAAAGTAAAGGTATTGACACCATTTATCCAGCAGCACATGTTCATTTCATAACTCTGTGTCACATTTTGGAAATTCTCAAAAATTTCAAACTCTTTCATCATTTTAATATCTGTTATGGTGATCTATGTCAGTGGCCTTTTATGTTACTATTGTAATCATTTGGGGGTGCCATGAATCATGCCATATAAGATGGTGAACTTAATAGATAATTCTGTGCTTTCTGAGTGCTCCACCAACTGGCCGTTCCTTGTCTCTCTCATCAGGCTTCCCTGTTCCTGGAGACACAGCAATGTTAAAATCAGGCCAATTAATTACCCTACAATGGCCTCTAAGTGTTCCGGGAAAGGAAGAATGTCTCTCGGATTAAAGCGAAAGCTATTAATACAAACAATTAAGCCTAGGGAGGAAGGCATGACGAAAACCAAGATAGAATGAAAGCTAGGACGCTTGAGCCAAATAGTAAGCCAAGTTGTGAATGCAAAGTAAAAGTTTCTGAAGTAAAATTGCTAACCCAGTGAAGACACAAATGATAAGAAAGCCAAACAGCCTTATTGATGATATGGAGAAGTTTTAGTGATTTGCATAGAAGGTCAAACCAGCCACTGTATTCCCTTTAAGTCAAAGCCTAATCCAGAGCAAGGCCTAACTCTCTTCAATTCTGTGAAGGCTGAGAGAGGTGAAGAAGTTGCCGAAGAAACGTTGGAAGCTAGCAGAGGTTGATTGATGAGGTTAAAGGGAAGAAGCCACCTCCATAACATGAAAGGTCAAGGTGAAGCAGCAAATGCTGATGTAAATGCTGTAGCAAGTGATCCAGATCTAAGCAAGATCACTGAAGATGGTGGTTACACTAAACAACAGATTTTCAATGTAGATGAAACAGTCTTATATTTGAAGAACATGCCATTTATGACTTTCATAGCTAGAGAGTAATAGTCAATGCCTGGCTTCACAGGACAGGCTAACTCTCTTTCTAGGGGTTGGTGCAACTGGTAGCTTTAAGTTGAAGCCAATGCTCATTTACCACTCAGAAAATCACAGGGCCCTAAAGAATGATGCTAAATCTACTCTGTGCTCTAGAAATAGAATAACAAAACCTGAATGACAGCACATCTGTTTACAGCCTGGTTTACTGAATATTTGAAGCCGATTTCTGAGATCTAAAGCTAAGAATAAAATAATTCCTTCCAAATATTACTACCTATTGACAATATATCTGGTCAACCAACAGCTTTGATAGAGATTAACATTGTTTTTATGCCTGCAAACACAACATCCATACCATAGCCCATGGATCAAGGAGTAATTTTGACTTTCAAGTCTTACTGTTTAAGAAATATGTTTTGTAAGGCTATAGCTGCCGTAGACAGTGATTCCTCTGATGGGAGGAGCTCCAAATATCAACATTAACAGGAGTTTGGAAGAAGTTGATTCTAACTCTCACGGATGAGTGTGAAGGGTTCAAGGCTTCAGTGGAAGAAGTAAGAGCAGATGTGGTAGAAATAGCAAGAGAACTAGAATTAGGAGTAGAGCCAGAAGGTGGGACTGAATTGCTGCAATATCGTGATAACATTTAAATGGATGAGAAGTTGCTTTTTGTGTATGAGCAAAGAAAGTAGTTCCTTGAGATGAAATCTACTTTTGGTGAAGATTCTGTAAACATTGTTGAAATGACAACAACGGATTTAGAATATTTCATAAACTTAGCAGATAAAGCAGGGGCAGGGTTTGAGAGGATTTACTGCAATTTTTGAGAGAAGTGCTCATGTGGGTAAAATGCTATCAAGCAGCATTGCATACTTTTCCTATTGTGAAAGGAATAGTTTGATTTTAGACCACAGCAATGTGGCAAGCATCATTATTTTCTTCTTTTAAGAAATGCCCTGCTACTCTAATCTTCACCAACCATTGTACTGATCAGTCAGCAGCCATCAACACTGAGGCAAGACTCTCCATCAGCAAAATGTTTACAACTCATTAAAGGCTCAGATGATTGTTAGCATTTTTTAGCAATAGAGGATTATAAATTAAGGTATGTACTTTTTTTGGATGTAATGCTACTTCACATGTAATAGACTAGAGTGACATAAATATAACTTTTATGTGCACTTGGAAACCAAATATTTTATGTGAATCATTTCATTGCAATATTTGCTTTATTGCCATGGTCTAAAATCAAACCTGCAATATCTCCAAGATATCCCTGTAATTATTTTAAATGTATCAGTTTCTTAAATTATGGAGAAAACAAAATGTGGAGTTACTGACCAAAGTTACTATAATACTAGCTTTTTATACTAAGAATTTTTTTTAAGTCTTAAATTATATGGAAAACAAAAAGTGCAGTTGCATGCTATTGATACAATAGCACCAGCTTTTACAATTGTCCATGTATTTGCCTTTATTGAGATCCTTATTTCTTCATACAGCTTTGAGTTACAGTCAGTGTTCTTTCATTCCACCCTCCAGGACTTCCTCTAGAATTTATTGCAAAGTAAGTTTAGTGGTGACAAGCCCCCTGAGCTTTTGTTTATCCAGGTATTTAACTTCCCCCTTAATTTTAAAGTACAGTTTTGCCAAATATAGTATTCTTGGTTGACAGCTTTTTTCTCTTTTAGAACTTGGAATATATTGGCCCCTTGCCTTCTAGATTCCAAAGTTTCTGCTGAGAAATTTGCTGATAACCTTCTTGAGGATCCCCTGCATGTGATGAGTCACCTTTCTCATTGCGTTCCGGATTTTCTCTCTCTCACTTTTTTTTTTTTACTTTGCAGAGTTTAATTATAATGTGTCTCAGTGTTGATCTCTTTGAGTTCATCTTATTTGGAGTTTGATGAGCTTGTTGAATAGTTATAGTCATGTCTTTCATCAAATTAGGAAGTTTCATCCATTGTTTTTTCAAATATTCTGTTTTACTATTTCTCTCCTCTACCACTTTTGTTTATCACAATGCATATGCTGACTTATTTGATGATATTCCATACATCTTTTAGGCTCTGTTTAGTTTTCTGTACTCTCTTTCATTTCTGTTCCTCAGACTTGATGATTTCCATTGTCCTATCTTTATGTTTGCTG
Organism: Rhinopithecus bieti; assembly: GCF_001698545.2. NCBI lineage: Eukaryota > Metazoa > Chordata > Mammalia > Primates > Cercopithecidae > Rhinopithecus > Rhinopithecus bieti. The sequence continues at coordinate 472,953 of NW_016819911.1, forward strand.
ATCCTTTCTTCTTGCTTAAATCTGCCTTGAATTCATGTGATGATTCTTTCTTTTCAGTTAGTATAATTTTCAGCTCCAAAATTTACTTTTAGTTTTTTTATTTTCTGTCTCTTTGTTAATATTTCCATGTTGTTTATACATGTGTTTTTTACTTTCTCCACATCTTCCTTTAGTTCTGTGAACATCTTTTAGACAGTTGTTTTAAAGTCTTTGTCTAGTAGATTTGCCATTAGGTCTAATTCAGGGACAGTGCCTGTTGAATACTTTTTTTTCTCTGAATGGGCCATACCTTCCTGTTTTCCTTTTTTGGTTGGTGGTGTGATTTTACTGTTGAAAATGATATTTGAATATAATAAACACTAATTCTGGAAATCAGAGTCTCCCTTTTCCTGGGTTTGCTGTTTTCCGTTTTTTTATGTATGTTTTTCATTGTTGTAGGCTGTCTCTACGAGAAGGATCAGCCCGAAGTGTAAATTTAAAGTCTTCTGAGGCTTTCTCTCAGCCTGTGTCTTTTTCTGGGCATACCTAATCACTTCCTAATTTTCCCCATATGTGCAGTTGCTTTTGAATGTCCTAGTCTATACTGTCTGATTATCAGAAGGGGAAAAGCAAAAATAAAGTGAGGAAAGACCAGTGGCCCTTTACATCCCTTAGAAGTCACTTCAGCCTGAGGGGCAGGGGCCTGCAACAATGGGGAGAGGCACAACAATAATGGCTGCCCACCTCTTTGTCTGCACCTTTGTGATCAGAGGAGCAATTAGGGATTAGACACAGATTGCTGATATTTGAAGACAGTGTTCTTTTTGCCCACCGTGGCTCCTTCCAAGGAGCTGCTTTAGGACCATGTGCACAGCTGCCTGCCACATTGCTGCGCACATTGCCTGCCACATTGCTACTGAGGTAAGAGCTGAAATGGACTGAAATTAGCTGCAATTTACTGTCTAAGCCTTCTCTCTGGAGCCTTCAATAGACTCCAGAGTTCCAAAATAGTTACATAAGACAGATTCTGCCAGTGCAATTTTTGTCTAGGTGGGAGACACATTTCGGGTGCTTCCAACTCTTCCCAGAACCCTCTCAACAATGTTGTTTCAGAATAAATTAAGTTTTAGCTATTACATGTAAAGATAACTGTCATATTAAGGCAAGTTCCCTGGATTTTCCTAAGCAAATGTTTTCTCTCCTTGGCTTCACTACAAGGAGAAGATGGCATCAAAGCATAACATATTTCTCAATGCATGCCTTAAAAACAGTCATTCACTATCCTGGTTATATACAAGAATCACCTGCAAAGTTCTTTCTAAAAATTTAGGGATTTCGTATCTGATAAATCAGAACATTTAGGGAATGGGAGTGGGAGGGTTTTTAATTCTCTCAAGTAATTCTAATGCATATGATAATTGATTATGAATCACTAGATTCTAGAAGGAGAGAGATCTCTTACTCTGTGAAAGAGAGAGGCAGAAAGAGGAAGTCACCTTGTAATAATTTGGTCATTGGGAAATGTACAGACATAAGTCGAGCTATGCTTCGTACATTAAATACGTTATCACGGATGTTTGATGAGGGGCCAGAAAGTGTTACCCAATGAACCTCCATAGTACCAAATACAGTCAAGCTTGTTCCAGGTTAGTATTGTCCCTTTACAAGCCGTTAGAAGTGTCTGTAAGCCACTATCTATATACCACTTCTATCAGTTTGGTTTAGGGATAAAAAACCTTGAAGGTTGAAAAGGACAAATGAGATTTGCATTTTTGGTCCCTTCCTACATCTTCAGGATTATTTCACTTTCTGGTGTCTCCAATCCTGCAAACTCTTTCATGTTGCTGAAACTTGATATACTCAAATTATATCCCTTCTGCATTAAGCAATGAAACCTCTCTTCTCAATACACACTCCTCTTTCTCTCACACTTTCTCTCCCTTTTTCTCCACCTCTCCTTCTAGTTAATTCCAAATTATTTTTTTTAAAAGCGTATTTCAAATGGGCTCTTCAAGGAGGGCTTCCCTTGCCTGCCTCTCCACAACAAAGTCAGGTATCGCTCCCTCTTTACATCTCACGTCTCACTCTGTAATTTTTCTTTGTGGCATTTATCAGTCTTGTGTTACACAGTTACTGGTGTGAATATTTGGTAAACTTCTGTCTCTCACATTCAAATATAGGTTATGTAAGAGTCAGGCCTGGGTCCCTTTTGTTTGGTGCTGCCCCAACCTAACTAAGTGCCTTTCCCCTACTACAGGTTCAAACACTACTTGTTAAATGAGTGGAAAAAACCAAAGAGACTTTGTTGTCCCCATCCATGGCAGAAAATGGTTTTATGTATTCATTCAAAAATGTCCTCAATGTGCCAAAGTCGATGAGAATTAAATGATAAATCAAATACAGACTCCTTGAAGTCTTTAGCTACTGTGCAATAAAATATACATATTTAAAGAATGATTCAGGATACTATAAAGGCAACAATAAATTTTATTAGGAAGATCAAATTTCAGGCCTACAAGGTTGCCAAAACAAGGAGACTCTCCACATGAGAAGATTGAGGGGGCCTGACTGCCCTAGGCTTGTGTGACCTCCTACAACACAGGATTTGAGTCCCTGTGTTACCTCATGGCTGTGTGGCTTCAAGGCATTTCACCTACTTGTGCAGCCACTTCCTCCTCTGTGAAAAGGTCACTCTTCTACTGGAAAGGGAACCCTATTTTTACATAAAATGTTTTTAGCAGAATACCAGAAGTTCTATGATACTGAGAAGATAAACAGATGGTGAATCAATATATGAAAAGAAGTTCAGGATCATTAACCATCGGGGAAATTCAAGTTAAGTCCACAATAAGGTATCGCTACACCCCTGTCAGCACAGCTAACATAAACAGTGACACGAGATACTGGTGTGGACACAGGGAAAGTAGATCACTCATACAATGCTGGTGGGAATGTGAAATGATACAGACACCTGAAAAATGCTTTGATGATTTATTTAAAAATGAAACATAAAACTACAACCCAGAAATCACATTCCTGGGAATTTATTCCAGAGAAATAAAGATGTATGTTGATTCAAAAACCTGTACACAAGTGTTTATAGAGGATTTATTTGTTATAGCTCCAACTTGGAAACAAGCCAGAAGTCCTTCAACAGGTGAGTGGTTAAACAAACTGAAGTATAACCACATCATAGGATACTACTGAGACAAATAGATGAACTGTAAATATCTGTAACAATCTGCATGAATCTCCAGTTATGCTGAGTGAAAAAAATCCACAAATGTTATGTACTATATAATTGTTTATGTAACATTCTTGAAAAGACAAAATTATAGAAATGGAGAACAGATTAGTGGTTGCCAGGGATTAAAAAGGTGATGGAGATGGAAAGAAAGTTGGTGTGACTGTAAAAGGGAAATATAGAAAATCCTGGGGGCAAATGAAATGTCCAGTATCTTGATTGCATCCATGTTGATATCCTGGTTATGTTATTGTACTATAGGTTAGGGAAATATTATCACTAAGGGAAACTGCATGAAAGGCTGATGGAATCTTTCTGTATTATTTCTTACAACCACCTGTGAATCTACAATGATCTAAAAATATAAAGATGAGATTTTAGAAGTTAAAAGATGGTAGAAAATCTGAGAAGGGAGTATGTCAGTTTGTCAGTTATCGGATGAGCCTTAGAACTTTGACATCATAATGGTGAGTGATTCTGACTACTGAGGAATCCTCAGGCTTCAAAGATTTACCTGTGCTGCTCTGCGAGGTGCTGCAGACATGACCGATTTTCAGTACCAAGAATGGAAGAATGAAGGATGTTCACATCAATCCAAAAGGTGGTCATTTAAGGCTTCACTGCACAATGTATTCTTTTCATATACATGTTTTGATCATCAAAAAAACCTGGTGGTCTCAGGAAGTGTTCTGTCTTGTTTCCTCTAAAACATATGAACTAATTCTTAACTTTAGAACCGGTTTTGCAGGGTTAGTAATGTTCATAAGATTTAGTGCTGCTGAGCTTGAGGGAATGCTTTGTATTCTCAGGGAAGATGCTTTCCTGGCTCCACAGGAGACAATTTTCTGTATGTCTATGAAAATGTCTGCCCCTCTTTTGAGCTTTTATATTCTATTCAGTCTAGTTGGCCTTACCTATTATGATCACAGATTCCTGTTAGAGCTTGGTTATAGCTTAACCAAATAACATTTAAGCACTTTGTTAAGTTTAGAAACTTTTTGATGTTTCCGGTATTGTTTGGTGTTCTTTAGCAATTTTCCCCAAAATTTGAATATTAATTTAGACAAGATAGGCGTCAGTTTTTCAGAATCATTAATTATCTACATTTTTATGCTAACGTGTAACCAAATTGTAATTACTTCTTTGTAAGTCTCCGTGTTGTTTTGTTTTATGCATGTTGGGCCATAAATTGTGTTTCCCTTTTTATTTTTAACCAGAGTTTAAATGCTGACTGTTATTCAGAAATAACGGTTCACAGGGGTTGGACACTTCTCTCAGGAATAATGGTCTATAGTGGCTTAGGTGATGCAATAGAAATGCACTTTCCAAAAATACAAATTGGCTTAAAACATTAGGAAAATGTGATTTTATTTTTCCTTTAAAAAGCAGTGGAAACTTTTCTTTGGATAGAAGATGATCTATCTGTCACTTTGAATCAGAATTAGCTAACAATAAATATTTATGGAGAACATTACATAGTTTAAGAATGCTTTTGATAGGTTACTTCATTTTAAATTCATTATAACTCCATAATTAGATATTATTCTTCCAGATTACATGTTCCATTTTATTACTATTATGGACATTTTGCCAGATTAGAGACATGGGTACTGCAAATTTCTTTGTGGTCTTTTGACATTTATTGTGTATGCAAGGCATTCTATGTATTCTATTAGTAACTTTAAAAGAATATCTCCAAGCATACTTCAAACACAATGCCCTGTGGCTCTTGATCCCTGACTCTGGGTCATTGGTTCTCCCTCTGGACTTTGGGCACTGCTTTCTGTGTCATCTGCTAGCTTTTCATGAAAAGTAGCACATGATTGCAGTTGAGTAGTTTTATCAGCCTGTTTTCTGCCAGTAGGGTTTGAGGATCTGATAGTCTTCTGTTATTGTATACTCTTTCTGTCTTTTTCAACACAACTTGTCAGTGTTTCTGCAGATATAAAATTCTCAAGAACTTTATGGGTTTCGCATGTTTGTCACTCATATTCGCTCATTAGGTAGAAGTTGGGTTCATCAAGTCTTCTGACATCATCGCTATAGTATTTTTGTCTGCTGCATAGATGGCTGCAAGAAAATGCCCTTAAGCTTTTTGAGTGCCTCTAGTTATATTGAGGGGATCTATATCCCACATCCTTAATCTCTTCAAAGAGCCTTTACTGTACCTGAGTGCTCTCATTGTTTGATCTTTATGAAGGTTTAGTAACAGATTGTATAATCACATATTCAACTTTTGTTTTTCTCTGCCACATTTTCTGAAGCATCCTTTTAATTTTGCCATCACTGGTATCTGAATAGGGAAAGAATCTCACAAATCATCAAGTCTCATTCTCTTGTATTTAACAAGTTCAGGTTCTCTTTTGTTTAACAATTCTTCTCTCAACTTATCTTTCTCTTCTCACATTTTCCTATAAGAAAAAAAAAAGCACTTCTTTCACCTATTTGCTTGAAAACCTATTCACTTAAATATCCAAGTTTACCATTTAAAATGTCCGTACTCTACATAACTAGAGGGTGCAATTTTATTTTGTTGGCCTGCTTGCAGCAAGGATCTCCCTTCCTCCCATTTTCAATGCATGTCTTCTGAACTCTCATCAGCAATGTCTTCAAAATCCATATTTCTACCCAAAGTTTGTTTGTTCTGATTTAACTCTTCTCTAAGGCAAGCTAGATTTTCTCTATAATGCTCCTCCATAACTTCCAAGCCCTCTCTGACAGAGTCTTTAATGTCCATATTTTTTACTAAGAGTCTGTTCAAGACAATCTAGGTGGTGTTTTCTCTAATGCTCCTCAAAATTCTTCTAGCATCCACTTACTCCTGATTCCAGTGCCACTTCTGAATTTTTAGATGCTTATCATAGCAGCACACCATTTTCAGGTACCAAAGTATAAAGGTTTTATGAATTTGTAACAAATAACCATAAACTTAGTGGCTGAAACCAATGAGAATTTATTATGTTGCATGATCAGGAGATTAGATAGGCTTGACTGGATCCTCTGCTTAGGGTTCCATAAGGCTGATCAAGGTGTTTATCAGGGCTGCATTCCTTCCTGGAGGGTTGGGAGAAGAGTTTGCTAATGAGCTCATTCAAACTTTGGGGTAAATTCAGTTACTTGAGGTTGTATACTGAAGTCACCTTTCCTTGCAAGCTGTCACATGGGGCTGGAGTTTGCTCCTAGGGTCTGGCTATATTCCTTTTCATGCTTTCCATGTGGCTTCTGCCAGCAGTGATAGATTGACCAGAATTTTAGCATTGTATAACCCTTGAAATTTGGCATAAAATGCTATCATATGTTTGACCACTGACTTTTTGTTCTTTAGTATTTGATGTGTACAGGAAAGCACTTTTTTTGTGATAGACACCTACAATAAGAAAACCACATCATTGGAAGGTGCTTAATGAACCCTGCTAACCCACAGCTCAGAACAACTCAGACGAGGCTGGAGGGAGCAGAAGTGGCATCTTTTTCTGTTCAGTGATTTGTTGCTTCTGTCTAATACCAAGTATGTATACTACGTATACACGATATGCTCTCCTGATTATCATAAAATGCATTTATACTAACAAATTGCATTTCACTATTCCTTACTATAAGAAAATATAAAGTAATTGTTCTTTTGCTTTTGCAAATGTTTTGATTTTTTATTTACTCAACAGGTATTCCTGGAGGTACTGTTGTGTGCAGTACCCTTGTAGAGAACATAATTGAAAATGTGACAGGCAGGGTCCCTCTTGCCTGGGGCTTCATGACAGATGATAAAATATGAGGGGATATTGCAGATTGTAATTAGTGGTTCTGAAAAGAAGATAGATAGGCTGCCATGTGGAGAAAAAGATGTTACAGGGTTAGAGAGGTGTCATCCAAGAGGGCCTTTCTGAGGTGACATTTAATGATAACATTTAAACCTGAGCTCTGGGATGAGAAGAAGCAGCATTTCTAGACCACGCAGCTGAAACTTCTGGGCTGAGGGAACAACCGGCTTAAGGTGGGTGCAGCTTGATCCTTTGGAGGGAGGGGTTCAGGGAAGGCTGATGTGACCAGAGAAAAATGCCTGGGGAAATTATGTCAGATATGAGAGTGGTCACACAGGTATCCATAGGGCAAAGTGAGGAGTTGGAATATTATGCTGAAGGGCCTCTATAGGAGTATCCAAATCAGGTAAACATTTTTAGTATATTGTTCTGGCTGCTGGGAGACAATAGGTTGAAGGGCAGGCAGAAATGGAAGAAGGGAGACTGGTTAGGGAGGCAATAGTCCTGATAATTATGGTAAGACTTCATCTTGGGAGTGGCAATAAGAATGAAAGATGCAGAAGAGAGATTTGGCATCTATGTTGCAGGTAGAACCAACGGGTGTACTTTCCTCTTCACACTGAACACAACAATTACCCAGCCTAGAAAAATGGTGATGACTTAGTAAATGTCCGAAGGCAGGGAGATGGGAAGAATTGAGGTGTATGGCCATCTATTTACCTGCTCCATTTCTGTTTTCAATATTTATGAAATATCCTGAAAGACAAAGAATATTTCAACACACAAAATCTCACAAAGAAGCTTTTTAGTCATTGGAGAAAAATAAAGTGCTTCTTTGCTGACCTCATCCTGGCTTGCAGTTATGCCAGACACAGATAAGACATGCAAGATTAAGTACTCATTTAAAAAAATCTGATATTTAATCTGAGTGATAATAATGATAGGTATGATTTCCCACAGGCAAGTCATGGGTCAGGTCTTATGCTAAGGACTTTATGCACCCAACCTTGTCTAACCCTTACAGCTGCTCTTGTAAGATTGAGATGGGTCTATTTTCCCTGTTTTACAGCAGTCCTTGGTGTACAGAGGTCTGATGGCTTCCCCCAGGTCACCACATTAGTAGTTAGGGGAGTTCACATTTAAAATTTGGTTTGTTTATCTCGAAGCACAGGCTTTTACCCAACACCTGGTGCTCTTGCCTCTATTCTTTATTTCTTTTCTTTGGATTTGCAGAAGATTCCACAACCATTTGGTTTTCTGTCACCACTGAAATCAACCTTTCCTTTGTGGTGCATAAAAAAACAACTCTCATCTGCTTGGAATCTAGTAAAACATGAAGCGGATTGCATAATGAAAGAAGAAATAGATGAGAAGTCCAGCAATCAAAAAAATCAGAAACAAAGATGAAGATAGTATGTTTTGGATGAGAGCAATTGCCTACAAATTTAACTGTCGAGGTGGTGATATCATAAATAGGACAGAATGAAGATTGTCTAGGCCTTGGCATGAGATCCAAGTGAAGTGTCCTGAAAAAGCCACTGACAAAGATAAGTCTCTATTTTTAAAAGCAATAAGAGTAGTTACCATTCTCTGTATTTAACTCAGGTAAATACATATAGGAAACTAAAATTTATTGGAAAGGTTCTCAGAACCATACTAGAAACATTACCAAGGTATCACCTAGCTTTCCCTACTGCCTTTCAAGGTAGGTTTTATCATTTCTAGGTTTTAGATATGAAAACGGAGGCTGAGAAAGGATCAGTAAGTGGCCCTGGGAGATTGCTGGGGGAGACTGACTAGAGTCCAGGCCAGCTTTCGAGGCAAGACTGTGCTCGTTCTGCCACCCCTCATTGTACCCAACTGTGCTCAGCCAGAAAGATAACAAGACTGCTCATTTCGTCCTTCTTTGGACCTTGCAGACCGTTCACATTCAACTTTTAAGGGCAGTATATTTTTCTTTACTTATTTTGTCTTAATCTTTGTAGTTATGATAGTATTTAGAAAGAGTAGGCCTTTATTTTCTCACCAGAAGCCATTTATTGTCCTGGACACCAATAACCCTTTAATGAGTTTTACAGAATCTATAGTATTCTGCTAAAAACATTTCCTATAAAGACGATGTTCCCTTTCTGTCTGCTAAAAAATTGTGTCTATGGAGGAGCTGAATTTTTAGTTTGCTTGACTCATTATCACAAAAGATGTGCAACATTTTTCATTTTTTGCATATGCTTTTGAGATGGCTCTTTGCATCCAAGCAAGAGTTTTTATGACGTGACAAAATTGGTATCAAAATATTTAATAATGTCTTTGTTTAAGAGACTCAGTTCCTAGAAGATTATTTTATGTACTTTTACATTCATTGGGAATATTAGAAAGTGAAAGTGATATAAGTTATTTTAATTTGGTTATAAGTCCAAGGCCCTTGAGATAGAAACATAGATTTTTTTAAAGATGTTTCTTATCAGTAATGAATGTTGACACCTTGTACTAGTTTTGTCACAATTTTAGGAAATTAGGTACAAGCCTTCCCACACTAAACATCTGGGGACGTTTATGTTTACTATTCATGTGACAATTTTTTTTTTTAGGGAAAAACAACTACTAAAAGAAATAGCTCCCTGCAATCACAAATATTTCTTCCCTGTCACATCTCACTTTAAAAGGAGCATTGTATTGTACCTTGAATCAATTAATCTGTTCGAATTAATAATCTGAATTTAGTGTCTAGTTTTCCACTTATCCATAAAAGGGAGTGGAATGATGTAGGTTGCACTGGACCTTAGCTCACCTCCAGGCTCTGGTTGGAAGCTCTCTTGCTTTTTATGTTGATGCTACGGTAATCAACTCAAGTGGAAAAAATAGTTGACCAATTGCCATATTTGTATTTTCTCAAAATAAGTAAATTTTAGTTTGTATATAGTAATAAAAAGGATTTAAATGTTTGTTTCTTCACAAAGACATTATATTTACTCCAGTTCTGCTGGAGGTTAATAGTAAAATTTGTTCTGTGGGCCGGGCGCTGGGTTGGCTCAAGGCTGCTAATCCCAGCACTTTGGGGAGGCCCGAGACAGGCGGATCACGAGGGTCAGGAGATTGAGCACCATCCTGGCCAACACGGTGAAACCCGCGTCTCTACTAAAAATACAAACAACTAGCGTGGCGATGGCTGGCGGGGTTGTCTGTTAGTCCCAGCCTACTCAGGAGGCTGAGGCAGGAGAATGCGGGTGAACCTGGGGGAGGCGGAGCTTTGCAGTGAGCTGAGATCGGCCACTGCACTCCACCTGGGCGTACAGAGCGAGACTCCGCTTCTCAAAAAAAAAAAAAAAAAAAAAAAAAAATTGTCTGTGATTATGTGTCATTTATTTTATATGACATTAAAACTTCTGTTCTCATTAATTAAAGTCAGATGAGGCCTTCGTGAGCACTCTTGGTATTCATTCGAATGTTAAATGAGAAGTTATTTTTTCAAATAAAATTATGGCTTTTTAAAGACAGAATCTGCTTTATTAATGTATTATTACTAGCAGAGATCGATGAAAACTTTAAAGAAAGAGGCTGTATTTAGCCTACAGTCTCCTTAGTCATCACTACCATTATATTTACTTGTAAAAGAATACAGAAACAATGAAAAATGAATTTTGTTTATGTCAAAAGATGAAGATGACTATTAACTTGTTATAAATGGAATTGTAAACAGATACTTATGAAATATACCATGATCCATGACCCTTACTCCCGAGCACCTAAGGGAGCATCTCTATCTTAGAACTGGGGAAATGTCCGTAGAATCCTGTAAATTTCCAGGGTTCACTGGGGCTTTTTCTCCAGCATAAATACTAAAGTAGATTTCTCCCCCCTCCTCCTCCTCCTCCCTTTTTTCTTCCTTCTTCCTCTTTCCCTTCTCTGCTGCTACTCCTACTCTTCCTCATCTTCCTCCTCCTCTTATGAGTCAGTTTATATTAAATTCACACTTTCTCATTTCTACTGAAATAGTATAATAGTGTCAGTGACTGAGAGTGAAGAAACATAGAGGGACCCTAAGAGAATCCGTTTGAGTACAAAGCTATGTTGTAATATATTTTAAACATTTCCAAGGTAGTATCTAGTTTGTTGATAGAATGTCATGAGATTTATCCCCTCATTCTCAAAGAGCAATCCCATCAGCTAGCCTGATGGTCCTGGAGAGGGAGGAAGGGTGAGGGTAGGAAAGATGAAGGGAGTGCTTCATGAACGCTTCTTCCCTGCAACAGCTTTAGAAGGTGGGTCAACACCCATAGAAGTCAAGTGGTTACCAGGATAAGCTTTCAAGTTAGGTTGTCTGTGTTATAATGTGGGCAATTTACTTTACCTCTCCATGAGTTTCCTCATCTATAAAATGAGGCCAATAGAGACTACATGATGTATTAGGTTGGTGCAAAAGTAATTGCCGTTTTTGCAATTTCAGGATCTAATGACACAGTGTGCAAAAAATATTTAGGAGAGTGATTGGCACGTGGTAGATGCTTAGTAAATATTGTAGGAGAATATCAACTTTGTTCTGGGGTCGCACTCTGTCATCCAGGCTGGAGTGCAGTGGTATGATCACAGCTCACTGCAGCCTCAACCTCCTGGGCTCGAGGGATCCTCATACTTCAGCCTCTGGAGCAGCTGAAACTACAGGCATATACCACCACACCCAGCTAAGTAAAAAAAAAAAATTTATATATAGATGGGAATCTCACTATGTTACCTAGGCTGGTTTAGAACTCCCAGGCTTAAGTGATCTTTCCACTTCAGCCTCCAGAAGTGCTGGGATTATAGGAATGAGCCGCTGCACTAGCCTCTTGTTCTGGGCTTTTAGATAATTCCTTAATTTGGTTTCAAAAAAGTGGACAGTATTAGCACTTTACTGAACTAAGAGAAGAATTACTCAAATAATTTTTTCCAAGTTCACATATGTGGAAGCTTCCACATAGCATCTTCAGATTTGTACACACAGATACTTATGGTAGAAAATCTAAAAACAAGCAGGTGTTTGTCTGCATTTCCAATGGGTCATATATTGTTATTTGTTAATGACTTTAGAGGTGTTATCTAGAAAAATGATTTTATCTGATAACTGATTGTTTCATAAAAATCTTCAGATACAACAGACATAGGGTAAAAAACATTTAAAAAATTTTCAGGAAAAAAGTTATCTTATATCACAAGACACTTTTTCAACCTGTATTCTTATATTCAATGTGCCCTAAGTTCTGCATCTAGATTATTCTTCATGCATGGTTCCTGCAAAATTATTCATTTCATAAGTTCCACTGAAGAGTTTTAGCATCGTCTCAGGAATCAGTGAAGTCACAGGGAGATTTCCACATGAGGCGTCTTTGATCTCATTGTAGCTTTGGTGTCTCCCCAAGTAGTTCTGACTAGTGGGAAGTCCCCGAGTGCTGTGCCCACGTTGCCTGGGAATCCTTCATCAGGTTTATAACTATTTAAAATGTAGGTCCATCTGAGCATTAAATTTGTAAAATAACCCAGGAGATATGTTGGTTTCTATGTTAGAGGTCTAAGGCAGATTAGGCAGAAATTGTCAAAAAAGCAATTTCACTGCTGACAAAATCGATCACCTTCTTACTCTCCCGAGATAAATGGGAAATGTGTCTATCACTTACATAGAAGACCTGCTGGCCTCTAGTTGAGGTATGTTTGGTTTTGTTTTCTAAGTTGGATTCAGTTTGTAGGCTATAGATTTTCAGTTTTAACCAGAATGTATTTAAAAAAAAGTGGTATGAACAAAATCTTAAGAAATTTAAAACAACCTCTGCTTTAAAGGTTAAAATATCTTATAAAAACTAAGGTTGAAACATATTTTAAATCCCTCTAATTCAAGGTTATATATTTTTTAGTCTGTCTCTCCTAAGTAAAACTTCTATAAATACTATTATTATTATTATTA
>NW_016819911.1:488119-544967 GCF_001698545.2 Rhinopithecus bieti
TAGCCAGGATGGTCTCGATCTCCTGACCTCGTGATCCGCCCGTCTCGGCCTCCCAAAGTGCTGGGATTACAGGCTTGAGCCACCGCGCCCGGCCAAATATTATTATTTTTATAAATCATGCATTTTTTAGTCTTTGTTCAGTTCCTCAAAATGTTTTTGAAGTAAGTTTGAGATAGATAATAAATGCATTAATGGTTCTCTGTAAAAGCAACATCTTTAAAAGGTAAAGTGTGGTTCATACTCAATTGACCAGTCAGTCCATAGCTATTTGCTGACATTCATAAAGTGTGTGCAGCACCTTCTTGAGCCAGGCTTCTCTCGACACACATTTTGTAAACGCTCATCTAAGTATCCCCTGTGTTATGCATACAAGGTAATAGAGATGAATTAGGCCTGCTTTTTCCTGGAACAGGGAGAACTGGTATCTTTCCATGAGCACAGCTGCTCCCACAGCATCTAAGAAACAAACTGACAGAGATATTGTTGATTATCTTTCTAAGTACAGAAAATGCTTTCAGATTAAAAAATAAAATGCCACTGAACAACCTGTGGACAGCCAATGGTGTGAACAAAGCCAGCAAAGGCCGCACCTGTGCTGGAGATCCCTTCTCTTTGCCTGGCCCATGGTGAATTTAGTGGCCACCTTCTGGTAAGACCCCAGCTTGGTCGTGTGTTCATGTGGATTAGCTATGAAAGGGCACAGTCAACTTCATATCATCTAGGACAGGTAGAGAAAACTAATTAAATGTTTCCCCAAACTTTCTTAAAATGCAAAACATTTTAATATGATATCTGTTAAGCCAGTAACTAACTTTTTGACCTCCTCTACGGCACTTGCATACTTTGTACTTTTTTCAGTGCAAATATGTGAAAATGGTAGTTAAATTATGGTAACTATTGGAACAATCTCCTTTAGTTTTGATCAGTGGTTTTTCAACAGGGCTCTTTGAGTACTTGGGGAGTGAGTGTTCAGGGGCTGTGGAAGGAAAGTTCAGTGAGGAAGTCTCTAGAACTCCCTCTCCAACATCTCCCAATGCCCAGTCTTATCTGTGTTTTTAAACCTCTAAAATAGATCCTTCTTCACCAAGTATTATTCAATAGTCCATTTAAGTTTGAAAAATTGCTTTTATACTCCCAAATTAACTCTGTAAATAAATGTAATCTAATAATACAAATAGGTCGGGCAGGGTGGTCTCACACCTGTAATCCTAGCACTTTGGGAGGATCACTTGAGGGCAGGAGTTCAAGATCAGCCTGGACAACATAGCAAGATGCCATCTACACACACACAAAATATGCAAATGAAATTAATCAAATAATCATATACTGGATTGCCTGAATTTTTGTATAGCAGATTATTTATTGCTATCTGTAGAGAGGTGACAGTCTAAAACAAAGGTTTGATTCACGGAATGCAGGTTAGTTTTCTAATACACATTCTTAGGCTGGCATAAGGATGGGTAATGTGGCTTCCTACCGTGGACATCCAGGGTTGACACTCTTGGGTTCACAGGGATCGTGCAATTTGTAGCTCCTGCTCTGAACTACCACACACCAAATCTCATACTTATTTGAGTGTTCATCACATGCACTCAACACTCTTCTTTCCTCCTCCCTCCACTCTACCAAACCTCATGCATCACCATAAAAGGTTGAGACAAATAAAATGTTTCCAAGTTATTAATTTAACAGAATCTTCAATGCAGCTATTTGCTTTAGGAAAACATTTCCAAAGCTTATTGGGAAGAAATGCATGTTTGTATCATTCCTTGCATATCTTCTTTTTCGTAAAATATTTCTGTAAAGGTTTTCAGTTTCTGTTGCTTAATGTCTTCTCTATGTTGCAGGTAAAAGAGGGACGTTCAAACTGGAAACATAAAATCTTTGATGAGAGAGTTTTCAAAAAGTCTTTTTTTAAATTGGAGGGGGGAATGGAAACCAGGTTTATGCTGTTATATTGGTTATAAAGCTATATGAATATGTATAAGGCATTTACAACAATGACTGTCACCTATTTCTTTTGCTGTTATTACTCTTCTACAAACTGGCATGAGTAATTAGACATGGGATATATGTAATTATGCATATTTTGGGTCAAGTAGGTGGCCCACTCTCTCATCCTGAGATGGTGTGGAGATAGGGAGTGGGGAAGCTATTGCTGGTAGATAAATAAAATGTGGCAGCCTCTGCAGAAAAGTTTGATGACTCCATAATAAGTTTTACCTAGAATTACCTTTTGACTCAGCAATTTCAGTCTTACATATAGAGCCAAGAAAAATAAAAACATACATTCATACAAAATGTTTATAGCAGCATTGTTCATAATAGCCTAAAAGTGGAAATAAATCATATGTTTGTCAACTGATGAATGAGTAAACAAAATGTGGTATTGGTGCTAGGAACAGGGGGGCATGGGGAATGACTGCTTAATGAGTATAGGGTTTGCTTTATGGGTAATGAAAATGTTCCGAAAAGAGATAGTGTTGATGGTTACATAATATTGTGAATGGACTAAATGTCACTAACAGTCAATTGTATGCTATACGTAACTTTACTACAATTTTTTAAATAGCGAGAGGGTGATAAGTCCATGTATGAATAGACCTTAAAACATTTTCAATTTGCATATTAATGTTGCAGTGAAATAGTGGAGAAAATATTAATCTTTAGTAAACAATAGGTGAACTGACCTCAATCAGAGAATCGTAGTAATGAAGAGTAAGTTTTCTGGGAACCAATAGGAACCAATTTTAGCAAATTGCATATATTGCAATTTATTTATCTTATAAAGAAATAAAATACTGTGGGTTTTTTTCTCTAAAAACATATCGTTTCTTGGCCAAGAGTGTTCCATCCAAATGCCAAATTTCACAAGTATGATTTAACCTGAAAACGAATATTCTGTATATTTGAATAGCACTTCAAGCTACAAGAACACTCAGAGGTTTAACTGGCCCACTTTTCAGTTGTGGAAGCGAGCTCAGAGTAGTTCAGTGACTTGCCTGTGAGGACATAGCTTGCATCACATAGTTACAATTAAGTGTTTAACTTCCAAACCAACCTGTCTTCCACTCTGAGATCTACTTCCCATCACTGTAATACTGCCTGTGAAAGAGCAGAGCCCATCAAGGCTCAGTTATGAGGATGGTACAATTTACACATGTACCCACATCAGTGACAACCAGCTACTGGCATTTCTATCTAGAATGACAGTCTTAATATGTTGTTATAAATATTTTATGTAGCTTAACTTTTTCTCCCGTTTTAAAAAACTGTAGTTCTTCAGAACTACAGGAACACTGGTGCTCTTTCCTTCCAAGGTATTTTGTCAGTATATACATATTTTAAATCTTTAATTTGCAACAAAAGAATGAAAATCTCTGCAAAGCAGTATTCCAAAATTATTCCCCTTTTCCTTAATATAAATTGTTAGACCATCCTCCAACAACTTTTTATTTAGATTTAACTTGGCTGCCTCTGTGTAAATACTGTTTTCTCATTTACCTGTATGTTTTGTTTATTTTTGAGGAAGTTCTGATTACCACTCTCACTTTTCCTTCTCTCCATTCTATGGATTGGAGCTAGCATTGTTCTTAAAACATAAATTTTCCAAACCAGGCTAGTCCAAATGCAGTGGTGTTTACAACTAATTGATCACAACAAGCTACAGATTTATGTATTCCTTCTCCACTTCCACTGCTTCACTTGACTAGCCTTTAAAAAACAAACACATAAATAAATAAAATAAATTTCCAAGCCAGGCATGGTAGCTTGACCTGTTATCCCAACTACTCGGGAGACTGAGGCAGGGGGATCATTTGTGGCCAGGGCGTCAAGATTGCAGAGGCTGCAGTGGCTGCAATGAGCTATAATTGAACCACTGCACTCCAGCCTGGGTGACAGACCCAAACCCTGTCTCTAAAAAAAAAAAAAAAAAAGGAAAATTTCCTATACATGCAGGTTACTCTGCTCAACTTTCTACCCTTGAACCCGAGAAGATGTTGGGCCTTCCAATCCATGCAGGAGTGTTTGAGGACTGGATCTCCTGCCCAAATCTGATATCACAGGGCAACCTGTTATTTTGGAGGCCATGCTTTATTTTCCTGAAATATTTTGCCTATTTTTTCAACCCATGATTTGATGTTGCTGAATCTAGCCCCATGTTTTTTAAAATAATATAAAGTATATTAAAAATATTAGCAACATAGATTGATTTGAAAATAAGCAATTAGCTAATTTATCCTACTCTATTTTGGGGTATTACTAAATTTGATTAGGTACATCAATCTAACCAAAGAGAAGGACCACCTGAAAGCATTCTCCTTCCAGTCCTCACTGAGGACATCAAGAAATGTGTCTCTGTAACTGTTTTTGAGACCAAATATTAAATTCCAAGTTTCTGCCTTAGGCAGAATGAAAAGAAGATAGAGACAGGGATGACATAGAGATGGGAGGAAGGAAAGGAGAGCTAAAGAGAGGAGAGAAAGAAATATTTAGAAAATATTGTGTGGAAAAGTGTACTTTTTTATATCCATGTATGTTTTCACATGTTTAAAAATTAAGGACTAAGCAATATGAAGCAAAAGGAATACACGTTAACCACAATGCTTAAGCTTGAAAAGAATATTGCGTGTTAAATGTTCATGAACTTGGGTCAGGCACGCAGGCACAGGCTTATAATCCCAGCATTTTGGGAGGCCAAAGCAGGCAGATCACTTCAGCTCAGGAGTTCGATACCAGCCTGACCAACATGGGAAAACTGCATTTCTACAAAAAATTAGCCTGGCACTGTGAGACCGGCCTGTAGTCTCAGCTATTCAGGAGGCTGAGACAGGAGGATTGCTTGAGTCTGAAAGGTAGAGGTTGCAGTGAACTGTGATCATGCCACTGCACTCCAGCCTAGGTAACAGAGTGTGACTCTGTCTCAAAAAAAAAAGTCCGTAAACTCTAATAGTTTGTTGTAATAAAGTGATTTTCACAAGCAGACATTTCTTACTGAAATTAAACTTTTTTTCCCAATCATCACTAGTTGCATACAGAGTGATTTTGGTTGTTTCCACCTTTTAAAAATGTTTACTTATTTTATTTTTAAAGGCTTTCAGTTATTTGGAAATAATTGTAAGCATACAGAAAAGTACAAAATAACACTAAGAATACCCATGTGCCATTTACCCAGATTGACCTATTTGTTAACAGTTTACCACACTGCTTTTTCATTTATTTTTTTCTCTGACTCTCTTTTTTTCTCCATATATATGTATGTGCATACCTATTTTTGAAGGACAGTTATATACACCATGGCCCCTTATTATTAAATACTTATGCATTTCCTAAGAATAAGGTTATTCTCTTTATAACCACCATTCAGTTATCAACTTCAGTAAATTTAACATTGGTAGCATGTTTTAATCTCCCATTCATGTTTCAATTTTGTTGGTTGACCCCAATAATGTTTCTTTTCCAGCACAGGATCCACTCTGGGGTCAGGTAATGCAGTTAGCTGTTATGTCAAATACACAGGAGTTTTGAGTCTTTCATTCTGAAGAATGTCAGGATTGAACTGAGCTGAGAAGGACATCACTTTTAAGTGATCGGCATATGTCTACCTCATTTTTTTTAATGCTACTGGGGAAAATAATCAAACTTTGAGCTTCAATTATTGTGTAAGCTTTGATTTCTAAAGTTGTAGTGCAGTAGCCAAGTTGTTCATAAAGATGTTCTCCTTTTTTTTTTTTTTTTTTTTGCTTTTTTTTTTTTTTTTTTTTTTGCATTTGCGCCTTTACAGCAAGTCTTATGATCACAAAATAGGATAATTTGTAGGTTGGCATAAAGGATAGTCAAAAAAGTTCTCCTGGCCAATAAGCAAGCCATGGTGAATGTTCTGAGCCTATTCCAATACCAGATGCATTTGCTGAGGGAGGCTGAGACTAGAGAGCGCCTCCTGTGGGTGAAGGACACTCTTGTCTGCCTGCTTTGATTGATTGTGGCAAATGGTATCTATCAGATTGTTTCCTCAAAGAACTCTGCTCGAATTTTAAGAAAAGTAAATTTGATTTTAGTTATAATTTATAAGAATAAACATTCTACGCCTTTTTATGCCTCATCATTCATGTTCTGAAGCCTCATCCTATAGAAATTTCTTACCATTCTTTATAGTGGTAGGTCTGTCACCAACAATTTTCTTAGCTTCTTTTATCTAAATGTCTTCACCTTCACTCTGAAAGATATTTTCTTCAAGTATAGAATTTTGCTTGCCTTTTCCTGTTCACACTTAAAGCTATTTCACTGTGTTTGGTCTCTGCTGTTATTGAGTGCATGATGATCATTAACACTGATCACCTGTCTCTATTCTCATCATTTTTACTACTTTCAAGATTTTCTTTTTTATATGTTGGCTTTGAGTGTTTGACTTAATATTCAAGCATGGTTTCTTTGAATCTGATTCGCTCGTTCACGCTGTTGTGTGTGTCTGTGTGGTTTGTAAATTTTTATTTCTGCAAACTTGGGAACTTTTAGCATTATTACTTAAGTATTTTTTTTCTAGACCATTTTGTCTCTTCTTTATCTGGGATTTACAGTTATGAGCTATATTAAAACTTTCAAAAATTTAATTTTAATTAATTTTATTAAAAATTTAAATTAATTTAAAATTAATTTTAATTTTAAAATTGATTTTAAATTTATTTTAAAATTTTAAAAGTTTTCATTTTTTTTTGGACAGAGTCTTGCTGTGTTGCCCAGGCTGGAGTGACGTGGCATGATCTCAGCTCCACTGCAATCTCCACCTCCTGGGTTCAAGTGATTCTCCTGCCTCAGCTTCCCAAGTAGCTGAAATTACAGGCGTACACCACCATGCCCAGCTAATTTTTACTATTTTTAGTAGAGATGGGGTTTCTACTAAAATGTTGGACCATGTTGGTCAGGCTGGTCTTGAACTCCTGATCTCAAATGATCTTCCCACCTCGGCCTCTCAAAGTCCTGGGATTACAGGTGTGAGCCACCACGCCCAGCCTAATTTTTATTTTTTAATTGACACGTGATTGTACACACTTACAGGATATACAGTGATCTTTTGATACATAAACGTATAATGATAAAATCAAAATAATTAGCATATTCATCATCTCAAATATTTATCATTTCTTGTGTTGAGAACATTCAGTATCCTCTCCTCTAGCTATTTGAAAATATATAATATAGTCATCCTACAGTGGTAGAAGTATTCCTCCTAGCTATCTGTAATTTTGTGTCCATTACCAATATTTCTCTATCCCTCCATTCCGTCAGCCTCTAGTAAGCTCTGTTCTACTTTTTATGTCTGTGAGATCAACTTTTATTTAGCTTCTACATGTGAGTGAGTACATGCAGTTATTAAACCTATTGCTATTGTCCACATGTTCCCAAGGATCTGTTAATTTTTTTCAACCCCTTTATTCTCCTTCTTCGCACTGGCTACTTTTTTTTTTTTTTTTTTTGAGACAGAGTCTCACTCTGTTGCCCAGACTGGAGTGCAGTGCAGTGGCACAATTTCGGCTCACTGCAAGCTCCACCTCCCAGGTTCATGCCATTCTCCTGCCTCAGCCTCCTGAGTAGCTGGGACTACAGGCGCCCGCCACCACGCCCAGCTAAGTTTTTTGTATTTTTAGTAGAGGTGGGGTTTCACCGTGTTAGCCAGGACGGTCTCTATCTCCTGACCTTGTGATCCACCCGCCTCGGCCTCCCAAAGTACTGGGATTACAGGCATGAGCCACTGTGTTGGCCCAGGACTGGATACTTTCTATTGATTTGTCTTCAAATTCACTGTCTCTTCCATTTGTCATTTCAATTATGCTATTTGGCTCATCCAGGAAATTTTTTCTTGCAGATCTTTCCAGATCTAAAACTTTCATTTTAAAATATTTATATTTCTATGTTAAGACTTTCATATATTTTTATCCTTTCACTTTCACTCTTGAAAGCTAATTTCTTTTATGTAATTGAGCATAATTGTAATAGCTGCTTTTGGTCTCATAATTTGAATGTCTAGATCATCTTAAAGTTGGCCTCAACTCTTGAGAATGTCTCATATTTTCCTGGTTCTTACTGCATCAAGAAATACTTTAGCTCATATGGGAAAAAAAATCATGTTTCATTTTTTAAAAAATGATTTGATAAAAATTTATTTTAAAAAGTTATTTGCTTACAAAGAGCTCTATCTACAAGGAGAACAACCTCAAGAAGAAGTATACATATCCTTGTAAATATTATTTTGAATTTAATATGTTCCTTATGCCATGAAAACCTGTTATCCTACAAACAATATAAAGTAAGGGATGCATATTGTCATTTCAAAAGAGATTTTTACTTTATAAAATATTTCATGGTAGAGTTTTGAAATTATATGGAAGGACTTTCAGACATTTAAAAAAATAACAGAACTTTTCCTTTTAATTAAATTCTATGCTAGAGTCCAGTGCTCACACCCCCCTAGACACTTTAGCATAAGCAGCCCCTGACATCCCTGAGTTTGGGTGCTCTGAACCCTGTTGTTGGGTTCTGAGACACTTTTTCACAATCCTTAGGGCCACAAGCAGCATAGTTTGAAGCCAATGAGTTTAAGATACCTTTGTTTATAAAAATCTAATTAACAACTTTCAGGGCCATCTGTTATGTCAAGCAATTAGTCCGTAAGAGAGAAAAATAAAATGAAAGGGAAAGCAATGAATTATAAAAAAGTTTTCCTCTAGCTTCATTTTTTAACATCATGTATAAGGTCCATGGGAGTTCACTGAGGTTTTTAATTTGTCTTCTTTAAGCACTGTTTATCAGAGAATGGGGCCCTCATTATGAATGTATATGCATAGTAAATATCCTTGGTTACATATTGCCTTAATTTAAAGTAACGTCTTTTGAAATTCAGAGTACAATAGATGTCATCTCAGAATCTTGTTAATCCTTTTGGGTTATTTTCTGCAAATTGTCTTCCTATTTTTATGGAGCAGTTTCTCAATGTGAAGTGCAATAGAGAGCTATTATAGATACTCTACTATCTGGCAGAGTTGGAAATGGAACTTAAATTTCTAAAATTTTATTTAATTGTCTCAACAGATTTCAACAACGAATATCTTAGTAACTGTGATGCTTGACAGAGAAATTGCTCGCTACCTGGGGATTTGAAAAAATGTCTTTTATAGCTAGTTGTTATTCTGATTTTACTAGCACTGAATGTGTGATGTGCAAAGAAATAAGCCATATGATAAAAACACAACCCGGGAAGAGAGAAAGGGCCCAGCTCCTCCTTTTAAAACTGTTCCCTCCGTTGCGGAAGTGGCCTCCCGAGGCTGAGGGGCAGCCCCTGTGCCCTCTCTGAATTCTCGGTCTTCCTCTTTCTTGCGTGAGCTGTGATATCACAAGTGCCACAAGTCCTTTATTTTAAGAGAGATATATGTTTTACTGAAATTCTTTCTTCTGGTTTCATGTTATATAAAGGAATGAAAATAAATTTTAATTAAGGATTCATGCTCTACATGTGCTTGACTTGGTCATTACCTGGAACAAACTTTGCCTTTAGAATACAGATAATAATGTGAAAATAATTATGTAATCTTATGCATTACAATTCTTAATTTATAGCGATTTTTAAATTTCCTTTTTACAGTCTATAGCCACAACAGTAACAAAGTCAGACACAACAAATGACATCATCAACTGGTCACTAATAAAGCTAGGAATAACTTTAAGTTACCAACAAACTATTTTTAGTTAAAATCAACTTTGATTTTGAATTCATATATATTCAAATATGTATATGTTTGATATATATATCAAGGTCATATTTTGTCCCTCCACATTAAGGAATTGAAAACAACGAAGATATAACATTAGTTTATAGATGGGTACTCTTCTTGTATTCCTATTTTAAATTTTGTGTGAACTGAAAGTGATAGCATAATAAAATCGGGCTACAATTTTAGAGCACTAATAACATATATATTTACACATATACAAAAAATTTTGTAAAAATCTTAATAAGAAAGTTCCAATCTTCTCTACCACAATGTTCTTTCAACATCTTCTTTCCTGGTTCCTCCCATCCCTACTTAACCTGATTATCATCCAAGGACTCCATGTTAGTATGAGGAGTCCTGAAGTACATGTTTTGTTGTAAATTTTGACATAAGAAACACCTGACTAGAAACCACATACCCTAGATGCTGGTCCTGAGAATTAGGTAACGGATGCCTCTCCTGAATTGGTAAAAAAGGAGACAAGTCTTTCGTGACACCATAGATTTGGGGGCATTTGTGTGCACACCACTTCAACCCTGTTTTGCTTTTAAGTGTCTGTTCCTTTACATTGATAGAACTGGTATAATTTGTTGAGGTTTTCTTGTGGAGAGGTGGGCATATGTGAGGGTGAGGATGAGGATGAGGGTTGCAGAAAAAGAAAGATGGAAGTCTACGTAACTGAGAACTTTTATTAAAGAAAGTGACATTCAGATAGACAAAAACAAGAAAATATTTGTATAGCATTGTTCCTTATATAAAATTCTCTAAAAATGTGAAAATTTCTTGCTGTTGTGACATGAAGTCCAATATTTTAATTTAAATTTAGTTTGACTGCATGATGTAATAACGTCTCTAAAAAACTCAGGGCAACCAGAATTTGGCCTAAGAAATCAATTGTTTCTGTACTAGTGGATTTCTGTAATACATTTAAAATAAAATAACATTTATATTCGCTGATTAAAGCAGACACTTCTGCATTGCTTCCTAACCTACATGATATGTGTGCCCTAAATAAAAATTTAATCTGGAAGAAGATGAGTAGAAGAGGGATGGGGCTTAGGAGATTGATTTGAAATAAAATATAGCTTTTTCGGGTTTGTGATTTTCCTTTTGTTAAAGTGATTCGTGTTACCAGACAAGAAAGAATTCCTATTGCAATCAAGAATTGAGGCTATCTGGCTAGCTATTTATGTATACCTGACTTAAGAGACTCCAACATGATGTTTCCAAGCCTTACATTAAAAGAAAAGATTTTTAGATTGTACTCTCTATTTGCAACACAATTTTGAGCAGATTAGCTCTCTCTCTCTCTCTCTCTCTCGCTGTGTGTGTGTGTGTGTGTGTGTGTGTGTGTGTGTGTAAGAGAGAGAGAGACAGACAGAGAGAAAGTGAGGGAGACAGAGAGCCTCCAAACCCAGGACATTCCATAAGGACAAGGCCATGATTTTTATTAAGGAATGAAGGGCAATCACAGCGCTTATCAAGAATAACTTCATTTGAAACATGCTTTTGTTTCAGCCTTTTTTGAAGGACTATTTACAGCAATTCAGCAGAGTCTACATAATTTAGATACATTTGTGGCAAGATTGCCAGTATTGCTGGGCAATAGTAAGTTAAAAAAAGTAGTAAGTTTTAAAAAAGTAAGTTAAAAAAAAGTAAATGAATACTGGAAATATATTTGCTTAAGTAAAATGCATTAATTTAGTTAAAACAGTGTCTAGATGACAGAAAACGCTCAGGCTTACAGCGGCACCACTCATCATGGCTCCTGAGCAGCCATGCTGAATGCGTATTTTAACATGTTCTCAATTCTTGATTGTGGATTAACTGCTGGTTACCCTAAGGATTTGTTTTTACTGTATATGTTTTACTTATTGTATAGGTATTATATTGATTTTATTGTATAGCTATTATGAAAATTTCCTTTGCCCTACAAAATGCAAATTTTAATTTATGTTCTAAATGGAATATTGACATACTATCCATGCCAGATAAAAAGGAAAAGCAAGAGCTCACCAATATTAGTGGTAGATCAGAAATGAAAGAAAGGGAACTTTATTCTTTAAGCAACAATCTACCTCACAGCAAGTGTTCTATGGTGAGGAAGCCATAAAACATGAAAGAGGAAAACACATCCCTTAGTGGACAACTCCTGATGATTGCAGTGTGGATTTCCATTCTGTAAACATTGTTTTGCAGGTTGTTTCTGGGCTTCCAATGCCCTGGAGCCTCCCCTTTGGCTGGGACTTATGAGGGCACCCTCTTCCCAGGTAGAGCAGCAGTGGGAGGAAAGCCCAAAGGCAAACACCTGCTCATGAGGAGCCCTGGCTAAAAATTTGACAAAGGGAAAAGAAATCCTCACTAAACTGACAACATCTGTGAAAAATTAGTGATTGTGTTAGTTTGTCTTCATGCTACTATAAAGAACTACCTGAGACAGGGTAATTTATGAGGAGAAAAGGTTTGATTGACTCACAGTTCCACGGGCTCCACAAAAAGCATAGCTGGGGAAGCCTGAGGAAACTTACAATCATGGCAGAAGGGTGAAGGGGAAGCAAGCTGTCTTACCATGGTGGAGCAGGAGAGAGAGAGAGAGTGAAGGGGGAAGTGCTACAAGCAGATCTTTTGAGAACTCTGTCACAAGACTGCACTAGGGGGATGATGCTAAACCATTAGAAACCACCTTCACGATCCAACCACTTCCTACCAGGTGCCTCCCCCAACACCG
The DNA here is from genome assembly GCF_001698545.2 of Rhinopithecus bieti. Taxonomy (NCBI): domain Eukaryota; kingdom Metazoa; phylum Chordata; class Mammalia; order Primates; family Cercopithecidae; genus Rhinopithecus; species Rhinopithecus bieti. The sequence goes on from NW_016819911.1 coordinate 500,615, forward strand.
GGGATTACAATTCAAATGAGATTGGGGTGGGTTCACAGAGTCAAACCATATAATTCTGCCCTGGGCCCTTCCCAAATCTCATGTTCTTTCACGTTTCATGCCTTCCTAACCATCCTCCGAAGTCTGAATTCATTCCAGCATTATCTCAAAATTCCAAGTCCAAAGTCTCATATGAGAAAAGGCAAGTCCCTTCTGCCTATGAGCCTGTAAAATCAAAAACAAGTTAGTTACTTCTAAGGTATAATAGGGGTACGGGCATTGAGTAAATGCTCTCATTCCAAAAGGGATAAATTGGCCAAAAAAAGGGGGCAACAGACTTCTTACATGTCCAAATCCCAGCAGAACAGTCACTAAATGTTAAAGCTCCAAAATAATCTCCTTTGACTCCATGTCTCACATCCAGGGCACAGTAATGCAAGGCCAATGTTGTTCTCTTGCGATACCTTTTTGGAGTGTTACATAACATTGAGCAGCATTCCACAGCCAATCAGATGACAGCTTATAATTTATACAAGTGTATAGCCCCAAGCATTCTTTAGCTGTCTACTTCCTGCTGCTCAGAAGTAGAAAATGGATTCATGAAAAAGGTAATGAGGTCTTGCACTTTTATGCCCTGGGGAGCAGAGCTCCCACTTTGAACCTGAAATTCAGGATATTAACTATGATGAATCATTTTTTTAAGGTGTACACTTTACACTTCTCTGGAGTAGCAGAGTCATTTATCCTATTGTAGGAGTGGTAGAAAGTATATAAGAAGGTAGTTTGTTAAACAGGAAATTGAGAGTAGTGAGCCACTTCTTTTTTCCCATGTAGGAGACAAAACACTAGATTAACTATACCACAAAGAGATAAGAAAGTTGTGTAACATGATAAAAACCAACCTGGTCTTTGGAGTTTGACAAGCCAAGATTCAACTCTCAGTCTCATCACTGAGGGATGTATAACCTTAGGCAAAGATTCCAAGCCACGGTTTCCTCATCTCAACAATGGCAGTGGTGATAAGGCCCAGCTTCTCTGGTCATTACTGACACCTTATTGGTGGTTTGGATAATGTCAGCACTCATGGCTCTGCACATATTGCCTTTCTCTGTCAATCGGGGCTCACAATTGACATTCAAGCAACTACTTGGCTATTATTTTGTCTCTGCTGCTGGAATGAGAAAACTAGTAAAACATTCTAGAATATCCTAATGGAGCTACAATGTACCTAATAGTAAGACTCCAGCTCTCTCTCAAGATCACCCAGAGGCAATGCATAGAAAGGGATTGCAGTTAGACTAGCAGACATTTTCTCTCCAGCTGCCTCCTTCCTTCACAAAAGACCCTCAGAGAATGTCTGCTTCCCAAATTTAAGATATTTAACAAGTGAATTTCACAAGTTTTTATCTATTGGGTGTTTTATAATTCTATTGGGTGCTTTAAAGTTGTACATATTCTACAAGAATTGAAGAATATATATCTTCACTCCAAATATCCTACAGGGGTTACTTGAAAATTACCCTATTTTTAAAGATAAGAGCACTGATATAAAGTGTTAACTATTAAGCTACGCTATAAATTATAACTTTAGCCCACTGATTATAAGTATGTTAACATACATGCCCTAAATGCTCTTGAAAGGATCATAGTTGTTTCTTAGAGAAAACTGGTTCATGCCTTTATGTATCAACTCTGAATTTTTCTTAGAATTCTGAATTTCATGTTTTTTTCACTCCAAGATTCACAGATGAAATGTGATTTATACCTATGTCAAATGAAAAGAGCACCCTATTTTCCCCTTTTGTGTTACAGGTTTCTACTGTACAATTTCTCATTGAAAACTGCCTCAGCATTTTTGGAGAAGACATCACTTCCCCCTTGGGGAAGAAAGAACTCGACTTGAAAAAACAGTGATACTTTAGGTACCTTGAAAAATTCAGCTGGTTTTGATGAGAAACAGTCAGTGGGACTGCCAGGGGTCCTGGCAGATGCTTAGGCAGTGGCTGTCCCAGATTCCAGGGAATGCCCCAAACCCAGTGATGCAGGACCCAGGACTCCATCTGCTCATTCTTCATAAGATTGGCTCACAGGTCATCTGCTGAGAAGGTCATCTTCTCCATCTTCACTGTGCTCACTGAATGAGGACATTCCAAGATCCCAGCTCATCCCATCTGAGCTTTCCTTTTCCCAATCCCATGCATCTGTGTTTGAGAAAATCTTCCCACATGATAGATCTTCTATTTTCCCATTTATGCCATGTGGTATTACTTTTTTATTATTAATAATAAATGCACATATTTTTGGTGTGTACATGCATATTAATCTGTTTTGTGTTGGTATAAAACAATACCTGAGCTGGGGTAACTTATAAAGGAAACAGGTTTATTTGGCTTAGGGTTGTACAGATTTACAAGAAGCATGGCATCAGCATCTGCTTCTGCTGAGGGACTCAGGAAGCTCGTACACATGAGGGAAGGTAAAGGGGAGCAGGCGGGTCACATGGCAAGACAGTAAACAAGAGAGATGGGAGAAGATGCCAGCCTCTTTAATCCACCAGCTCTCCTGTGAACTAATAGAGCAAGCCCTTGCTCATTACCTTGGGAAGGACACTAAGCCACTCATGAGGGATCCAACCCCATAAACTGAAACCTTCCCACTTGGCCGCACTTACAACATTTGGGATCATGTATCAACAAGAGATTTGGAGTGGACAAATATCCAAACTATATCACCAGGTGATAACTTGATATATTCATAAATCTAATCAAGGTAATTGGTTGGAATATTTATCGTATTAAGTATTTATCTCTATATTATGTTGGTGTGAAAGTAATTACAGTTTTTGCCATTAATCCTTGATCCATGCAGGCTTTTCTAGAAAGAGTTTCATGGTCATGCTTGCCAAATCCTGTATTTTTCTTTAGGATGGTCAAAACATCTATTAACATATTAGCATCTTAGAGAAAATTTGCAGTAAAGAAACCCACAATTTTCCACATGTATTTGACCTTGGAGACACTTTTGGCGTAACCTCATTAATTAATAATCCTGAGAACATACGTAAATAAACATTGCTCTACGTTTATTTTCTTAAATCACAGATTTCACCATTTCGCTTACACCCACTCAAAAACATTCAGTGAATCTCTGCCTTTTTTTTTTTATAGTAAAATGTCCTTTTGAAGATCCTCCACAATGCAACCTGCTCTTTTAGTCTAATTTTATCTTTGCTGTTTCCCAGTGTAGGTCTGTGGCTTTCATAAAGGTCAAACACTTTACTCTTTCCTAAACAAGACTTACTCAAATTTCTAACTATAATCCTCTACTCCCTTTGGTCTCTATATATCCACACACTGGGTAAGCCATTTACGATCTCCTCTTCACCATGTTTCCCCTGAGCATTCCAACTCAAATTAATTGTTCCCATATAACACACGAGGACCCGACCTCAGTAGGCACTGTACCACTAAGAATATGTTGGCATATTTATGTATTGTCCAGAAAAATAAAATTGTTGTGGTAAACGAATATATCTTGAGTTTTATATGACTTTTTTTTTTTTTGGATCTAAGAATGTTTAAAACTATTACTTTTAAAGCCTGGCTTAATGTCTAGTAAAAATGCATGTATTAATGAATATGTGTAGTTTTCTAAGAATGTAGGGATTTTACATGAATTGCTAATAACGGTACACTTCAAAACTGAAGAGGTAGAAGAGCACATGAAATTTCAATGAATAGTAAAAAGACATTAATTTGACTAACTTAGTACATTTTTTTGAGACAGATTTTTGTTCTGTCACACAAGCTGGAATTCAGTGGTGCAATCATAGCTCACTGCAACCTCTAGTTCCCAGGATTAAGGGAGCCTTAGTCTCCCAAGCAGGTGGAACCACAGGTATGTGCCACTGTGCCCAGCTAATTCTTTAATTTTTTGCAGATACTGGATCTTGCTATTTTGCCCAGGCTAATACTTGATAAGAGTTTTAAGATATGATTTCACAGCTTGTACTTATTCACAAGTATGTACTGGAATATACTATTTTTATTCAGCATGCCAAAAGTGAAATATTGATGTGATATATTTGGGGATAATTGCATTTGTGTGAAAATTCTTTTAAATATTTTATCCACACCTGCAGAATAAAAGGGACAAAAAATAAAAACACCTTTAAAGCCATCTATGAGTTTTTGAGCTAGAAAGTAAGAGATGCAAAATCTCTCAAATTTGAAACGAAGACGACATGAAAAAATAAGAAAGAAAAGCTGAGATTTGACTAATTTGTCAATTGCGACTCATAGAGGAGATTCTTGCCATATGGAAATACTGTAGTTAGTAAATGATAGTTTTCCCCTCATGATATTCAAGCACAATATCTCTTTGAGAAAGGCAATTTATTTCTTAATTTTGAAGAAAGATCCTAGGGACTGATAAACTGTGAAAGGACCCAACAGTGTAATCGAGAGTGAGTAAAAGGCAATTTGGCTTTCTGATATTGGCCTTTACCACAGCTGAGAGTAAGACTGTGTAATCATTAATCAGTCTGCATGTACTGGTACACTTAATATTAAAAGTTTCCAAAAACAGAGGAAAGGTACATAAGATGGATAACAAAAATCCTAGAGGGGAAAAAACTCATAGGCTACCTGTGTCAGAAAATTAATTTTTGTTGATGGTAGGGATTAATTACTACAATATATTGCATGAAATATATATACACACACAATTTTTATTCCACAAAAGCAACATGTAAGACTTTGGGGGATGGAGTATATATTAGTGCAAAAAGCCACCTTTTGTTAAGAAAGCACTGGGCACTGCCTTTCACGTTTTCCTACACTTCTTTCCACATTAGCCAAATGAACCCGTGCTCTAAAGACCTGTAGTTAATGTCAATTCTATGTTCCATTTTTTTTCTGTTTTATTTGTCCATAGCATCTAGGAAAACACTCATTTTTTTCCCGTAGTCCTCAATGTCAATGTGAATTTTTCGGGCTTAGTCATTTCAAAGAATGAAATTGTTCCTTGGACAAGTAAAAGAAAATTCTAGAAAATAAAATTGTCAAAGAAGAATTATAATTTTCTAAAATAGAAAAAGAGAAACTACATTGTGAGTTTTTTCCCACAGATGTTATAAATTTTGTTGGGAGGAAATGCATGACTATTAGAATCTTAACAAATATCACCCTATTAGTTCTGCAGCAAAGAGCAGAGATCCATGGGAGGAAATAATTTGGATTATCTACAGTTACGTTGGGAGATCTAGGAAGAAGGACCTCGGAAGAGGCCACCACGCATGGCCTCTCCAAAGATTTTTGATTAAAAAAAATGCTGTTAGGCTGGGTGCGATGGCTCATGGCTGTAATCCCAGCACTTTGGGAGGCCAAGGTGGGTGGATTACTTGAGACCAGGAGTTCAAGACCAGCCTGGGCAACGTGGCAAAACCCCACCTCTACTAAAAATATAAAAATTAGCCGGGCATGGTGGCACACCCCTGTAATCTCAGCTACTAGGGAGGCTGAGGCAGGAGAATCGCTTGAACCTGGGAGGCAGAGGCTGCAGCGAGCCGAGATCATGCCACTGTACTCTGACCTGGGTGACAAAGTGAGACACTGTCTCAAAATTTAAAAAAAGAAAAAGAAAAAAAAGAAAAAAGCAGTTAAATCTTGGACCTCTTATTTATAGTGTCCAGTATTACACAACATGAAAGCACTAACATTGGAACTTTTGATTATTGCCCAATGTTCAATTAAACAACATCTAACATAAATGTATATACTATTTTACCTATTCTACGGGTCATTTCTAGATATTATGGTATCTTCTCTTTGTGGGAAGGCTAGTACTTGCTCTTTCAATTGGCACATTTTGCCCAGTTCCCTGCCTGTCCCAAAAAGAGCTTGTAAAAGTGGATGCCTAAAAATAATTAACATGCTGTATTTTCTGCTTTGTGATATCAAGATTAGCCCAATATTTAAATATGTTTCTAGTACATCTGATTTGAAAAATAATTACATGTTAAATAATCTAGATCATTGCCCGATTTAAACATTTTATACCATGTGCTACAAAGAACAAATTAAAAACTTTCTGAAGAAGGCAAATTTCTACTTTTCTATGCTATTACTCATGGTTATGTTTCAGATAAAACTGGGAAATAAAAAGTTTGTTTCTTCAAAATAAAAAATGAACTAGCTGGGAAATTTTAAAAGAAATAACAATAAAAACACTGACAGAATAATGGTTACCTCTGTGGAGGGAAAAAGCTAATGGGATAGAGAAAAGCTGAAAAGAACCATCAAGCATATGTGTACTATTTCATTAGTTTAAAAAAAGACTTAAAAATTCTAACATTATGTCATATGCTTCAGTTACCTATAAAAATAGATATTTATCACATAAATATCTGTAGCATATGCATGAATGTGTGTGTAAGTACATACATGTATATGTATAAACATATAAAACATTGCTCAATAACTAAACAAGTAAACTATGGAAATTTTTATCACAACTTTCTTTTCTTATGTTTTTGTGATTTCTCTATATTGATGCATGTGGATCTGATTTACTCAGTCTAGCTGCTATACAATAGTATGCCATTATATGACTAATGCATTAATCTCTGGATAGATAGATAGATAGATCAATATAGATATATATACTGATCAAACTTCCTGCAGGTTTGCCTAGATGGTTAGCTTTCGAAGGAAGTTTTAAAAAATCATCTCCAGGCCGGGCGCAGTGGCTCAAGCCTGTAATCCCAGCACTTTGGGAGGCCGAGACAGGTGGATCACGAGGTCAGGAGATCGAGACTATCCTGGCTAATATGGTGAAACCCCGTCTCTACTAAAAAATACAAAAAACTAGCCGGGCGAGGTGGCGGGCGCCTGTAGTCCCAGCTACTCGGGAGGCTGAGGCAGGAGAATGGAGTGAACCCGGGAGGCGGAGCTTGCAATGAGCTGAGATCCGGCCACTGCACTCCAGCCCGGGCGACAGAGGAAAAATAAAAAAAAAAAAAAAAAAAATCTCCATTAACTTTTTTCTGATTATTAAATTGTGCTTCTGTTTTAATTATCTTCAACTTTCTTACTGTTCTTTCCATTCTCTAAGCTACTTCTTAAATAAACCACTTAATTATCTTTTGTAAGAAGATATTTGGGGCTATTAATAACTTTCCAGATACTTGTTTTAGCTGCACCTCACAAAATTTTGATTTTGTTTTTATTTTTTTCCATATTTTAGTATTTTTGCTGCATTCACCTTTACATTTATAGTTTTCTTTGGACTTGTTTTTTTAAGCCATTAATTTTTGGGCTTTTTTTTTTACATCTTCCAAAACTGTGACCTTTTAAATTACTATTTGTAAGTTAATTCTAATTAGTTTCCTCGTGATCAATAACACAGTTTAATGATTAGTGTTTGTGACTGAGAGCATAGCTTACTTTTTGATACCTTCATATAATATGTAAAAGATCAATCAGTGTATCTGGGCATATGCTTCACCTTATAATTTTTCCTTTTCACTTAGCTGAAATATTCAAATTATTCTCTCCACCTACTTTGAAATGTACCAAATAGATTTTTTGTAAACTATAGCCTCCCATCGTCTAACATGCTCTTATTTCTATCAAACAGTGCCATTTGTACCAATTAATCAAGTCCCTTTCATTCCCACTCCTACTGCCCTTCCCTGCTTCTGGTTAAACACCAAATCTACTCTCTACAATATGAGATTCACTTTCTACCTTTCATGTATGAGTGAGAACATGCAATTTTTGTCTTGTTTGTTTCTATTCCAGTGTTGGCTTATTTCAGTTAAATTATAATGATTTCCGGGGTTTCTATTAATGTCGCTGCAAAGACCAGGACTTTCATTTCTTTTTATGGCTAAATAAGAATTTTCTTTGTTCATTCATCCTCTTGGGGCATTTAGACTGTTTCCCATATTTTGGCTATTTTGAATAGGACTGCAATAACATGGGAGTGTGAGTATGCTGCTTTCATATCTTTTCCTCTTTGAGAGCATATTATCAGTAGTGGAACTGTATGGATATGTGCTTGGTCTATCTTTAGTTTTCTGAGGAACCTCCATACTGTTCCTCCATAGTGGGTCTGTAAAAATACGTGTACGAGAGGTCCCTTTCTTACATCCTGGCGCAGTATCTGTTATTTATATCTTTTTTGATAAAGGCCATTCTAACAAGGGTGAGAAGCCAGATCTCACTATGTTTTGTTTATTTGAATTAGCTCTGATGATTAGTGATGAGCATTCATGTCATATGCCCTATTGGCCAACTGTGTATTCTTTTTTGGGAAATTGTCTATTCAGGATCTTTTGCTCATTTTAAATCAGATTAAATGTTAAAGGGCTATTACACTCGCTCACTGGATTGGAAAAATTAATATTGTTAAAAGTGCCAATAGTTACCACCACTGTTACATGGAATACAAATTGATCAAGTATTTATATGATATTCATTATAATATTCTATAAATATATAAATATTTATATAAAGATACCAATGATATTCTTCACAACAATAAAAATGATCCTAAAATATATAGAATCACAAAAGATCCCCAATAGTCAATTCAACCCTGAACAAAAGGAACAAAGCTGAAGGCATCACATTACCTGATTGCAAAATTTACTACAAAGCTCTAGGTACCAAATCAGCATGGCTGTGGCATGAAAACAGACACCTGGATCAACGGAAGAGAACAGGGAACACAGATATAAATCCACACATTTACAGCCTACTCATCTTTGACAAAGGCACCAAGAACATACAATAGGGAAAAGACATAAGTGGTGCTGAGAAAACAATAACCATATGCAGAAGCATAAAACTAGACCCCTTTCTCTTACCATACATAAAATCAAATAAAATGGATTAAAGACTTAAATCTAAGACTGAAACTATGAAACTACTGGAAGAAAAGTTAGGGAAAAAACTCCAAGCCACTGATCTGGGCAAGTATTTTTTCAAACACCTCAAAAGCATAAACAACTGAAGCAAAAATAAACAATTGGGATTACATCAAGCTAAAAAGCTTTGGTACAGCAAAGGAAACATTAAAAATGAAGAGACAACCCGCAGAATGGGAGAAAATATTTGCAAATTGTCTATATGACAAATGATTAATAACCAGAATACATGAGGCACTCAAACAACTCAACTTTAGGGTAGTAACATATTATGAGCATGTGAGCGCTTTCCTATAAAGTATGTAATCTCTGAAATATGTTTAGATTGATAATATCTTACCTGAATGATTGATAATTTAGATTGATAATATACTTACCTGAATGCAATTCAACCAGTAAAGGTGAAATTTCTCTGTTTCACAACTATTCTCCTCCAACTTTTACAATAGTATAGTACAAAGTACAAAATATAGAGCATACAAAAAAAGCCTAAGAACATTTCTATTAGTGCTCCTTTTATAAAATTAAAAAAGGAAAACAAAACATGTTATGTAGTATAAAAAGACATCTTGAATTTATTCATTTATTTATTTATATTTTATTTTTTCAAATTCTGCGTATGACCTTAAGGAGACCATATCCAAAGCATTATTAGAAAAGCTGTTCAGTTGATTAAGATGGGAGCATAAGTGCTTGAGAACAATGAATGGTAGCAGCTGGATCTCCTGCTAATCAAAATGACAACATACTACTTTTAAACAAACATAAATGGAAAGTAGGACATCTATAAGAAAACTTAACTCTTTTGGAAGGAAGAAATTTTTGTTTTTTAAGTAATCAAGGACATAAAGTAACATAAACAAACAATGTTAATCTGCTAAGAAAGAGAATCTCAGCTATTTGAGTAGTTTACACGAAAAGTAACAAATAATTTTACATCACTTAAAAGCAGACTGAAGTCTCCCACATCAATTTGTCATTTTAATAGAGGAAACCATGTTAACATAATATTTTAGCAGTACAGAATTCATGGGGCTTTTTTCTTTTTATCTTATAATTAAACTCATAAAAGCTGAGTTAACATTGCCAAAATTTTAATGGCTTTCATTGCTTTTCTTCAGACTCACTTGGAATTGTTATAAATTAAGACAAATAAAGTTTATACAAGTGGTGTCCAATCTTTTAGCTTTCCTGGGCCACATTGGAAGAAGAAGAATTTTATCGGGCCACACATAAAATACACTAACACTACGATAGCTGATGAAATAAAAAACAAAGTCACAAACAAAATCTCATAATGTTTTAAGAAAGTTTACGAATTTGTGTTGGGCCGCTTTCAAAGCCATCCTGGGCTGCATGTGGCCCGCAGGCTGTGGGTTGGACGAGCATGCTTTATATAAGCCTTCTAAACTTTCTCTGTCCATACAAGTTTTTTCTTTCACTACCCTCCTTAACTTTCTCAACAACCAGACTCTTTGTTTTAAGATAAAACTACTCTCTTTTCCCACTGATGAATAAAAACACGTTCAAATACTTCGCATACATGCTTGGTCTTTTCTGAAACCATTGCTCCCAGGATAACTTCAACGTTCATCTTTAGCCAAAATATATAATTTCTCATTTACAAAAAGTTTGGAAGTTAAGTGAGTACACAAAACAACTACTTATAGCTGTGTGTGCCATTTTTACACCATCTTAAAGTGGAAAAAATGAACATATTCAAAATTATAATCAAAAGGAATAAAATTTTATAACATATGCAAATAATGAGCAAAAATTATGGTCTAATATTTCAGTGTTCTATCTTGCATAATAATTGTCCAAACATTCAAAGATTAAGACAAATAAAGTTTATACAAGTGGTATAATTTATGTTAGACTAGGTTCCTAAAGTTAACTAAAAAATGTGGAAATTATGTTTAAGCAGACTTACCACTTAACATAATTACTGTTGAATAAAAGGTTTTCAGAATTATAAGTAAATTTAGTTAAAATCTATTTTTAAATTTTTAAAAATGTTTATAGATTCATGGGGTTCATGTCCTGAGGTACCTGTGTATCAGAAAGGAAAGGAAAGGAAAGGAAACAATCAACAATTGCTGAAACAACTGTACAGCAAAGTAAATAATAGAGAAGAGACAACCTACAAAATGGGAGAAAATATTTGCAAACCATGCATATAATAAGGTGTTAATACCCAAAACATATAATAAATCAAACAACTCAAATAACTCAGTAGTAAGAAACATAGCCAGATTGAAAATGGGCAAAGGGTCAGGTGTGGTGTTTCACGTCTGTAATCCTAGTACTTTGGGAGGCCGAGGGGGGTGGATCATTTGCGATCAGGAGTTGACCAGCCCGACCAACATGGTGAAATCCTGTCTCTACTAAAAATAGAAAAATTAGCTGGGCTTGGTGGTGGGTGCCTGTAATCCCAGCTACTTGGGAGGCTGAGGCAGGAGAATCGATTGAACCCAGAGGCTGAGGTTGCAGTGAGCTAAGATCATGCCATTGCACTCCAGTCTGAGTGACAAGAGCATAACTCTGTCTCAAAAACAAAATGGGCAAAGAATGTGAATAGATAATTTCCAAAAGAAGACATACAAATGGGCAACAGGTATATGAAAAAAAATGATCAACATCACTAGTCATCAGAGAAATGGAAATTGAAACCACAATGGTATATCATCTCACACATGTCAGAATTACTATTATCAAAGAGACAAAAGATAAGTGTTGATGAGGATGTGAAGAATAGGGAACCCTTGTGCACACTATTGATGGGAATATAAATTGGTAGAGCCATTATAGAAAACAGTGTGAATGCTCCCCAAAAAATTAAAAATGTAACCATGTGATCCACAATCCCACTGCTGGTTATATATTTAAAGGAGATGAAATCAGTATGCTGAAGAGATCCGCACTTCCATGTTCATTACACCATTATTCACAATAGGTGAGATAAAAATCAACCAAGTGTCTATAATGGGTAATGAATAAAGAAAATGTGGCATATATACATAACGAAATACTATTCAGCTATAAAAAAGAACAAAATTCTGCCATGCCATTTGCAATAACATAGATGAACCTGCAACACTCCACGTTAAGTGAAATAAACTAGGAACAGCAAGACAAACACCACATTATTTCACTTGTATGTAGAATCTAAAAAAGTCTAAACAAAGAGTAAAATGGTGGTTACCAGCGGTTGACAGGTGGGAGAATTAGGAAAATATTGGTCAAAGTATACCAACTTTCAGCAGGACAGGAGGAAAAAGTTCAAGAGATCTATTGTACAGCATGAAGGCTATAGCTAACAACAATAAATTGTATATGTAAAAATTGCTAAGTGAGTAGATGTTAAGTGTTCTCGCCACATACAAAAAAAAGTGTGTGAGGTAATATATAATGTAAAATAGCTCAATTTGCCCACTTCACAATATACACACGTAACAGAACATTGTGTTGCACAACATAAATACATAACATTTTTAATTGTCAATTAAAAAAGCAGATTAATATCTAATAATATTTTAATATATGTAAAATAGTATTGAATCTGTGTAAAACTAAAACATAGCTATGAAGCTTACAAAGAAAACTGGTATAAAATAAGAAAACTGGTATAAAATAAGACTAATTGATAAAGCCACAATTATAGAGAGGGATCTTAATATACCTTTCTTGAATATTTATAGATAAAGCAGACAAAGAAATTAGGAAGGTTAGATCAAGCAGTCAAAACTCAATAAGCCTGGTCGAACAGGCATGTAGAGTACCCAAAAGATAGGCAGCACGTTCATTTCCGGGATACCTGTATCAATTCTTACAGCAGTTGTCAACAATTAAAATGTGACATACTGGCAAAATGCAATAAAATTATCTCCCCGCAGAATATATATTTGGGAAACTGAAAACTACACTTCTAAACCAGTCTCAAGTGAAAGAATACATAATAAAAGTCAAAATATACATAGAAAACAGGAGATCGAGACCATCCTGGCTAACACGGTGAAACCCTGTCTCTGCCAAAAATACAAAAAATTAGCTGGGCGTGGTGGCGGGCGCCTGTAGTACCAACTACTAGGGAGGCTGAGACAGGAGAATGGCGTGAATCCGGGAGGCGGAGCTTGCAGTAAGGTGAGATCGTGCCACTGCACTCCAGCCTGGACGATGAGCAAGACTCCATCTAAAAAAAAAAAAAAAAGAATATACATAGAAAAAAAATGATGAAAATTCCATATCTCCACACTTGTGCAATGGTGCTCAAGTAGTACTAGAGAAAGAGTTACAACATGCTTTGCATATAGTATGCATCTATTAGAAACAAAGAAAGAATGAAAGTGTGTGATCTAAGTATGCAATATAAGAAAATAGAAAAAGGCAACTGTGTACATGAGGAAAGTAGAATGAAGGAAATGATCAAATTAAGAACAAAAATTAATGTAGGTCAATTTTACTTACAAACATTAGAAACAAAAATGCTGTATGAAATGTCAAAACAAATCAAGGAATATATACATTTTAAAATGTGAGCTACAAAGTGTCAGCAGGGATATGGAACAACTGCTTTTATACACTGCTGAGCTGCTAGAATGAGAAATTGTTAAAACCCACTTTGAAAATCTCTTAGCAAATTTTAATAAATTCGTAAATAGGGAAATATATCCAAATGAAAGAATATCTCAGTATTACATTTAAGAACGTTCTAATAATTCACAAACACCTCAATTCCTCCTCGCATTTTTCTGAACTGAAATTTTTTATTTACAAGAACAAACATTTACTGAGTGTCAATAATTAGTGAGGAATTGTCTAACATGCTGGAAAGACAATTATGTACAAGACAGAGTTTGTGTTATAAAGGGATTCATGGACAACTTCAAGGACAGACCTAGAACTACTAATAGATGAGAACATGGAAGTACCATAGGTATTTACAAAAGAATATGATGAAAAATAAATTGGATATGAAGATTAATTCTGCTCAAAGAGGTGTGGACAGAAGGTGTACAGAAAATACTCCCCAGATGTGGTGATATTTAAGTATGACCTTGTAGGATGAATATGAGTTTTCCTTGCAAATAGCTTCTGGGGAGGGGTGAAGATAGAATTTTAAATAGCATCAACAGCTTGAGGAAAGTTTCGAAGATAAGAAAGTGCGTAGTATGTTTGAAGGGTTTGTGTAGTGATGAAAGAAGCAGCTGAGAAATTAGCCAGGCACAGTGGTGGGCACTTATAACCTCAGCCGTTGTGGAGGCTGAGGTGGCCCTATCACTTGAGCTGGGAGTTTGAGACCAGTGTGGACAGCAGAGCAAGACCCTTGTCTCATATCTATATATACATGGCTAAATTGAATGATATGTATGATATTAGAAGGAGTAAAATAGCTACTGCGAAATTACCAGTACATCAAATTGTTTTAAATCCGCTGCTGAAAGAAATGATAACTCATTTGCAAAAGAATGTCATGTGACTACTTGACTCTCTAGAGTTAACATGTATTACTAACAGCTTAAACATCCCAAGAAATTCCTACTGTTTTAATTCAAAAGATTTAGGTCATTTTAAAAGATAATTTTGGTGAGGATAAAATAGAAAATCTGAAATGCCGTGTGTGTGTATATTTTTCTTTTTTAAATATGTGTTATCATTTTGGACATTCACTGAATGAGAGTGTATGTCTCTACTGATATTTTTTAAAGAGGTAGCCAACCCTACCTGTTGGCTGTTGAAACAAGTAACATGCATTTTATAATGAAAAGAATTGTACTATCTTCTTAGTCCTGTGTTTAATATGCTTAAACACATACAAAAGCCTAATTTAATAGAGCTAATAAGCTTAATATTTTTAATTTTTTATTTAAATCATATATTAGGGTTATTTGGGTTACATACAACAGATATCCACTTGGGTTTCTTAAACCAAAAAAGGGAATTTGTAATAAGGATATTCAGGTATGGTGGAATTCCAGGGATACTTCATCAAGCCCCAGGAAGAGTAAAAATAACAATAGCTCCAGGGACTTCAGAAATAAGAGCCCTGTGTCTTCTCAGTTCCATTCTCTGGAATCTAATTCACTCTTGGATCCATCAGCCTTGGCTAGCCTGGCAGGGCCATAGAGAAGAGCAGCAAGTTAGAGCAGTTGGGGGCTACTTTGCACTGGATCAATATATCCATGAGAAAATATGAATTTTACGTATGTTTCTTCCTCTGAATAAGGGTTCCAACGAATTAAAACATTTTGTTTTATACACAGGTGAATGAGTGAGTCTAAAGGTCTTGCATTCTTTTTATCTCACTGAACTTATATATCCTCTTTATCCTAACACTTGGCTATAAAGAAAAGGTATGTAAAAATAACACAGGCCAAGTTCAAACATTTTCTTTATGTTTTGTTTGGGAAAATATCTGACATAATGTTTGTCAGAGGCAAAATGTAACAGTTGCCAGGGAACTACAGTCAGTGGCTATAAAAAGATTAAGATAGGTCCTGTATTAAATGTTACCCTTAGCAGGAAAATCGAGTTAAAGAATGGCAAATGAGATGGATGTTCCACACTTATCTACAAGGGATATGGTGAAGAGGCATTCAGTTTGCAGAAATCAAACAGTCCCTGTTTAAGTTTGAGTGTAGACTTTCTCTTTGGTTGTGCTAAGAAAAGGAGATGGATTTGAGTCATGGGTCATGGACTTTGCACTTCCCTCGGCTAAGGAAAAAAAAAAAAAAAGAAAGCTTGAAGAAGCTCAGGAAAGAGCCCAAATTTCACACATGTGGAGCTGGCCTGAAGCACTGGAGTGGGTCCCAACCCTAAAGAGTGCTGTAAGGTTACAGGGATCATGTTACCTGAGGTCTCTGGAAAAGTCCCGAAAAGAGAACATTGTGGTTCATAACACAGGCCAACAGCAGGTCACGCTGAGGGCTTATTACATCCAGACAATTCACTGACAATTCTCTCGCTTTATTTTAATTAATCTTCAAAATAACCTGAGATAAGCATTATTCTTTCCTACAGTTTACAGTTGCAAAAAAATGAGGCTTAGAGAAATCAAGCAGTTTGGTCCAGTAAATGAGAGTCAAAATCTGAACCTAGGGCTCGTGCTTTTAGGGGCCATGTTCTCGTGACCACACAGACACCCTTCCCTTCTTAAGAAAGCACCAGATGTCCTTGAAAATTTATGCCTTTAAACGTTGGCTCTGGAAAGTAGTGAGGGACTGACAAATGGCCCCACATGAGACCCAAGTCTTTGAACCACGTGAATGTACTCTAATACTCTCTATAAACAGATGTCAGCATAAAGAATTTAAGAGGAAAACCAGTCCCTCCATTGTTAAACGTTTACCCTAAAGTATACAAAGCGATGACAGTTTCTCAGGCAGCACCATACCTTAGTAAAGCACTAACTTTGTGCCATATTAAAGATATGTTAGTTTTACTGGGGTTATGAATTTGGTTATTTTTAAATGGTTGGCAATTTAGCAGGTCATATTTGCCAATCCCTTAAGGCTTTTCTTGCAACTATAAGAAAGGGTACTCCTCACTTTTGCCAGTGTGACTACTTCTCTATTGTATATGCATCCAAAACAGGGTTGCAGCTCTATGTTCTCATTTCTATGTTTATATATTAGAATTAGCAAGGATATTTACTATTGTTATGAGCAAGCATGACAAAATTTTTCATTGTAATTATGTATAATTAACTTTTAACATGTATATAGGTATATAATTTGTATGTTGTAGTTCATAATTATAGAAATAATATAATTAATTATTATTATAATTGATAAATTAAATGATAACAGGAATTAGTATTTTATAGAACCATAAATTCCCATATCATATTTTTTCTTTTACACATTTTTTTGTTTCCTAATTTGTATACTGATTATTTCTGTATCTCCTCAACTATATTATAGGAACTATTAGGTAAGGACTGCAACCTTATCATAGTCCTAGTTTTTGTACCACAGTGGTATTTATCCTAGTTATGCTGAGAAGTTAGTGGTCTTTAAATTTGATACCTGAAGTGCAGTATGTTTAAAATAATTTTGAGATACGTATCTGAATTTCTCTATCATAGCAATACCTTCTATTGTTTGAAGGTATTGCTCAATACCTTCTTTCTTCCAGGGCTTTATAAATTGCTTCAGAGAAGGATTTTCAAAACTAGACATTATATACCTCTTCCATAATTTTTGCCAAATATGTCACTTGTACTATTATCTAATTGAGTAATATTTTCTTTAAATAAATTCAGAGCCTTACCTAGAATGCTATCTACAACGGAACTGTGGAACACTTGCAAGTGGATATCTTGCCTTAGATAAGTTTTGGTCAAAAGCAACACACTGAAAACAAAATTCTAGCTTTATATTCTTACCTGCCCTTAACTGAACTGAGGGGAGAGAGAGAGTAGAAATTATTAGAGAAACATGAAATACACACTGGTACTAATATGGGACTTTATCCTTCACATAATTAGATTAATTGGAAGAAAGTTTTAAAGGATGTAACTTTTTAAATGATCTAACATGCGCTACTTAGTATCATTTTGCTTACTATCTCTAATCATTGCTTACAGCCATGACCCACATTGGGAAGCATGCCTTATCCCATGACCCCCAAACAGAACACACATCAGACCTGAGTTTATATCGCCTCTTCTTAACTGTTTGATCTTTGGCAAGATACCTTAATTCCTTTAAGTCTTGATTCTTCCTCACCAAAGAGGGATGATAATATTTACATTTCAAGATCACTTTGAGAATTTATGAGGTAATAATCACACCATGTCTAGTCCTGTGCCTGGAATTTATTAAAAAACATGAAGACCTACTATATGCCAGTCACTCTGCTTGGTACTCAGGGTACAGAGGAGCACATGACCAAGAAGAGTTCTGCTTTAGCTTCTTTTGAGGGAAAATCAACTACGAACATCTCAATAAACAAGTGAAGTCACTTCGGGTGTGATAAAAGGCTCTGAAGTAAATAAAACCAATTGATATGAAAGAAAGTGACTGGTATTCAAGAAATACTCATTTCCATCCTGACTCTTGCCCCTATATGACTGATATTTAGTACACGGGAAAAAATGGAGACTGCATTAAGAATATGCTTGCTTATTTATGTCAGGCAGGTACAAACAGTGAGTGTAACAATAGCAGTTAAAAACATATCTAAATACATGGCCCTAATTTTAAGCTTCTGGATTAAGAAATTTAAGATCTTCCTTCTGAAGTTATTTCCTATAGATTGTCTGATCTTCTCTTAGAAAACATTTAATTGTTCATGTCATGCAAATTAAATACAGTTGAAGGTTTATCACCTACTTTTGTCATGGCTGTGTGTGTGTGTGTGTGTGTGTGTGTGTGTGTGTTTTATCTCTAGAAGTTATTTTATTATATTTGATGGGTTTGACTTAGGAGAGTAGAGAAATTTTTTTCACATAATTAGAGCCCCTAACATTCTTTTGGAAAATAACTAATAATTTAAAATTACCCATATTTTATTTCTACACAGATTAATTTCTCAGAACAAATTTTTTTTGACAAAACTTCTAAAAATCTGCAATGTAAGAAATAGTAAGCCACTCCTTTTAAACTGAATACACTGAACCTTGTATACACTGTATAGAAGCAGGAACTTATTGCTGAATTCAGAAAAGAGTCCCTTAATGGGCAGGGCTCAGAGGTCAGGGTGTAGGTGATGACAGAATGGGTAACTGAGATGGAATAATTTGCTTTTGTACCTGAGACAAAGGATGGAGTTATTTAGATAAAGAGAAACAAGTTCTGGGATGCCAAAGATCTATTATTTGACTTGTGGAAGATAAATGAATCGATTTGAGGCATTACACACTAATTTTGGAGGGCCAGGAAAATGGTTCTTCTAATTTCTTTATTACTTAGCCACTCTAGTCATTTGCAATGATTTTGAGTTTTGTTGCTTTGTTAGCATTCCTCTGATGTCTAAATGGCATAATTATTGGAATTAAGATTTTGAAGAGTCAATTAGAAGAGTCTCTAGTTGGATACTCAATTAACAACTATTGCCAAGGCAGCTACTCAGCTCTCACTGTCTTTCATCTCAGCCATAATTGAATCCTGCTTTTCTCAAATAACAATGAACCTTTTGATCTCTGTAAAGAAGGAAAGATCAAGCTGATCCTCAGAATCCACAAATGAATGTCTTTCACCCCCTAAACCTTCTTCAAAGATGCAGTTATATTTGAGTTGCAGTTATGTTTTTAGTATAATTACCAGGCACAAAAGAAAATTACTTCCTTTATTATCATAACTAAAAAACACATTTCTTTCTTCTTCCAGTTTTTTTTAATGTTACATTTTAAATCAGTAGTTTCATGTAAATTTTACTTTTTCTCTGGCAACTTACAATAAAAGCCTTTCAAAGTAATTTCACATTTTTTTTTTCTTTTTTTTCTGTCAGAACTTTTACCTCTAAAACAAGTAGTTCAGTGCCACTGGCCACTAATTTGCTTCAGAAACATAATGTTTTCTGCTCTCCAGAACAGCAATTACGAATGCTTAACAGACCAGATGATGTAGTTCTTGTTCTGACCCCAATGTTTACTATTTGTTCTTTAGCAAGTGAAATTTGAGTTCTGAACTCCCAGTTTCATGACTGTAAAACAACAATATTTTGTCCATTTTTGTCCAATATTTTGTCCTTGTGGCTCTAAAGAACTCAAGCAGCATGCAAGGGTTCATAAAGAGCTGCAATGGTTAACTTCATTTTTTTTTCAGATTCAAATTTTATATTTTCATTAACTTAAAAGGTGGACAAAGTTTTATTTAAATCGAATGGAAATTTATTCTTGGATAACAAGTAACTCATTTTCAAGTAACTTATGTAAAAGTTCCCCATTGTCATTTAAAAATATTTCTTTCTTCCAAAAAACTGCATTGAAAAGACCAAAAAAAATTTCTTTTATACGGGCAATAAAAGCGAGATGGCAAACTTCTTGGATGTAAAATTTGTTTCACTGTCCCAACTCTTGATAATAAAGATGAGAGGCACAAGCGTTCACAGTTCAGTTAAATGATGCAAACAAAAAGCTTCTGTTTCCCTCTGATACAAATTAGAAGTCTCCATTCATGTCTCTTACAGTAGTACCACATACTTGATGCTGATACGAGGTTACTTCTTTTTCTTTCCTTTCCCTTTTTTACCTCCCTCTCCTTGTTGAAGACTTTGGTCAGCACCTCCTGCTTTTTGAGTCCTTGTTTTTAGTTTAGGTATCATTTCTGCTGCATACAACATTACTGACTTACGTGATGGGAACTGCACAAGGCAGAGGCTGCCATCTTCCTGTTTGAGCTGGACCTGGACTCTGCCTCTGTATTAGACATCACGATTCCATTCTCTAGAGTACGTTTTATTTTTCTCAAGAAATAACGTTAAGTCCAACTGCTGAACATACATCTTGAATCTCTGTAGCTGTAGGATTTTCAACAGCCTTACTTATGGGGATTCGCCTTCCCTCTGTGTTGGTCTTCTTATTATTTAAATAAGCAGGATAGATACAAATAAACCTGTCCTGGTCGGCCGGGGACCGCGCGGCAGCGCAAGCCATCTTCACAAGAGTCTAAACAACAACAGCCCAGGAGCCGTAGGTAGAAACCCGGGAGGAACCCGGCTCCGAGTTTCCGAGACAGCCTGCCAACTTCATTTTTTTATTGCTCACTTTGTGCGGCCACTTACATTTGTATGGGCAGTTGGCCTTTTGAGAGCTTAAATTTAGTGCTGAAAGCCTCAGTTCTGCTCTAAACAAATCCGTCGAGAGGACCACTGAGATTCCAGAGGTAGGAATTTGGACAGGTCCAAATCTACCCTTACTCATTACTCTATCAGGCTTGATGTATGTATCTGACCAATGGACTGCCTCAAGAAGTTCATGAAAATTTACTTATAGCAGTAATGACACAACGGATACTCCATCCATAATAACATCAATTTAATTACAAATCTGTGTTAATATTATCCTCTTCTGTCACTCATTACCTCATTCACCAAACCTTTGACAAACAAAGCTACTCTAGAATTTATGCTATGATTTGGTCCAAATGGCTCTCCTCTGGAGAGTTCTCCAAAATACAAATCAGGGATTTCAGTTCTGCAGAAAATTGGAGACCCCTTAAACAAATGTCTGAGACCATGTTGCATTTTATTTCATGGAGTAAGCTGAAACTGAGCAGAGCTAATTGAGAAGATGATGTCAGAAAAAGGAGCCTAACAAACGATAAGACACTGTGATGGTAAATTTAATGTATCAACCTGACTAGGCCACAGTGCCCAGTTGTTTTAGCAAACACCAATCTAAATGTTGCCATGAAGATAAATTTTAGGTGACATTAACATTTAAATTAGTAGATATTAAGTAAAGCACATTATCCTCCATAACGTGAATGGGCCTCATTCAATGAGGTGAAGGCCTGAAGAGCAAAGACATGTTTTCCAAAGAAGAAGACATTTGGCCGGAAGAGTGGAACATAAAACCTTATCTGAGTTTCTTACCTTCTATGAAATTTGGACTCCATACTGCATGATCAACTCTTACATGAATTTCTAACCTGCTAGCTTGCCTTACAAATTTTGTACTTCTCAGCCCCTACAATTTAGTGACCCTATTCCTTACAATAAACCTCTCTCTTTCTCTCTCTCTCCATATATATATATATATATATATAAAATGCATAGATATAATGGATAGATATATAATAGATAGATATAATGGATAGATATATAATGGATATATATAATGGATAGATATATAATGATATATATATAATGGATAGATATATATGCATGTATCTCCATCTATGTGTATATACATATATATACACATACACACACACACACATGCGCACATATTCCCCCACTATATATATATATATGTATGTGTGTATATATATGTATGTGTGTATATATGTATGTATGTATAGTGTGTATACATATATGTGTGTGTGTATGTATGTTCTATTGATTCTGTTTCTCTGGAGAACCCTAACACAGGTCTGCTGTGATTGTTATAAGAAAAGATGTTTTCTTCACTTACTTTTATAATCCAACAAAATGAAGTGGAGAAGTGGACAATAGTTTAAATTGTAAATTCACTCACTGAATAGTCCTTTCAAACTCATCTACTTCCAGTTCTCCAACATTTATTTTTTGCATTTCAACTAAATGTCTAACGTGAAATCTTACAGCAGCAGAATTCTGTGTTCAAGAAGCCAAGTTTCTAAATAAAAGTTTTCTTTCCTGCCAAGTTCTAATGTTATCTCAAAGATAATAAGTTGTGATCTTAAATATAGTCATTTACAAATATCATTAAAATCCATTTGTGTACTTTGGAAAGAAACCTAAAACTTGCTATCTATAAAGACATAATAGAACTGTAATTCATATTCATTCTGGGAGGCCCAAAACATCATTTTTTAAGAAAATAGAACACAGAAAGGAACTAACATTTAGAGAGTAGCAAATCGTTGCTTGAAAAATTAAGAGAAATGATCACTGTAGATGTAGTCTGCATGTTTGCACACAAACCAATCAGGAACAAGCTGACTCAATTATCTAGTCATAACTGTGCCAGGCCCTTTGGGTGCGGAAGCTGTAATCTAATGAGGGAGACAAAGCTAAAATATTAAGCATTTATGTCAATATTTCCAGGTTCCCAAACCTTTTGTTTAGATCTGGAAATAAAATAATAAAATAAAAATTACCCCAAAAGTTAAGCTGATTGTTCAAGGTTATAGGAATGACCAGAGCAGGCCCCCACTAGTTTATCTCAATTTTCCACTGCTGAAGCCCTGCTCCTACCATCCAAAAATCATCGAAAAGTCAAGGTTCTCTATTTCCTCAATTCCTAGAATGCGTGGATTATAAGAATAACACACCTCTAAGGTGTGTTATTTATTTTAAAATATTTGGAGCAAAAAGAACCACTAAAAAACCTGTGTGTGTGAATACATATGTGTGTATACACACACACATACAAACACATGTACATGGAGGTAGAGAGGGAGACGTACTTCAATTTTAGAAATTTTAATTTTTTAAAATGCATGCTTTAAAACCAAATTTCATAGATATTATGTGTAAAAAGTCATAAGACTATAGAGATGCAAAAGAGAATGGCAACAATATGACTGAACAAATTGAGATGGATTTCAAAGGGAAGGTAACAGGAAAAGAGGACATGAGGAGGAATCATTTGGGAGCGGCAACAGTATGAGCAGAAGTGCTGGAGCAGAAATGACTGAAATTGATTTTGGGAAACTGACCAGTGTAGAATGAAGAACCTGGGTACTCAGCACTATAGAATGAAGAGCCTGGGTTGTGAGTAGCTGAGATAAATTTAGATTGATTGAGAAGCATTATTGTGGGCAGAACACCTGAAGGGTTTGATCATCTCTGTACATCTAGCATTTAGAACTGTCCTTGCTACATTGGGCATTTAAAATTAAATACAAGTGAAATTTTGCTTGATACAGGAAGTAGTGAGACGACAATTTCTTTTTTTAAAAAAATCTGAAAAGTATCTTGGGTTATTATTTTCTCCCATAGGCCTCATATTTAAACCATTCATGCAAGTACATTTTTAAACAATCCCATACTGATTCAAACTATTGCGTTCATAATATTATAAAATCATATATTCCCCCAAACTCAAAGCTTTGTAACAATTATGATGTTAAATTGACTAGAACTAAGCTAGCACAGAGACATGTTTTCCAGTGCTACAAACCACTTTATTTTGCTGTCATTCAAGTAGTATATCACTGTTTTAATGATACCTGGGATTTGCCTTAATTAGGTATAGTAAGACACACATGCTCAGAAATGACTGTCATGAAGACGGAAGTTTGTTATACTCATAGATCCCTAGAAACAGGGGGCTGGCGAGCATGCAAGGGGGTTAGTCAGAAGGCAGAGGAAGTGGGAGAACATGGGAGTAGAAGTCTTTACTGTGGTTTCCTTTGGAAATTATGGGCCAGATAGTGTAAATGTTTTAGAATTGGCTAATTTGAATACTTTTAGCAGACTCTGGGGCATAGGCACTCTCTCTAGTTGTCTGATATCTGGCCCTGGGGTATTAGGACAGGGGGATAGTGATCTGATAAAGGAGGTGGCTGAGTTATGGGCTCTGGATTGGTTGGTTTGCATTTGAAAGTTGTGCTCAAGGGAGAGTTGCATATTATCTCTAGGAATTGGCTAATCCTAGGAGGAGCAGTCTCTCCAAGCTCAGCAAGCCCTGCATGTCAAATCAGCATAATACAGAACATAAAAAGACATGGTTCAATCACATAAATGCGATAACTGCAATTCAGAAGCTGTGGCTACCTGGCACATAGGTCTGTGTCTACTAAATATAGCCAAGATAATCTAAGATGCTTATCAACAACGTGAAGAGGGCCAAAGACCATACTACCTAGGAAGAATTATGAGGCAAGCAAGCAGACTAACCTTGAAGCATGGGACTGATCCCATGACAATCCCAAACATTTAGCGCTGATGACTCTAGCTACTCAATATAAAAAACTTTCCTGAGAAGGAACTTCATGGTGGCAGATGAGGAGCACTGAAAAACATAAAAATGCGAAGGGTATAAGATCACAGAGAGAGAGGGGGCATTACAAAATTCCTACCTCTCGAGAAGAAGTTCAAAACAATATTTAAAGAAGATGAGCAATGAGAGATGTGAAAGCCTGAGCTATAGCTACAACAAAAATTAACTGCTCAGATTTCGAGACTGAATTAATTCAGATAAAAATAAAATGGAGCAACCTAAAACCTAACTATAAATATAGCTTGTACAAAGTCCTCAGAGAGACGCCAAAAGGAAGATATCGCTATACATTGCTCTATTTAAGAAAAATATATATATATATATGAATAGAAAAATAGTTACTAATCCTAGAAAATGTATAGGCATCTAAAAACACTCAAAACTGAAAGGATTACTATAGAATCAACAAAAGTAAGGAAAGAATTAAGAAAATGGAAGGAAGAACTGAGATCTGGAGAGTCCGTGAGTACCTTATTTAATAGTTTAATAGGATACCAGCAAAGGATAATAGAGGAATGTTGGAACAGCATATTCAAAAAGATGACAAAGAAATTGTAATATATATATAAATAAAAATTGATAAGGAAAAGAGTAACCCTTAGTTTACCAATCTAACAAAAATTAGAGGGGAAAAAAAGAAGCCAGGAAAAGTCTTTGATGAAACAAAAACATGAACCAAGATGATTCATGTAACTCCAAATACATTATAGTAACAATAATGTAAATGGATTAAATGACCTTATTAAAAATCTGAAATCATTGGCTTGGGTATAAAAAAAATCAATTATGAGCTGTTTATGATAGACAATTGTACATACATGCACACACACACACACACACACAGATACCAGAAAATTTCAAAATTAATAAGACTAAGAAATACACTGGCATATATGAACCAAAAAACTTGATACAGCAGTATCAGTCAAAATAGGAAATGAAGGAAAACTATTAATATGAATAAAACATATAAACCAAAATCCTTGAAAAGACCATAAAATTATAAATTTCTGTATCTTTAAACAACATGAACTTCAAAACATCAAAAAACTATAAAACTCAGATTACAAAATAAATTGACAAACTCACAATTATAATGAAAGCATTGAAGACCTCTCTCAGAAACTATATATTTGGAGAATATGTAGCAGATTTGAGTGACACATATAACATGCTTGGGCTATATATATAGTATAATGTACATATATCATACATATATGTACATAGGTACTATATATGTATACATGTATTAGTATTATATGTGTATGTACTATATATATTATTAAAGAACACATATATAGTACCTATATACTATATAGTACATACATATATAGTACCTACATATACATATGTGTATATATACATGCATATATGTACTATATATGTATATTTAATATAAACACATGTACATATAGATTACATGTATGTATAGTACATATAGTATATATGTATGTACTATATATGTACTATATATAGTACATATATATGTATATATTTTCCTGCAACAGAGAACCTAAGAAGAATGCATATTCTAAATCATGCATGCAACATTTTCAAATATTTATAAAATTAACCATAGGACTTTGGGTTTCAAAATGCAAAATAGAAGCAAACTGGCTCCACACCCCCAGACAAAAAACCAAAAACCAAATATGCAGCAAAAGGATATAGATAGGTAATATAAAATATGTGAATTGAGATAACTAAATGTCAAGATGTGTGAGGGTTATGACATTAAAGTGAAATTTTTTTTTTTTTTTTTAGTTTTTCACTGAGGGGAGTATGCGAGTTACCTTAAGTTACTGGTGGCATATCCATATGGGTCTGCAGCAACATCAGTCCTTGCCTCCTCAGAAGAAAGAATTCAACTGAGGAGTATAAAGCAGAAAAAGAGACCGAGGCAAGTGTTAGAGCAGGACTGTAAGTTTATTTTTAAAAGGCTTTAAAACAAGAAAGAAGGGAAAATTTGTTTGGAAGAGACCCAAGTGGGCACCAGAAGGTCAACAAGAGAAAAAGGCAAGTTTGAATTTGATCCTAGGAGTTTATAGGCTTGCCTCTTTCCCATGATTCTTCCCTTAGGATGGGCTTCCCGCATGCTCAGTGCCCTTCTTACCCTTGGGAATTGAATATATACGGTATGTTTAGGCCATTGTACGCATGCCCATCTGAGGCTTTCTTCCCTTTTCCAGTGGAATACACGCAGAACATCATACTTCACCATTTTGTCTCTCAGTGCACATGCTCAGGAAGTTTCTTTTTCCTGGTAACGGTATTCAACTAACACTTTAATGTTAGTAGCTGTGGATCATCAGGAGATGATCCCTTCCTGAGGCCCTGGCACCTGTCAGATTATCATTATTAGAGAGGCAGTGTGATCATTGTTGAACCCTCACCTGATATTCCTAGTGGGAGGTGGGGGGTGGTGGGGGAGAGACCTCTCCTGCCCTCCTCATGCCTATCTAACTGTCTGTAACAAAGATATTTTCCTGCAATCAACAGAGAACCTAAGAAGAATACATATTCTAAATCACGAATGCAACATTTTCAAATATTTGTAAAATTAACCATAGGACTTTGGGTTCCAAAATGGGGGAATAGAAGCAAACTGGCTTCACACTCCTAGACAGAGAACCAAAAACCAAATATAAAGTAAAAGGGAAATTGGTAATATAAAAATACGTCAATTGAGACAACTAAATGTCAAAATGTGTGTGTGAGGGGAATGACATTAAAGTTATTAATTTTTTTTTTTAGTTTTTTCTTTGTTGGTTCTATTTTTTTGTGATCTAAGACGTCATCTCTTTAAGATAACTTGCTATATCTATAAGATGTTTCTATAAGCCTTATGGTAACCACAACGCAAAAAACCTATAATAGATTCACTAACAATAATAAGTAAAAAAATGAGGCCAGGGCAGTGACTCATGCCTGTAATCACAGCACTTTGGGAGGCCAAGGAGGACAGATCACCTGAGGTCAGATTTTCGAGACCAGCCTGGCCAACATGGTGAAACCCTGTCCCTATTAAAAATACAAAAAATTAGCCAGGTGTGGTGGTGCATGCCTGTAGTCGCAGGTGCTTAGGGAGGCTGAGGCAGGTGAATTGCTTGAACCAGGGAGGCAGAGTTGCAGTGAGCTGAGATCATGTCACTACACCCTAGCCTGGGCAACAGAGTGAGACTCCATCTCAAAAAAAAAAAAAAAAAAAAAAAGGGAGGGAAACATACTACCAAAGAAAATCAATCACAAAGGAGGCAGTAAGAAAACAAAAGCAGAACAGGAATAGGTGTACTTAGTAAAGCAGATTACAATTTAAGGTTGTAAAAATGAGATAAAGGTCACTATAGTCACTATATTTATAGTTCAATATAGCTCATCATATTCAATCCATTTATATGATGAAGGGGTTACTTTTACAAGAAGATATAACAATTTTAATTATCTATACACCCAACATCAGAGCTCCCAAATATACAAATAGACCTAAAGTGAGAGTAGACTGTGATATAGTAACTGTTGATGACATTAACACCACAATCTCAGTAATGGACAGATCATAGACAGAAAATCAACAAAGCAATATCAGAATTAAACTACACACTAGACCAAATAGGCCTAACTGACATTTACAGATTAATCCACCCAACTGCTGCAAAATACACATTATTTTCATCAGCATGTGGAACAGTCTCCAGAACAAACCGTATCTGAGGCCACAAAACAAATCTGAATAATTTTTTAAAAGTAGAAATTATATTGTTTATTCTTGACTATAATAGGATAAAACTATAAATCAATAAAAAGAAGAACTTTGGAAACTACAAACACAAGGAAATTAGACAACATGCTTCTGAATGACCAATAAGTTAATGAATAAATTGAAAAGGAAGTTTAACAATTTCACGAAACAAATGAAAATGGGAATAAAACATACCAAAATTAATGAGATACTGTAAAAGCAGTACTAAGAAAGAAATTTATGGCAATAAACACCAAAATAAAAAAGTAGAGATACTTCAAATAAATAGTCAGACAATGTACTTCAAGGAGGTAGAACAAACCAAACCCCAAATTAATGCAAAATCATAATAATAATAAAGGCCAAAGGAGAAATAAATAAAATTGATACAAAAATATGGAAGATTGATAAAATGAAAAGTTGTTCATTAAGAAGATAAACAAATTAACAAAACTTTAGCCAGACTAAGAACAAAAGAGAGATGGTCCAAATAAATAAAATCAGAATCAAAAAAGAAGACAACTGAGACCATAAAAATAGAAAAATAATTAGAAACTATTATGCACAATATATCACAACAAACTGGAAAACCTAGAGGAAATAGATACAGTCCTGAACTCATTAACCTGCCATGGTTGAAATGTGAAGAAATAGAAAACTTCAACAAACCAATGATGAGTATTGAGATAATAACCACAATAAAAAGTCTTCTATTAAAGGAAAATCCAGGACCTGATGGCATTACTGCTGAATTCTACTAAACACTTAAAGAACAGCTAATACCAATTCTACTTAAAGTCTTCAAAAAAAAAAACAAAAAAAAAAACAAAAAACTGAAGGAAAGGGAATGATTCCAAATTCAATCTATGAGGCAAAGCATTACCATGATACCAAAACCAGACATGAATAAAACAAAAACATGGGTAAATATCACTGATGAATATTGATGTAAATGTTCTTGAAAAATGCTAGCAAACGTAATTCAGCAGCACATTAAAAATTATAATTCACTATGATCGAGTGGAATTCATCCCAGGAATGTCAGGATTGCTCTACATACCCAAATCAGTAAATGTAATACACCACATTCATAGAATCAAGAACAATACCATATGATTATTTCAATAGATGCTGAAAAAGCATTCGATAAAATTCAACATCCCTTTATGAAAAAATTCTCATCAAACTGGGTATAGAAGGAACATATTTCAAAATAATAAGGACAATTTTGGCAGAACCACAGCTAACATCATAGTGAATAGAAAAAAAATTGAAAGCCTTTGCTCTAAGACCGGAAAAAGATCCAGGTGCCCACTCTCACCATGTTCATTCAACACTGGACTGGAAGTCCTGACTAGAGCAATTAGACAAGAGAAAGAAATAAAGGACATCAAAATTGGGAAGGAAAAAATCAAATTAGCCTTGTATACAGATAACATGATTTTATACTTAAAAAATCCTAAACACATGGACAAGAGGGGCCAGGGGGAAGGGGTCGGAGAACATTAGGACAAATACCTAATGCATGCAGGGTTTAAAACCTAGATGATGGATTGGTAGGTGCAGCAAACCACCATGCACATGTATACTCATGTAACAAACCTGCATGTTCCGCACATGTATCCTAGAACTTAAAGTGAAACAAATGTAAAAAAATCCTGAAGACTACACAAAAAAAACTGTTAGAACTGACAAATGAATTTAATAAAGTTGCAGGCTACAAAATCAACATACAAAAATCAGTAGCGTTTATATACACCAATAGCGAATAATATGAAAAGGAAATGAAGAAGCAATCATGTTGATAATACCTGCAAAGAATATAAAATACCTAGGATTCAATTTAACCCGATATGTAAGAGACCTATACAATGAAAATTATAAAACACTCATGAAAGAAATGGAAGAAGACATACAAAAAAGTGGAAAGATATTCCATGCTCATGTATTAAAACCATGAATAGTGTTAAAATGACAATAGTACCCCCAAAATTTACAGAAATGCAATCTCTATTCAAAATACCAATTACTTTTTTCACAGAAATAGAAAAAGAAATTATCCTAAGATTTATATAGAACCACAAAAGAGCCTGAATAGTTAAAGTCAGCCTGAGTAAAAACAACACAGCTGGAGGCATCACTTTACCTGACTTGAAAATGTACTACAAAGCTGCAGTAACGAAATTAGCATGGCACTGGCATGAAAACACACTCATAGATGAATAGGAGAGAATAGAGGACACAGATATAAATTCACACATTTTCAGCCAACTCATCTTTGACAAAGTCAACAAAAAGAATACAATAGGGAAAGGACTGTCTCTTCAAGAAACGGTGCTGGGAAAAGTGGGTAACTATATGTAGAAGAGTGAAACTAGACCTTTTTCTCTCACTATACACAAAAATCAAATCAAAATGGATTACAGACTTAAATCTAAGACCTGAAACTCTGAAACTACTAGAAGAATCTTTGAGGAAACATTCCAGGACATTGCTCTGCGCAAAGATTTTTTTTTCCTAACACCTCTAAAGCACAGGAAACCAAAGTAAAAATACACAAATGGGACTATATCAAGCTAATTTAGCACCGTAAAGGAATCAACAAATAAAAGGCAGTCTACAGAATGACAGAAAATATATGCAAACTACCCATCTGACAGGGTATTAAAAACCAGAAAAAATTCAGAGTTCAAACAACTCCATAGCAAAAACTAATAATCTGATTTAAAATTTGGCAAAAGATCTGAATATGCATTTTTACAAAGACATACAATGGCCAACAGGCATATGACATAATGCCCAACGTCACTAACCATCAGAGTAATGCAAATAAAAAACATAATGAGATATCCTCTTACCCTAATTAGAATGACCTTTATTAAAAGATCAAAAATAACAGATTCTGGGGAGGATGTGGAGAAAGGGGAATTCTTGTCCACTGTGGGTAGGAACATGAATTACTGCAGCCACTCTGGGGAACAGTATGGAGGTCCCTCAGAAAACTAAAAATAGAGCTACTATATGACCTGCCAATTTCGCTGTGGAATATATATCTAAAAGAAAAGAAATCAATATATCAATGAGATATCTACACTCCCATGTTGACTGCAGTACTATTCAAAATAGCCAAAATATGGAAACAACCTAAATGTCCATCAAGGAATGAATGGATAAAGAAAATGTTGGATATCACAAAAAAATATTATTCGACCATAAAATAATGAAATCCAACATGATAGATATCCCAAGTACACTGATTTGATCTTTACAAATATGTGAATGTATCAAATTATCACATATACCCTAAAAAATTAACTGTATACTAGGTCACAATCATAATTATTTAAAGCATATTATCTGACCACTAGGCAATTACATTAGAAATTAACTATTACAAATAGTAATAAAAGGGTCACTGTTTAGAAAATCTAAGAAAACAAAGCCCAAACAATAAATGGCTTTAAAAAATAAATCCCCAAGAAAACTAGAAAATACAATGATTGAATGACTGAAAATACTAAAATACTAAAATATAAAAGCAAAATCAAAATTTGTGAGATGCAGCTAAAACAATATCTGGATGTTATTAAGAGTCTTAGTATCTTTATTACAAGTAAAATAGTTAAGCATTTAATGCAAGAAGCTAGATGCATTGAAAAGAACAGTAAGAAAGTTGAAGATAATTATAAAAACAAAACACAACTTAATAACCGAGAAAATCATTCATGAAAATGATTTTTAAAACTGTTCCTTTGAAAGCTACTAATCTAGGAAAGTCTTTAAGAAGTTTTATTAAAAAATATATATACATGCAAAGATTAATGCATTATTCATGTAACGGAATACTATTATACATCAACTAGACTGAGTGACTCGTATTTACATGTGGCAATATAGAGAAAAACAAAAACATGTATTAAGAAAAGAAATAAAGTTGTGATTAAAATTTCTATAGTTTGCTGGTTTAGTTACTAACTGAACAATGTTTTATATGTTTATAT
This sequence comes from Rhinopithecus bieti, assembly GCF_001698545.2. Taxonomy (NCBI): domain Eukaryota; kingdom Metazoa; phylum Chordata; class Mammalia; order Primates; family Cercopithecidae; genus Rhinopithecus; species Rhinopithecus bieti. Next base: position 532,861 of record NW_016819911.1, read on the forward strand.
GTATATATATGTGCATACATACATATACATGCATACATATGTATGCTGTAGATATTCATGTAATAAAATTACTTATAACTTTTTATTAGTAATTGAACCATATGGCATAATGCTAGAATTTTAAAATATTTTTTAAAGTAAGAAAATAATACATATATGCTTGAAGTTTTTTTTCCATCTCTTTTCTATCATATTGCATTTTCCCCCAACAGAAGTAGCCATTAACCTGAGGTCAATATTGTTGTTGTTGTTTCTTTTCAGCTAGTTCTTTTGTATTTTGAGGAAACAAAATATTTTATTTTGAATGGTATCTGAAACAAAATACTCAGTAATAGCATAGAAAAGTGGTGGTTTACCTTTTTTAGAAAGTTTTAATTTATCCTTTGTAGGGCGCAGTATAATATAAAATGTTTAAATTGGGCAATTATCTAGATTATTTAATATGTAATTATTTTCAAATTAGGAGTGCCAAAAGCATGGTTTAATCTTGGCCTAATCTTGATATCACAAAGCAGAAAATATAGCATGTTGATTATTTTTAGGCATCCAATTATACAAGCTTCTTGGGAAAGGTAGGGAATTGGACAAAACTTGCTAATACTTGAAAGAGTAAGTACTAAGTAGTCTTATTCACAGAGAAGCCATAGTATCTACAAATGACATATAAAAAAAGGAGTATTGTACATTTATATTAGGTATTATTTAATTAAACACTGGGCAATAACCAAACGTTTCATTACTGGTGCTTTTATGTTGTGTGATATTGGACACCAAGATCAAGAGGGCCGAGATTTAACCTCATTCTTTTTAATCAAGAATTTTTGGAGATCCTTCCCTTACGTTCTCAGCTATCGTTAGTCTTCTGAAAAAAGATTGAAAATAGAGTACATTTGTAATTTAGACCACACACCTTCATTTTCTATACTTTTCCTCATTTTTTCGTCCTTCCTAGATCCCCAAATCCCACTGTGGACCATCCAAATTATTTCAGAGCTCCCATGGAGCTTTGGTCTTTGCTGCAGAACTAATAGGGTGATGTTTGTTAAGATGCTGATAATCACGTATTACCTCCCAACTGGTTTTGTAACTTAACATTTGTGAAAATAACTCACAATATAGTTTCTCTTTTTCTGTTTTAGGAAATTATAGCTCTCTTTTGACAGTTTTATATTCCAGCATTTTCTTTCACTTGTTCAAGAAGCTATCTTCTTCTTTGAAAGAGTTAAAAGCCAACAAATTAATGCTGGCATTGAGGCCCAAGGTAAAAATGAAATCAGTGTTTTCATAGTGCCAATAATATTATGGACAAGTAAAGTATGAAACAGAAATGGAAAATGGAATCACCATCCACTACAGATCTTGAGAGTACTGGCTCATTTGGCTAACGTGGAAAGAAGTGTAGAAAGGCAGTGCTCAGTGAAAGTCAGTGCCCAGTGCTTTCTGAACAAAAGGTGGCTTTTTGTTATTGCATACTCCATCCCCCAAAGTCTTACATGCTGCTTTTATGTAACTGAGTGTGTGTGCATATATATTCCACTCAATAAATATATCATAGTAATTAATCCCCACCATCGACGCAAATTCATTTTCTGACACAGGTAGCCTATGAGTGTTTTCTCTCTGGAATAAAATAAGATATCCATTTTATGTACCTTTCCTTTGTTTTTGGAAGCCTTTAATCTTAATTACAGCAGTACATACAGACTGATTAATGATTACACAATCTTACTCCCAGCTGTGGTAAAGGCCAATATCAGCCAGTCTAATTGCCTTTGACTCACTCTAGATTACACTGTCTGGTCCTTTCACAGTTTATCAGTCCCTAGGATATTTCTTTAAAATTAACAACTAAATTACCTTTCTCGAGGAGACACTGTGCTTGAACACCCTGAGGGGAAAACTATCATTTACTAACTGCAGTATTTCCATATGGCAAGAATCTCCTCGATGAGTTGCAACTGACAAATTGATGGAATCTCAACTTTACTTTCTTTTTTTCTATCTCCTTTTCACATTTCAGAGAATTCTGTATATCTTCCCAGCTCAAAAAACTCACAGATGCCGGGCGCGGTGGCTCAAGCCTGTAATCCCAGCACTTTGGGAGGCCGAGGGACGGGCGGATCACGAGCTCAGGAGATCGGACCATCCTGGCCTAACACAGGTGACGTCTCTACTAAAAAATACAAAAAAACTAGCCCGGCGAGGGTGGCGGCCCGGGCGCCTGTAGTCCCAGCTACTCGGGAGCTGGGCAGGAAGAATGCCGTAAACCCGCGGAGGCGCGAGCCCTTGCCAGTGAGCCGAGATCCGGCCCACTGCACTCCAGCCGAGATAGAGCGAGACTCCGTCTCAAAAAAAAAAAAAAAAAATCTCACAAGATGTATTGCAAAGCATATTTTTTGCCTGTTGTATTCTCAATTGTGTGGTATGAGATAGCCTATGCAAATTTATTTAAAAGAATTTTCAAAAAACGCAATTATCCCCAAATATACCACATCAATATTTCCACTTTTTTGCAAGCTGAATACATATATTATATTCCAGTATGTCCCTGTGAATAAATAAAGGTTGTCATATTTTTAAAGCATATTAAATTAGTCAAATGAATGTATTACCACTCATTGAAATTTTATGTATGTTCTACCTCTTCAGTTTTAAAGTATACACACATTACTAATCCTGTAAAATCTCTACATTCTTAGAAATGTGCACATATTTGTTAATATATTTTAGCAGACCCTGAGCAAGCCTTTAAAAGTAATATATTTTAAGTAACATTCTTAGAACAAAAATTAAAAGTAACATAAAATGAATACAAGATATAGTCATTTACCACAACAACTTTATTTTGCTGGACAATGTATAAACATACTAATATATTCCTAGTGGTACAAAGCAGCACGTAAACCATTGCCTACTCGGGTAGGGTGCTCATGTGTACTATGGGAACAATTAATTTGAGCTGGAATGCTCAGGGAAAACATAGTGAAGAGAAGAGACCAAATAGCTTACCCTGTACGTGGATATATAGAGACCAAGGGGACTAGAGGATAATAGTTAGAAAATAGGATAAGTCTTGTTTCGGGAAGAGTAAAGTGTCTGACCTTTATGAAAGCAAAGGATCTACACTGGGAAATAGCAAAGTTAATATTAGATTAAAAGAGCAGATTGCATTGTGGAGGATGGTAAAAAGGACATTTTACTGGGGAAAAAAAGCAGAGATCCATTTGAGGTTTTGAGTTGGTAAATGAAATGGTAAAATCTGTGATTTAAGAAATAAATTTAGAGCAATATTTATTTATCTATGTTCTAGGAATAGTAATTAATGGGGTTACTACAAAAGTGTCTGCAGGATCAAATACATGTGGAAAATAGAAAATACTGCAAGTTTTCTCTACGACTTTAAGATGTTAATAGGTATTTTGACTCTGCTAAACAAAAATATAGGATTTTGCAAATGTGACCAGGGAACCCTTTCTAGGAAAACCATGCATGGATCAAGGATCCCATATGTGGTGGTACCAAACTAAGTCTATAAACTGAGATATGTAAGAAATGTACTGTTCCACATTTTAAGTAGCTCATTTAATTTCTACTGTGATCCTCTATTTTCATCTTGTAGAACCTCAAAATTTCTTCTTTTTCCCCATGAGTGTGTGTTCTGGAGTCTAATTGTGCCAAGGAATTAGAGAGTTGTAGAATAGTGGAGTGGCACTTCTCTGGTCCTCTCTGTCATCTGCCTAAGTTGGCATCTGTGAGATGTTCTAACTACTACCTGGTCCCAAACAATTGGTCTGTACAACTGTTGCTGAGACATGTCTCATTCAAATCCACTGGCTCTCTTTACTTCCATACTATTCTTAGGCTGATGGAATAATTGTCCTGGTTTGTTCTATGATGGGGTACAAGAAACTGTATGAATGTGCAGAGCTCCATCTTTCTTAGACATATCATTTAGCTATTTATTCTATGAAGACTTCTTGCTTCCTTTAGAAGTCTGTTGAGGAAGTGGACACATGTCTTATAAACCTAATGGTTTTTGGCTTTTCCCATGAGATTTTACCTAAATCTTTATGCCACAAATAGATTTTGTTTTCTTAGGAGACTACATTTTTCAAACTCACAAGCCACAAGAGCTCTTTTCTTCTCATATTTCAGCTATAACTTCTCTTCACTGAGCTAAAGGCCCAATTACTATAAAGGAAGATGGGTGGGGGCAAGAAATACCTGAGAAAAAAGTTTGTTATTATTTTAATGATATTTTCTTCCACTCAGGGAATACTCTTTAGGAAATGCTAAAGAATGGAGGGTTATAAACTGATCAGTAAAAGGATGTGTGTAGTAGTGATGCTGCCTTGAATTGTGATTATTATGTGTGGCACATTACACCAACAGCTCTCAATAGCAATGAATGACACTTTGTTTTGAAGCTTTGTATTTTGTCTTTACATCTCTTGTGCCGTCTCCTCTTGCATTGACTCTAAGCTTGACCATGTGACTGTGGACATTGATTAAAGTGACATTAGCAAATGTGAGGCAAGCAAAGGCTTGAACAGCATTTACCCTTTCTTGCTGCTGTGTACACTTCCTCTTCCACACAAATAAGGCTGAGATGGCTTGTTAAAGACATGAGGACCAAATGAGAGCAAATGCTAACCAATAGACACATAAGTTAGCCTCAGTGGAGCTGTGAGCTGACTGAAGATGCATGAGGACCCAGGTAAGACCAGAAGAACTGCCCAGCTGAGCCTCTGCCAAAACACTAATGTGAGTTATGAACAAATAAAATAGTTGCCTATGCCATCAAGTTGCAGAATAATTTTTATTGCATCAGTAAATATATACACAATACGATACAATAAAATGTAGCACAAGAGACTCCTGGTTTAAAAATACCATCATAGATTCAAGCTGGTTTCACTCTCAGAAACCAAATATGAGAATACATCAGTTCTCAGAGCCACAAAGAAGTGCAAAACATCTGAGCAAATGGTAAGAATATTGGATTTTCATGTTTGTGATGACCCTCCCCAACCCCTTATCTACCTGGCACCAAAATGCAGAAAATTTCCCCTGAATCATGGTTTCTATAATGAAAAACATGAGATTGAGGTGAACACCAGCTTCCTCACCATCTTGGGTTCCCTAGCAGGAAGCCTCACTCCACAGGAAGCATCAGGGGTGCCTGAGGAAAGAAATATCCTTGAGGACAGTTGAAGACAAAGGGAGGAGGTGGGACTACTATCCCCAGCCCTAGAAACTCTGCTCTGTGACTCCACCAAAGCAGATGTTAAATCAGAGTCATGGTTCAGCAGCACCACATTGTAAGATGTATGTTGCACAGGGGCCCTGCAGACGAGTCTTTAGCCAGCCTGTCCACACTGCCTTACTATTCCCTTTAGGACTTTCCATGTTCAGGATAGGCAGTACTCTGATTGCTTGCTAGAGCCAAGACAAACCTGGGCTTAATGTGCCATCTAGTGCAAAAAAAGGCAACAAACTTGTGGGGGAAAAGTGAGAAATTCAACAGTCAAATTACAAAGAATCTCTAAGCAAGCGTACTGAATATAAGCCAAAACAAGTAAGACAGAGAAGACTAGAATACATAACCAATCCATCAATGCAAAGGCACAAACATACATCCACAAGAAACAGCAGCAAACAGGGAATCATGACCTCCCCAAACGAACAAAGCAAGGAACCAGTGACTGACCCTAATGTGATGGTGATATGTGAGCTTTTAAAATTGCAAAATAGCAATTTTAAGCAAACTCAGTAATCTCTAAGATAACACAAAAATGCAACTGAAAATTTATCAAAAAATTTAACAAAGATATTGAAATGATTTAAAAAATTAAAGAGAAATCCTGAAACAGAGAAATACATTTGCATTAGCTGAACTGAAAAATTCACCACAGGCTCTCAACAGTGGAATGAATCAAGAGAAGAAAAGAATCAGTGGGCTCAAAGACAGACGATTTGAAATTATGCAGTCAGAGGAGAAAAAAAACAACAACAACACAGAATACAAATACAAAGGAATGAAAATCGCCTACAAGATAAAATTACCTCAAAAGACCAAATCTGAGAAATATTGCTGCCCAAGAAAGAGTGAAACAAGAGTAAGGTGTAGAAAGGCTTAATCAAAGAAATAACAAAAAATTTACCAAACTTGAGAAAGATCTGAGTATTCAGGTACAGAAAAGTGAGAGAACACCAAACAGATTTGACCCAAACAAGACAACCCCAAGACACACAATAATTAAACTCTCAAAAGTCAAGGAGAAAGAGGATGTTAAAAGCAGCAAGAGAAAAGAAGCAAATAACATAGAAAAGAGCTCCAATTTATTGGGCAACAGAGTGACAATGGAATCCACATAGTCCAGGAGGGCGTGAGAAGACATTTGGGAAGTGCTGAAAGAAAAAACAACTGAGCTTGAGAACGAGATGACTAATAGCGATGACTGGGAAAAAGTAAGACATTCAACAGCCAAATTACAAAAAATCTCTTTGCCAATATGAAAGAGAAAAATATCCCTGAAGAGAGAAATATCAGGGTGTGGCACGCTGAGTATCAGTTGCGAGCCCCAGTGATGATGCATATTCCAACTACCTTGATTATATTTTAGGAATGTATCAAATCATCACAAAATGAGATAGTTTGAGTATTTGTTCACTCCAAATCTCTTTTTGATACATGATCTGAAATGTTGTAGGTGTGGCCAAGTGGGAGGTGTTTGTGTCATGGGGGTGGATCCCTCATGAATGGCTTGGTGCCCTCCCCAAGGTAATGAGCGAGGGCTTGCTCTATTAGTTCACAGGAAAACTGATGGCTTAAAGTGGCTGGTATTTCCTCCCATCTCTCTTGCTTGCTGTCTCACCATGTGACCTGCCTGCTCCCCCTTCACTTTCTGCCATGTGTAAGAGCTTCCTGAGTCCCTCACCAGAAGCAAACGCTGGTGCCATGCTTCTTGTAAAATCTGCACAACCTCAAGCCAAATAAACTTCTTTTCTTTATAAATGACCACACCTCAGGTATTGTTTTATAGCAACACAAAACAGACTAATACACATGTACACAATATGTGCATTTATTATTAATAATAATAAAGTAATACAGCATGGAAGAAATGGGAAGATAGAAGATCATGTGGGAACATAGAATATCATGTGGGAAGATTTTCTTGAACACAGATGCATGGGATTAGGAAAATGAAAGCTCAAATGGGAAGAGCTGGGATCTTGGAATGTCCTCACTCAGTGAGCACAGTGAAGGAGGAGCAGATGACCTTCTCAGCAGATGACCTTCTCAGCAGATGACCTGTGAGCCAATATTATGAAGAATGAGCAGATGGAGTCCTGGGTCCTGCATCATTGTGCTTGGGGCTTGCCCTAGACTCCAGGACAGCCACTGTCTAAGCATCTGTCATGACTCCTGGCAGCCCTACTCACTGTTTCTCATCAAAACCAGCTGAATTTTTCAAGGTACCTGAAGCATCACTGTTTTCACAAGTCATTGAGCTCTTCTCCAAGAGCGAAGTGATGTTTTCTCCAAATATGCTGAGGCAGTTTTCAAGGAGAAATTGTACAATAGAAACCTGTAACACAAAAGGGAAAAATAGGGTGCTATTTTATTTGGCATAGTTATAAATCATATTTCAACTATGAATCTTGGAGTGGAAAAAAAACATGAAATTTGGAATTCTAAGAAAAAAATCAGAGTAGATGTAGGAAGATATGAACCAGTTTTCTCTAACAAACAACTATAATCTTTTCAACAACTTTTAGGGCACGTATCTTAAAATACTTGTAATCAGTGGGCTAAAGTTATAATTTATAGCTTAGCTTAATAGCTAACATTTTATATCAATTGTCACATCCTTAAAAATAGGATAATTTTCAAGCAACTCATATATGATGTTTGGGATAATAATATACATTCTCTAATTAAAGGTATAAAGCACCCAATGGATAAAAACTTGTGAAATTCACTTGTTAAGTATCTTAAACTTGGGAAGCAGATATTCTCTGAGGGTCTTTCGTGAAGGAAGGAGGCAGCTGGAGAGAAAATGTCTGCTCGTCTAACTGCAGTCCCTCTCCATGGGTGGCCTGGCCTCAGGATTGCTCTCTGGGTGATCTTGGCAGAGAGCTGGGGTCTTATTATTAGGTATATTGTAGCTCCATTAGGATATTCTAGACTGTTTTACTAGTTCTCTCATTCCAGCAGCAGAGACAAAATAGTAGCCAAGTAGTTCCCTGAATGCCAACTGTGAGCCCCGATTGACAGAGAAAGGCAATATGTGTGAAGAAATGAGTGTTGATATTATCCAAACCACCAATAAGGTGCCAGTAATGACCAGAGGAACTGGGCGCTACCACCACTGCCATTGTTGAGATGAGGAAACTGTGGCTTGGAATCTTTGCCCCAGGTTACACATCCCTCAGTGATGAGACTGAGAGTTGAATCTTGGCTTGTCGAACTCCAAGGAACAGATTTATTTTTTTCTATCATGTCACACCACTTTCTTATCTCTCTACGGTATAGTCAATCTACCGTTTTGTCTCCTAGATGGGAAAGGAGAAGTGACTCGCTGCTCTCAATTTCCCATTTAATAACCTACCTTCTCATATACCTTCTACCTTCTACCACCCCTAGAATAGTAGTAATGAAACTGCCACTTCAGAGGTGTAATTAAAGTGTGCATCTTAAAAAAAGTTGTTCCTCAGAGTTAATATCCTAAATTTCATGTTCAAAGTGGGAACTCTGCTCCCCAGGGAATAACAATGAAAGACCTCATTACCTTTTTGGTGAACCATTTACCACTTCTGAGCTGCAGGGAGTTGGCAAGCCAAGAATGCTTGGGGCTATACATAAGGATAAATTATAAACTGTCATCTGATTGGCTGAGGAATGCTGCTCAATGTTATGTAACACTCCCGAAAGGTATCACAAGAGAACAACATTGACTTTTGGCAGCTGGTCTAAAAGCCTAAACACAAAAGTATACACTCTTAAAGCCAGGAATTTTACTCAGGAAGTTGTAAATACAGAGAAGTAAAACAAGTACTTTTTTTCATAGAGCATTTACACGACTCAGTGAAAATACAAAAGAATAGAGAAATATGTTCAAATACATCTTCATATTAAAATGTGTCTTAGGAAATATATCAGAAAATATTTCCCTGTAACTACTACAGTGTGTTTTAACTTGGGAAAACATTACTAAAATCCAATAGCATATTTAAAACCCCTGTAACATTTCATAGTATGTTCAACAAAAACTTACTGATAATGTGAATCAACAATTCATTTTCAAGGACTCCCTTCACTTCTAAAGTAGCAATACAGGAATGCTGTCTCCTGCCCAAAAACACGCAAGTACCCAAAGCTTATCTGTTATCTAAGACTCATCCCGTGCAGGAATGCACACACAAATATTTTATTAAATTCAATTCCTGAAGCAGATATTGATTTCTCTGGTTATTTGACTATTTGACAAAGTTAAGATTATACCACTGGTAGATTGGTCCTCTGTTACTTTTCTTGGGCCAAAGAATTTCATCTCCTATCAATGTTATGTATTCAGAATATGCAATGGTCAAACATTCTATATTAATAATATTAGGAGAAAAACAAGAATTCAATGACAGTACTAAGGTATTCATTTATTTTTAGACTGGACTCTATGTGTATGACCCCATAAACCACTTTGGCACTGGTCATTTTTTTAGTGCATAAAACTGAAAAATACAATAAACCAATATATATATATATATTTTTTTTTTGAGACGGAGTCTTGCTCTGTCGCCCGAACTGGAGTGCAGTGGCCAGATCTCAGCTCACTGCAAACTCAGCCTCCCAGGTTCACACCATTCTCCTGCCTCAGCCTCCCGAGTAGCTGGGACTACAGGCGCCCGCCACCTCCCCCGGCTATTTTTTTTTTTTTTTTTTTGTATTTTTTTAGTAGAGACGGAGTTTCACTGTGTTAGCCAGAATGGTCTCGAACTCCTGACCTCGTGATCCGCCTATCTCGGCCTCCCAAAGTGCTGGGATTACAGGCTTGAGCCACCGCGCCCGGCCAACCAATATTTTTTTTAAAGAATATATTAGCTGGTTTTTTGAAATGTGCCTAGAATACAGTAATTATTGCTTCCTAACCTCTAGATGGCAGTTATTATCTCTTCCTTGTTCTCCTGATCAATAACACCATGCCACTTATCAAAGAGTTAGGATGAAAATATACTTTCTTGGATGTTTCGAAGAAAATCCTTACATAGATTAGAGAATTATTCTTATGGCAAATGTATGTCAGAGAAATTACAAAGAAAACATTTAATTGAAAAACTCAGCTTAGTCCTCACTTCCTTCCTAGCTACCCAACTTCACAGCTCTGACTCTCCACTGACTTGCACACCCCAGAAGCAAGTGCTTGGATTTTCTCCAACGAAAACCAGCAGCATACAAACAAGCAGAGTGTGGACAGCGGTGGGAAAGAAGATAAAAGTCTTCTCCTATGGTCTGAAACTTCTTTATGTATATTTTAGCAAACTTGTTTAAACTGACAGGGTCTGGTGATAAAGCACCCTAAATCCTATCATTTTCTTGAAAAGAGATCAACATAAAAATGTGTTGTTTATTTAGACACAGTATTTTTAATTTCTAGCAAGAAAATTTCAGAACCAAATGAACTAAAGTCACACACCCATGTGCTCATGCACACAAGCTGAGGACTGGACCTTCTGACTTGGGCTATCTGTGTTCCTGGGGAGAAAGCTCTCTCAATAGCTTCATTCTTTCTTTAACTGTATAATATGTCACTTCTTTACTTATAAGTAGAAAGTTGCTGGATATATACAGAAATCTCCCATGAGTAACTACATGTTACTCCTTAAACCTCTGGGCTGGAACAGAAACACCCTCCACAGAAAGGCTTAATCAAAATTTAGATACATCTTAACTTCAGTCCTCTGAGTATTAGTGCTAGAGGCATGCCAATGTAAGTTTCCTAAGTGGTGCATGAAAATTTCTCACATTATTGGACTGATGAACAAGTCTTAATACTATACAATTGAACCAATTAAAATTTGTGAAGTTTTCATTCATGTGCGTATGCGTGTGTGTGTGTGTGTTTGTGTGTGTGTGTGTGTGTAACAATGAGGGAAAGGGGAAGTTGTCTTACTACTTTGCTAGCTTCAAAGGCACACCCTGTTTCCACTGGTTTCACTAAACAGCCCAATACTCCTCTTAATAGTGACTAGTTCAGGAAGTACCTTTAGGCAACTATCATGATTAAAATCCAGTAATTGTTCCTTCATTCTAACATTTATTGAACTGTGGTTTGTGCTAGGCATGCTTTGGAGGACTGAGGACAGAAGAGTGAAAAATGTGAAGTCTCAGTCCTCCTACACCATCACTATGCACTGTGATTATGTTATACACCCATATCTGGTAGTTATGGGACCCATGGAAGGGTCCCAATATGTTAGGAGGAAGGAAACACCCCAGCTCTGGCTGACTCTAGGAGGCTGAGTTCAGGAACACCTTTGTCTGATGTGTACTACACTTACATGCATTGAGAGCATGTGTCTCTTCTCTGGATTCCTGGACTCTGTGCTGCAGAGTCCATTGATAGAGATGAGTGGTGAAGCTAGAACAGGAGCCAAGCAGACTATGCCAAGGGTACTTGCTGTTTGACCTCTGTCTATAGATAGCACAATGGCAGGCCCAATGTGGTCCAAATCATGTATTCATTTCTGGTTTAAACCAACTCTCCAGTTATTTGAGACAGTATCAAGACTAAGATTCCAGTGGCCGGGCGCGGTGGCTCAAGCCTGTAATCCCAGCACTTTGGGAAGCCGAGATGGGCGGATCACAAGGTCAGGAGATCGAGACCATCCTGGCTAACACGGTGAAACCCCGTCTCTACTAAAAATACAAAAAACTAGCCGGGCGAGGTGGCGGGTGCTTGTAGTCCCAGCTACTTGGGAGGCTGAGGCAGGAGAATGGCGTGAACCCGGGAGGCTTGCAGTGAGCTGAGATCCGGCCACTGCACTCTAGCCTGGGCGACAGAGCGAGACTCCGTCTCCAAAAAAAAAAAAAAAAAAAAAAA
>NW_016819911.1:545510-617245 GCF_001698545.2 Rhinopithecus bieti
CAAAAAAAAAAAAAAAAAAAAAAAAAAAAAAGACTAAGATTCCAAAATCTGCAGATAATAACTCTAAGTCTTTGTAAAATATTAAATCAATTTCATGTGTGTACCTCAGGGAGGACAGCACCCAACTAGTGATTTGCATAGTAGTGTATATCACTACGGTCCTAGCATAGTAGCAGTCCACTCTACATCTTACAGAAATGTTGCTATTTATCACATGGCTGAACATTAATGGGGATAAGAAATGACCAAAGGTAACTGAGATTCTAAGACAATTTTAAAAACCTGTTTAGTCGTTACCACATCACCATAATTTTTTTCAGAGCAGTTAACATGTACTGAAATGGACTGATTAAATTCCTTACTATTTTCCCTTGTAGAAATGTACCTAGACACTTGTGATTTTGCTGTAACGATTCAAAACTTATCTATTTTTGTAGAAATTGGATTTTCTGAATTCCAAACTAATTCTGGCTGCTGCACCCACATTAAAAGTCAGATTTACAAGAGGCTTGTGATAAGAGCTGGTGACTGTGTAACTATAACTGTGGGTGGCAGGTAATGCATAACAAATATTCCCAAAGTGAGCCATGGGTGGTAAAGGTGAAAGAAGTTACCATTCTAGAGGCATTGCTACACCACTTTCAATGTCAAGGTCAAAGCATGCTGTGGAGATGTCTTAGGCAGTGGGAAGTCATCAAATGCAGGATGCTTAATTTGATAAACATTCTCTCTATATAATTGTGTATTTTAACATTTATTGCATTAGGGTTACTAATCATTGTTATTATTTGGCATGGAGTGATCAGGAGTGAAGATGGAAAGGTTGGTGTGTGATAAGAAAGGACAGCATATCTATCATATAAAGTTTTGAAAAACAGACGAAATCAATTTTCTTAAATTTTGACACTGTCAAATGTTTTTCAGATTTTCAGATTCTTAAAAGACCATGCCTATTATTGTTCTTAGGCAATCATGATGAAAGAAACCAATCATAAAATTTCAGAGATATCCTGTGCATAGATGATGCGAAAACTTCACCTACCTTAAAGACAGAGGCCACCATGCCAACAGCCTCGCTGTCCAACTTGACTTTATCTCCTGAATTGAGTTTCTCCTTCAGGACTCTACATGAGTTTATGTTGCCCAATTTTCTCTGTGCACAGCCCTTTTGGATTGGTAAACGAAGGCATATTCTATGGGGAGAAAAGGAAAGGTACAAGGTGTTTCATATTTACAAGCCCAAAAGACAAGCTTGCCTCCATCCTGCAGCCAGAGCTAAGGGATCTGAGGTTACAGCACTGGAGCTGGAAGGAATGAAGTACGTTTTGAATTTTTTGTGTGTATCTCTATATTTTCTCCCATTAATCCATTCTATATTCACATACTGGAACCTTTTAAATCCGATTTTCCTTTTGAGTAAATTAATACTAGGAAATCAAACTCCTGTACTTCAAAGCTTCTGTGGAATCCTCTCCTTCACCATTCTTTTCTGATTATTCCCTAATATGGGTTCCCCAATTATGGAAATATTTTTGCACACCAATTTCCCCTCTTGTTTGCTCCCCTTTAAGGGTCCAAATGCCCCATTCCTACTTCCTGTATTTTCTAGGCTCTATTAAATCAGGTTTAAAACCTGCCTCCTCCCTGAAGCCTTCCCTAATTACATTTTCTTCTCACCAGTTTCCACATCCTTTAGCTCTATCTTCATGTCCCCTCCTTGCAGCATAAAATAAAATAATGTCATAGCAAAATGACTCAAGGAACTTGTGTCTACTATTGCACTTATTTACTGTGTGACCTTGGACACGGTATTACCAAGCCCATTTTAAATTTTTTCACTGGTGAAGTGCGAGTGATGATAATTATAGCCACCCCTGAATTCTCTGTGAAAAATGCAAAGTCTGGGGTAGTATCTAGTATACACTTAAAATGATTAGTTTCTTCCCATCAAGCATAACATTCCCTACATCTAGTAGAATACTTGGAAAGATTCTACACACTCAACAAATGTCACCACAGACAATTTCATACACCAATTTGAAACAACATAGGCTAAACTCTGTGGCTTTAACTTGACACATTCTGTTAAGATTAAAGGATTACTATATGCCAAAGGATGAATTTTTATGGTTAAGTACTGGAAATACAAGTCAAAACACAGGAGATATTTTGAGTTGTAAGACTGAGTAGTGTAAGATGAAGATATAATTACAGGAGATTTGGAACTAGTGTGGAGTTGAAGGAAGAAGCTGAAACAAGGAGGGGAAACAAGTGAGGGGAAGGGGAAGTCCCAGAGATTCATAACACAGAGCCCATTTTGATTCATCCAAGCCAGTGTACATGGATCTTGGCTGAAGCCATCAAAAGAGTATCTTTCCCTATTTTCTTTGCCTTATGATCCTGCAGCATCTAAATCATGTTTCTAGTCATTGAAATAAAATTGACAAATCTTCTCCATCAAAGCTAGGGGTTGTCGTTGTCTAAAGATTTCTCCACTTTGCAATAGATTTGGATGAAAACACTTGATTCCCCCAGAGTTCTTTCTCTTCAAGAGGGCTACCAAAAAGAAGACCAGACAAATTAAGACCTACCAGCAGAGGGACGGGCAGGTTGTCATTCTCACAAACATCCGTAAGAGAAGCTCCAAACAGCTGTCCTGGCTTTGGGGCTGGTGGAGCCATGTACAGGTTGTCCTGGCAAGTGCTAGAGGCCCACCAAAAGGCCCAGTTCACCATAGGATGTCTTCTTTTAACTCCCTTCTGGTCTGTAGTAGTTTAATCCACTTAACTTTGACTATTTCCATTTTACAACACGTTTGTTGTGATGTTGAGAAGAGAGAGAAACAATCATTTGTCGTGTAGATTTTCCTACATTCTGAAATTGACTAACTGCATACTTGGTGTTAATGTGTTCATTCTTCCCGATATCCCATAGACTGCAGTTAAACCTGGAGGCTTGATCAGACTTATGTTCCATTCTTCCAGTAGGAATACTTCCTAGACAGTGCTAGTTACCACTTCTTGCATTTTATCATAAGGTACTTAAGATCTAGTTGTTCAAGTTTACTGATGCTAATTGCAATCAATGGATTCACATGTCAGATCCCACTTTAAAAGCTAAAAATAGCTGGCATGGTGGCTCATGCCTGTAATCCTAGCTACTCAAAAGGCTGAGTCAGGAGAGTTGCTTGAGCACAGTAGTTAGAGTCTTCAGGGAGCTGTGATGGCACCACGACACTTTTGCTTGGGTGACAGGGAGACCCAGTCTCTACAAGAAAATAAAAAATTAAAAATACTGGATATTCAAATAAAACAGAGTTTAGTAATTACTTTCGTAGTAGGTCTCCTGCCGCTCAGATTTCCTGTTGGACTTTCAGAATGCTAAACCATGGTCACCTCTCTCCCATTGAAAGGATCTGCCCTTCATGACACAACTTGCCTGACCCCACTTCTCAGTCAGCCTCTGGCTTCTTTGTTCTGGAGGTTGCAACTCTTAGGTAGCTCCATGGATGACTTGAGTCCACTTTCTCTTGTCAGTCCTTGGTTCTGTGGTAAGATCCCTGGTGGCCCTGGTCCTTGTGACACCCTGCCCAGCTATCCAGAAATAATTTTTACCTACCCAATGACCCTTCCAAGAAATGCTGAAGAAGAGCTTTTCAAGGAAAACTGGCCAGCAATAAAAGGTTGAGCTGAACGTTTCCACTGCTCAACTATGGATATTTTCCTGACAAGGTACTTTAATATTTTTATAAATAACCTACTTATAACACATACTGAAAAAGTCAGCAGAGGAGGCAAGTTGTAGAAGGATAAACAAATGAGCAACATTTCACCATTTCAATGTTTGTTAAACACCCATCCACTTGGCTTCCCTGGCACATTGAGTGCATCTCCCTGTACACACACATAGTGGCAATACTTGTGCTGAATCACAGAAGTCAAGGTGGGCTCCTGGTTCTGCTATGTAGTTGGACAACTTCCTCAGAAGTCTTTGACCTTCAGTTTGCTCAACTTTAGCATGAACGATGCTACCTACAGCTTACTGGACTGAGTAATAGAATGGACTGCTCAGGACAAAGCATGGTTCAAAGCAGTCTTGATGAAAGTAATTTTATCTCTTACTCAGATGGCCTAAGGCAGACTAGATATCAGTCTCCTCTCCCCAGAACAGATCCCACCACCATTCGCCATTCGGTTTAACAAGGTATGCAGTCAATAAGGCATGCCACCACTCTACCTAACAGTCATGCCCCTATCATTTTAAAAGAAGGTAAAGAAGAAGCAAAGCCATCCTTCAATCCAGAAGGTTATATCTGTATGTCGTCATGTGCAAATGTTTATCATAGTACACATTAATATATAGGTTAAGTTTTTGTACATAACCTGGTTTCCCTATTCTTAATTTGATTTTATTGTTTCTAGAACTATCCAAATGTATTCAGTTGTTTAGCTTTAATAAGAGAATGTTCTTAGGAAGAATTCTCTAGTCCTTGATGCAAAGCTATATAACTAGCTACACTCTGAATAAAGGCCAAGAGGAAAGTAGACATTGAATCCTGTACTTTCTCAAAAATATTTTCAGGCTTAGCTGCACCTTTTGTAATGCACATTATTTGGTACAAGAGTTCCTATCACTTATTTAAACAATAAAAGTATGTGCTATTGCCATGAAAAGCCTGGATGATTAAATAAGCTAACTTAATTGAAACCTAGCCTTTCTTAAACAGCCCTGGAAGAATTGGGGTAGTGGTTTTCTCCGGCTCAAATTCGGGTGTGTATGTGTGTGTATATATATGTGTGTGTATATATATGTATATATATGTATTTTATATGTACATATAAAATATATATATATAAACTTTTGAAACTTTCTGCCTATAGGCTAATAGTCACAACAATAAAAATGCTTTATTTAGAAATTCCATTCTTGCCAAAATATTTCCCAAATTAATAACACATTTTCTTCAGAGAAAGAAATATCAATGGCAGGATACTGAAATGGTAGTGGGGAAAATGATGAAAAGGGAGATTAAAAAGCCCACAATCATAATCATGCCAGTTCCAGTCTAAACCTGGATCTGAAGCTGACTTGGAAAGTAAGCATAGTGGTGGGGAGGGAGTAGAATTGAGAGTTTAATTCAGCATAGAACCCAAAGGGCACTTCAGTCCCAGTCCAGAATAGACTGCAGTTCAATTCTATAATTCTGCTTCTCTCTGGATCTGCCACTCCAGATGTGTTTAAACCATGCCATTATTTGATCACCTTCTACTTTGGGCTCAACTTGTCAGCAAAACCCTGTGGTAGAAAATGCATAAGTTTCCAGGCCTTCAAAAGCCATATTCTCACCTGACACACAAACCGCACACACATAATTATATGTGTACATTGTTCTAAGGGTACAGAGAAGAGTGTATCTACCTACTTACAGACATGAAAGAAATCTTCCTAGAAGTGAGTTGGGCCTTGACTTCAGACATTTGAGGTTTCTCTAAGCCTGATTCTGGGCAGGTATTGGCTTCCTGCCTATACTGTCCTCCTACCTCTGCACGGAGAATGTGTCTGTGTCATGGGCTTGTTTTTAGGAATGGAGACTTCATCTGAGAGAAGACACTTGCAGGAAGGAAAGGCACTCATCACTCCCCTAGTGGCCTCTGGCTGGGTGCCTAGGCTTCAGAATGGACCCACCTCCTAAGTCTGGGGATGGCTGCTCCTAGAAGGGCTCCTGGAGTGTGGAAGAAGAGATGGAGCTCCCTGGTTCCTGTGGCAGGAGCATAGCGCCTTGAAGGTGGCTCATTTCAGCTACACAGTGATGTTCATGTCCTGCGTGAAGCAAAATCTAAATATAGGTTCAGGCTGATGGTGATGGGTGTGATCAAACCTACCAATTGTGCGTGAGTGCACCCCACTGGTGCCTCCTGTAGTAATCTGGGAGCTTCTAAAATAAGGAAGGCTTGTCTCCCGAGCAAGCATCATGTGCACTCTCTCTGGAAAGTCCCTACATAAAGCAGGCATACAAGCAGAAGAGTTTTTAAAAGTACAGAGAAAAATAAAGTTGGAACATGTGTCACTTGGGATGCATAGGTCCATCAGTGCATTGCACAATGGTGACTTTTGCTCTGTTTCCATTTGAAAATATTTAAGAACTTCTAGTTTCTGTCTTGACAAATCTAGATATTTACATCTGAGACAAAAGACCCCTCTAGGCTTACAGTCATCATTTTAAATACTTACCCTTCCTGTCTTACAGACTTATGAAGATAAAAGTAAATATATTCCTTCACATTGGTGGTTAATATTTATTGAATAACTCTATATATACAATATGTGTTAAATAATTCCATGTCAAGAATAGCTATGATCACTATTCTCTTACACATGATGTCAGTTTAATGGAGATTTTACTTCCCTTGGTCAGTTTTGTAGCCAGGGCTTCTCAAGAGCAGAGGAGCAGGGTGTTTGCCTCTGACCTTTCCTTCCACTGCTCCCCTAATTGGAGGAAGGAGCTCCTCATAGGTACCAGCCAGAAGGAAGGCTGCAGGGTGTTGGAAGTCCAGAAACAACATGCGAAACAGTGTTTGCAGAATGGAAAACCACACTGCAACCATCAGGAGTTGCCTGCCAAGGGATGTGTTTTCCTCTTTCATGTTTTAAATAGTTTCCTTTCCATAGAACACATGGCGTGAGGTAAGTTTTTTTAAATTATATGATTCATTCCTTTATTTTATTATTTATTTTATTTTTCCATAAGTTATTGGGGTACAGGTGGTACTTGGTTACATGAGTAAGCTCTTCAGTGGTGATTTGTGAGATTTTGGTGCACCCTTCAACTTAGCATTATAAATTGCACCATATTTGTAGTCTTTTATCTCTCATCCCCCTCCCACCCTTCCCCAAAAGTCCCCAAAGTTTATTGTATCATTCTTATGCCTTTACATCCACATAGCTTAGCTCCCACATATCAGTGAGAACATATGACATTTGGTTTTCCATTCCTGAGTTACTTCACTTAGAATAATAGTCGCCAATCTCATCTAGGTCACTGCAAATGCTGTATTCATTCTTTTCTACAGCTGCATAGTATTCCATCATATATAGATATATGTGTGTGTGTGTGTGTGTGTGTGTGTGTGTGTGTATATATATATATATAAAATAGTTTCTTTATCCACTCATTGATTGATGGGCAATTGGGTTGGTCCACAGTTTTACTACTGTGAATTGTGCTGCTATAAACATGTGTGTGCAAGTATCTTTTCCTCTGGGTAGATACCCAGTAGTGGGACTGCTGGGTCAAATGGTAGTTCTACTTTTAGTTCTTTAAGGAATCTCCACACTGTATTCCATAGTGGCTGTACTAGTTTACATTCCCACCAGTAGTGTAGAAGGGTTCCCTGTTCACCACATGCACGCCAACATCTACCATTTTTGATTTTTTGATTATGGCCATTCTTGCAGGAGTAAGATGGTATTGCCTTGTGGTTTTGATTTGCATTTCCCTGATCATTAGTGATGCTGAGCATTTTTTCATATGTTTGTTAGCCTTTTGTGTATCTTCTTTTGAGAATCGTCTATTCATGTCCTTAGTTCACTTTTTGATGGGATTGTTTGTTTTTTTCTAATTGATTTGTTTGAGTTTGTTGTACATTATGGGTATTAGTCCTTTGTCAAATGTATAGATTGTGAAGATTTTTCTCCCACTCTGTGGGCTGTTTATTCTGCTGACTATTCCTTTTGTCATGAAAAAGCTCTTTGGTTTAATTTGGTCCCAGCTATTTATCTCTGTTTTATTGTATTTGCTTTTGGGTTCTTAGTCATGAAATCTTTGCCTAAGCCAATGTCTAGAAGGGTTTTCCAATGTTATCTTCTAGAATTTTATAGTTTCAGGTCTTAGGTTTAAGTTCTTAATCCATTTTAAGTTGCTTTTTGTATACAGTTAGAGATGAGGAACCAGTTTTGTTCTCCTACATGTGGCTAGCCAATTATCCTAGCACCATTTGTTGAAAAGAGTGTCCTCTCCCCACTTTACGTTTTTGTCTGATTTGTCAAAGATTAGTTGGCTGTAAGTATTTGGGTTTATTTCTGGATTCTCTATTCTGTTCCATTGGTCTATGTACGTATTTTTATACCAGTACCATGCTGTTTTGGTGACTATGGTCCTATAGTATAGTTTGAAATCAGGTAGTGTGTTGCCTCCGGATTTGTTCTTTTTGCTTAGTTTTGCTTTAGCTATGTGGGCTCTGTTTTGATTCCATATGAATTTTAGAATTGTTTTTTCTAGTTCTGTGAAGAATGATGGTAGTATTTTGATGGGGATTACGTTGAATTTGTGGATTGCTTTTGGCAACATGGTCACTTTCACAAAATTGATTCTACCCATCCATGAGCATGGGATGTATTTCCATTTGTTTGTGTAATCTACGATTTCTTTCAGTAGTGTTTTATAGTTGTCCTTGTAGAGGCCTTTCAACTCCTTGGTTAGGTATATTCCTAAGTTTTTGTTTTTGTTTTTTTTCTTTTTTTCTTTTTTCAGCTATTGT
Source organism: Rhinopithecus bieti (assembly GCF_001698545.2). Lineage (NCBI taxonomy): Eukaryota > Metazoa > Chordata > Mammalia > Primates > Cercopithecidae > Rhinopithecus > Rhinopithecus bieti. The sequence continues at coordinate 554,048 of NW_016819911.1, forward strand.
AAAAGGGGTTGAGTTTTGATTTGATTCTCCACTTGGTTTCTGTTGGTATATTGAAGAGCTACCCATTTTTGTACATTAATCTTGTAACCAGAAACTTTGCTGAATTCTTTTATCAGTTCTAGAAGCTTTCTGGAGGAGTCTTTACAGTTTTGAAGGTAAACGATCATATCATCAGCAAACAGGGATAGTTTTACTTCCTCTTTACCAATTTGAATGCCCATTTCTGTTTCTCTTGTCTGATTCCTCTGGCTAGGAGTTTCAGTACTATGTGGAAGAGGAGTGGTAAGAGTGGGCATCCTTGTCTCATTTCAGTTCTAAGAAGGAATGCTTTCACTTTTTCCCCATTCAATATTATGTTGGCTGTCGGTTTGTCACAGACAGCTTTTATTACATTATGTCCCTTGTGTGTCGATTTTGCTAAGGGGTTTAATTATAAAGAGATGGTGGATTTTGTTGAATGTTTTTCTGCATCTAATCATGATTTTTGTTTTTAGTTCTGTTTATGTGGTGTGTCACATTTATTGACTTGCATATGTTAAACCATCCCTACATCTCTGGTATGAAACCCACTTGATCATGGTGGATTATCTTTTTGATATGCTTTTGGATTCAGTTAGCTAGTATTTTGTTAACGAGTTTAGCATCTATGTTCATCAAGGATATTGGTCTGTAGTTTTCTTTTTTTGGTTGTGTCCTTTCCTGGTTTTGGTATTAGGGTGTTGCTGGCTTCAAAGAATGAATTAGTGAGGATTCCTTCTTTCTCTATCTTGTGGAGTAGTGTCAAAAAGATTGGTACCAATTCTTCTTTAAATGTCTGGTAGATCTGCTGTGAATCCATCTTGTCCTGGACTTTTCTTTGTTGGTAATTTTTAAATAACCGTTTCAACCTTGATGCTTGTTATTGCTCTGTTCAGGGTATCTAATTCTTCTTCAGTTAAGCTAGGAGGGTTGAATTTTTCCAGGAATTTATCTATCTCTTCTAGGTTTTCTAGCATAAAGGTATTTGTAGTAGCCTTGAATGATCATTTGTATTTCAGTGGTGTCAGTTGTAGTATCTCCTGTTTCATTTCTTAGTAAGGTTATAAGATTTTCTCTCTTCTTTTCTTGGTTAATCTTGCTAATGTTCTATCAATTTAATTTTTCTTTACAAAGAACCACTTTTTTGTTTTATTTACCTTTTGTATTTTTTATTTGTTTCCATTTCATTTAGTTCTGCTCTGATCTTGGCAACTTCCTTTCTTCTGCTGGATTTGGGTTTGGTTTGTTTTTGTTTCTCTAGTTCTTTGAGGTGTGACCTTAGAATGTCAGTTAGTGCTCTTTCAGTCTTTTTGATGTAGGAATTTAGGGCTATGAACTTTCCTCTTAGCACCACCTTAGCTGTATCCCAGAGGTTTAGATAGGTTGAGTCATTGTCATTCAGTTAGAAGAGTTTTTAAATTTCCATCTTTATTTTGTTTTTGACCCAATGTTCATTCAGGAGCAGGTTATTTAATTTCCATGTACTTGCATGGTTCTGAAGGTTCCTTTCAGAGTTGACTTCCAGTTTTATTCTGCTATGATCTGAGAGAGTGCTTGACATAATTTCAATTTTCTGAAATGTATTGAGGCTCATTTTATGGCCTATCATATGGTCTATCTTGGAGAAAGTTCCATGTGCTGCTGAATAGAATGTGTATTCTAAGGTTGTTGGATGAAATGTTCTGTATATATCTGTTAAGTCCATTTGTACCAAGGTATACTTTAAATCCATTGTTTCTTTGTTGACTTTCTGTCTTGACGACCTGTCTAGTGCTGTCAACACAGTATTGAAGTCTCCCACCATTATTGTGTTGCTGTCTATCTCATTTCCTAGGTTTACTAGTAATTGTTTTATAAATTTGGGAGCTCCAGTTTTAGGTGTGTGTATATTTAGGACTGTGATATTTTCCTGTTGGACAAGACCTTTTACTCTTTTGTCTCTTTTAACTGCTGTTGCTTTAAAATTTGTTTTGTCTGATATGAGAATAGCTATCTCTGATCACTTTTGGTGTCCATTTGCATGAAATGCCTTTTTCCACCCCTTTACTTTAAGTTTATGTGAGTCCTTATGTGTTAGGTGAGTCTCCAGAAGGCAGCAGATAGTTGGTTGGTGAATTCTTATCCTTTCTGTGGTTCTGTATCTTTTAAGTGGAGCATTTAAGCCATTTACCTTCAATATTAGTATTGAATGTGAGATACAGTTGCATTCGCTGTGTTTTTTTGTTGCCTGTGTACTTTGGGTTCTTTTTTGTTTTTTCCTTTTGCTTTTAACATGTATTTTGTTTTATAGGTCCTGTGTGATTTATGCTTTAAAGAGGTTCTGTTTTGATGTGTTTCCAGGATTTGTTTTCAAGATTTAGAGCTCCTTTTAGCAATTCTTATATTGGTGGCTTGGTAATGCCAAGCATTTGTTTGTCTGAAAATGACTATATCTTTCCTTCATATATGATGCTTAGTTTCACTGGATACAAAATTTTTGGCCGATACTTGTTTTGTTTGAGGAGGGTGAAGATAGGGCCCCAATCGCTTCTAGCTTGTAGGGTTTCTGCTGTGAAATCTGCTGTTAATATGATACGTTCTCCTTTATAGGTAGGTTACCTGGTGTTTCTGTCTCAAAGCTCTTAAGTTTTTTTTTGTTTGTTTGTTTGTTTTTTTTTTAATAACAAATTTCCCTTTTCTCAGTTTTCACTAAATTTATCCTGGTGAGCTCTTGTTTGTCTTTTTCATCCAGCATAGATAGTATGTAAATACTTTGTTTAGAACATGAATTACAATTTGCATTTTGTAAGGCAAAAGAAGCTTCTATGATAGCTATACAGTAAAACCAAATCCTCAGGATAACCAGCAGTTAATCCACAATCAATAATTGAGAACATGTTAAAATATGCATTCAGCATGGTTACTCAGGGGCCATCATGAGTGATAGACTTCGGATTTCTTAGTGCTAGCCATGATGAGTGGTGCTGCTCTAGGCCTAAGAGTTATCTGTCATTTGGACACTGTTTTAACTAAATTGTAGCATTTTATTTAAATAAATATTTTCCAGTATTCATTTACTTTTTTAAACTTACTTTATTGCTGATACTTTTACAAAGATGTCAACATGAATTTAAAAAAAAGGAAATGGATAAGTCAATTTTGTTCTCAGCTATGTACTTGGTGATACTGTTTTCTAGATAAGAATGTATATTACATAGAAAACAACTTGGTAGTTTAGATTTTTTGGATCACTTGAAAACATCCTGCATTACACAGTAATGGCCTCATAAGATTCTTGAAAGGATAAAAGAAAAGAGACAGAGAAAGAGAGAGAGACAATGCAGGTAAGAGGGAATTCTCTATGACTTTTAGCAGAAATCATCACCATCATGCCATTGGAAGGTCGGCCACAGATCCTATCCCCTCCCGCATTTTAATCACTCTGTTTCTGTTAATCACACTTAACAAAGTTGGTAATCTAAGAATTGTCTTTTATTAGATAAACTATCCTAATAACTACTTTAGGATAGGCATAATCTACTCATCAATAACCTCAAGAACAAATGCTGGAAAATTCAACCTAAGAAACGGAAAAATCCAAGTTGGTCAGTCAGGAAAGCTCTTCGGAAGCCTGAATCATGTTTTCATTAACCTGAGAAAAGTTCTAGGCATTAAGCACGTGTTAAATACATATTTGTACTTGGATTCAGAGGCATGACTGGATTTTAGAAATTCCTTACAAAAGACCAGGCGTGGTGGCTCATACCTGTAATCCCAGCACTTTGGGAGGCTGAGATGGGCATATCACGAGGTCAGGAGATTGAGACAAACCTGGCTAACACGACGAAACCCCGTCTCTACTAAAAAATACAAAAAATTAGCCGGCCGTGGTGGTGGGCGCCTGTAGTCCCAGCTACTCGGGAGGCTGAGGCAGGGGAATGGCATGAACCTGGGAGGCGGAGCTTGCAGTGAGCTGAGATCACACCACTGCACTCCAGCCTGGGTGACAGAGCGAGACTCCAGCTCAAAACAAACAAACAAACATAAAGAAATTCCTTACAAAATAGAAGTTACCTAGTAGTTGGGAAATGAAACAGAGAGTTTTCACACTGGGGAAAAGAAATTCGAATACACGTTAATTTCATGACACAAAATAGGTTTTTTTCAAGAAAGCTGTTTGTCAAGTAAAAGAGCAGACAGTGAAAAAAAAAAATCACATTTTTCTTCCCAATTAGACCATAAGTTGCTGAATGAAGAGATGTTATCAGGTACCTGGGATAAAGTAAGTGTTTGGCCATTATCTGTTGAATGTACGAATGTATATTGCATAAGATTGTTGCTTTTAAGCATGTTCAACCTTAAGACCGAGCAACCAATACTTAGAGACTTTAGAGTTACAATTTTGAACCAAATCATTCTCATTTTAGATTTTCCTTGACACTTAGGAAAGTGGGGATGGGGACTCTTTCTTGCTAGAACTGACCCATAACTGGGAATCTTTCTCAGCGCCCTTGGAGACAAAATGAACTAAGCATTACAATGAATCTTTCACAGTAAATATTTGAAGAGGATCACATTTCCTTAGGATTTCTGCATTTTCAGGAAGGGAAGGAACTAGGACCAGTCAAAATGCAATTTTATCTATGGGGCTGGCCATGATTTTTGAGTTAACAGGGCTGATTTCAGTAACCCCTGTCTTCCCCTCAGCTTCTAATAAACTAGTCCAGATTCCTGCCTTGTCCATTTTGAAAGGCCATGGATCTATGAAACTACAGTGCAATCAACCCCTCACTTTCTGAGTGACCCATGGAACACAAAATCACATATACGCTCCCTCATCAAGAAAGAAAAGGCTAGCTGAGGAGTCATGCTTTCTGCTATCCAGACTTTTGGGAGAATGTTGAGCTTTGCCTTCACATCTCCCTGCCCAGACAAGCCTGTTGCACAGAGAGCCATACATCCACATGGAAGGCATAATAAGCTCAGCAACTCTGAGCACAAAGAGACAAATGCCCAAAAGGTCTTGAGGAGATGTGAGAGTGAAGTCAGGCCTCTGGCTTTCATTCAGATAAACCCTACTGTGGGGAGAGAAGGGACAAAGACTGACCTGGGGACCAGGCCAGGTACAGAGAACAATTACCCACAGCAGAAGTATTGCCCAGCAATATTGGCAGTCTTGCCACAAACATATCTAAATTATGTAGACTCTGCTGAATTATTGTAAACAGTCCTTCAAGAAAGGCTAAAGCAAAAGCATGTTTCAAATGGAGTTATTCTTGATAAGCACTATGATTGCCCTTCATTCCTTAATAAAAATCATGGCCTTGTCCTTATGGAGTGTCCTAGGTAGGGAGGCGCTCTCTCTCTCTCACACACACACACAGAGAGAGAGAGAGAGAGAGAGAGAGAGAGAGAGAGCATATGTGCTCAAAATTGTACTGCAAATAAGGAGTAGGGGCTAATAAAAATCTTTTCTTTTAATGTAAGGTTTGGAAACGTTCTGTTGAAATCCCTTAAGTCAGGTATATATATATAAATAACCAAATAACCTCTTTTTTTTTTTTTTTTTTTTTGAGACAGAGACTCGCTCTCTCACCCAAGTTGGAGTGCAGTGGTGAGATCTCGGCTCACTGCAGCCTCTGCCTCCCGGGTTCACGCCATTCTCCTGCCTCAGCCTCCCGAGTAGCTGGGACTACAGGTGCCTGCCAGCATGCCCAGCTAATTATTTGTATTTTCAGTAGAGACGGAGTTTCACTGTGTTAGCCAGGATGGTCTCGATCTCCTGACCTCGTGATCCGCCAGCCTCGGCTTCCCAAAGTGCTGGGATTACAGGCGTGAGCCACTGCGCCCAGCCATAACCTCAATTCTTGATTGCAATAGGATTCCCTTGTTGTCTAGTGAGACTGGTCATTTCTTTAAAAAAGGAAAATCACAAACCTGAAATAAATTAAGCTGTATTTTATTTATTTTTTCATTTTTATTTTTATGTTTTTTAAGACAGAGTCTTCCTCTGTCACCCAGGCTGGAGTGCACAATCTTGGCTCACTGCAACCTCCATCTCCTGGGTTCATGCCATTCTCTTGCCTTAGCCTCCCCAGTAGCTGGGACTACAGGCGCCCGCCACCACGCCCAGCTAATCTTTTGTATTTTTAGTAGAGGTGGGGTTTCACTGTGTTAGCCAGGATGGTCTTGATCTCCTGACCTCATGATCTGCCCGCCTTGGCCTCCCAAAGTACTGGGATTACAGGTGTGAGCCACCACGCCCGGCCGCTGTATTTAATTTTTAATTAATCTCCTTAATCCCACACCTAAAACCATTTGCTGTCTTCAAGATTGCATTCTTCTTTGTTATTCTTTTCTTTTCTTTTCTTTTTTTTTTTTTTTTTTTTTTTTTTGAGACAGAGTCTTGCTCTGTCGCCCAGGCTGGAGTGCAATGATGTAGTCTCGGCTCACTGCAACCTCTGCCTCCCAGGTTCAAGTAATTCTCCTGCCTCAGCCTTCCAAGTAGCTGGGATTACAGATGCCCGCTACTACACCTGGCTAATTTTTTGTATTTTTAGTAGAGACAGGGTTTCACCATGTTGGCCAGGCTGGTGTCAAACTCCTGACCTCAAGTGATCCACCTACCTCTGCCTCCCAAACTGCTGGGATTACAGGCATCAGCCACTGTGCCCAGTCCAAGATTACATTCTTATAGGGCACACATATCATATAGGTTAGCAAGCAATGCAGAAGTGTCTGCTTTACTCAGTACATATAAATCCAATTTTGTTTTAAATGTGTTACACAAATCCACTAGTACAGAAATAATTGATTTCTTATGTGAAATTCTGGTTGTTGTGAGTTTGAAGGGGCTTTATCATAACACTCAAACAAAACTTAAAATATTCACATCATGTCACCACAACAACATGTTTTCATGTTTATGGGAAGTTTTGTATAAGGAGCCATGCTATACAAGTATTTTCTTGTTTCTGTCCATCTGAATGTCACTCCTCAATAAAAGTTCTCAATTATGTGGACTTACCTCTTTCCTCTTATGCAACCCTCATCTTCATCCTCAAATATGTCAACCTCTTCCACTAAAAAAACTCAACAACTTATACCACCTCCATCAAAACATAAAGAAACGGACACTTGAAAACAAAACAGTCACGCAAACCTGAAGGTCATGGATTTGTGAGCACTTGTGCACATACCACTCTTCCTTTATAAATTCAGGAGAAGCATCAGATATCGAATTCTCAGGATCAGAATCCAGGGGATGTGGTTTCTAAGCAGGTGTTCTTTGTGCCAAACTTCCGACAAAATATATCCTTTAGGACTCATCATGCTGAGATTGAGCCCTTGGATGATAATCAGAGTGAGTAATAAGTGTGAGAGGAGAGGAACCAGGAAAGAAGATACGGAAAGAACAGTGCAGTCGAGGAGTTTGGAACTTTTTATCAAGAATTTTACAAAATTTTATTGTATATGTGTACCCATCATAAGACAGCTGATTATTATAGATATCAAAGTCGTGTTTTGTACTCCCACACTTAGGAATTGAAGACAACAAAGGTATAATATAATATTAGTTTATATATGCGTACACTTCTTGTATTTCCATTTTAAATTTGGTGTGAACTCAAAGTGCTAGCATAATTATATTAGTCCTCTAAACTTGTAGAGATATATATCAAATTTCAATATATACTTGATTATATATTTAAATATACATCAAATTTCAATATATATTTACATATTGAAATCAGGCTACAATCTTAGAGCACCAATAACATATATATTTACACATATATGTTAGTGATCTAAGATTGTAGCCTGATTTCCTTATGTTTTTGCTTTCAGTTCACGCCAAATTTAAAATATATTATAACTTTGTTGCCTTCCATTCCTAAATGTGGGAGTACAAAATATGACTTTGATATCTATAATAATCAGCTGTCTTATGATGGGAGGTTCATTATACAAACACATGTGTGTATGTGTGGTCATATACATATAGACATATATAGTTGAATATATATAAATTCAAAAATCAAAGTTGGTTTTTAACAAAATAACATAGATAACCTACAGTTATTGCTAGCTTTAGTAGTGACATGTTGATTATGTCATTTGTTGCATCTGAATTTGTTATTGTTATGGTTATAGACTGTAAAAAAGAAATGAGAAAAAATACTATAAATTTGGAATTTTAATGCATAAAGATTAAATAATTATTGTCAAATTATTACCTGTATTTCAAAGACAAAGCTTGTTTCCAGGTAATGACAAAGTTAAGCACATGTAGAGCATGAATCCTTAATTATAATTTATTTTCATTCCTTTATATAACATGAAGCCAGTAGAAAGAATTTCAGTAAAACATACATATCTCTCTTAAAATAAAGGACTTGGTGGCACTTGTGATATAACAGCACAGGCAAGAAAGCGAAGGACTGAGAATTCACAGAGGGCACAGGGGCTGCCCCTCAGCCTCGGGAGGCCACTTCGGCAATGGAGAGAACAGTTTAAAAAGGAGGAGCTGGGACCTTTCTCTCTTCCCGGGTTGTGTTTTTATCATATGGCTTATATCTTTGCACATCACAAGTGCAGTTCTAGTAAAATCAGAATAAGAACTAGCTATAAAAGACATTTTTAAAACCCCTGTGTGGCAAGCATTTTCTCTGTGTGGGATATTATGGTTACTAAGAACTTCATTGTTGAAATCTATTGAGACAATTAAATAAAATTTTAGAAATTTAAGTTCCATTCCCAACTCTGTCAACAAATAAGGTATCATCTATAATAGCTCTCTACTGCACTTTACACTGAGAAACTGCTCCATAAAAACAGGAAGACAATTTGCAGAAAATAACCCAAAAGGATTAATAGGATTCCAAGATGACAACTATTGCACTCTGAATTTCAAAAGACATTATTTTAAAATAAGGCAATATGTAACTAAGAACATTTATTATGCATATGCGTCCATAACGAGGGCTACTTTCTCTGATAAAACGGTGCTTAAAGAAGACAAAAAAACATAAGTGGACTCCCATGTGCCGTAAAGATGATGTGAAAAACGAAATTGGAGGAAACCCTTTTATAATTCATTACTATTCTTTTCGTTGTATTTTTCTTCCTGATGGACTAACTGCTTGACATGACAGATGGTCCTGAAAGCTGTTAATTGGATTTTTATGAACAAAGTCATCTTATATTCATCAGTTTCAAATTGTGCTGCTTGTAGATCTCAGGATTGTGAAGAAGTGTCTCAGAATCCAACGGCAGGGCTCAGAGAACCCAAACTCAGGTATATCAGGGGCTGCTTATGCTAAAGTATCTAGGAGGGTGCAAGCTCTGGGTTCTAGGGTGGGATTTAATTAGAAGGAAAGGTTCTGCTATTTTTTAAAATGTCTGAACGTCCTTTCATATAATTTTAAAATTCTACCATGAAATCTTTGGTAAAGTAAAAATCTCTTTTGAAATGATAATATGCATCTCTTACTTTATGTGGTTTGTAGGATAATGGGTTTTCATGGCATAAGGAACATATTAAGTCCAAAATAATAATTACAACGATATGTGTATTTCTTCCTAATGCTGTTCTCCTTGTAGACAAAATAAATTCCAGTAGGTAGTGCTGTTTATAAACAAGTATTTTAAAAATATATACTATTAAATAATTTCCTAAAAAATTTAAATGTGGCTATTTTCTTCATATGAGCTAAAGTGTTTCTTAATATATGAAAATCTAGGAAAATTTGGTCAAATCCAATTGAGGCCAACTTTAAGATGATCTAGATGTTCAAATTATGAAACAAAAAGCAGTTGTTATAATTATGCTCAATTATGTAAAGAAAAATAATTTCACAAGTAACAAAATATGGACAATCTCTTCATCGACATAGTATATATTTCAAAACAGACATTTTAAATCTGAAAAATACATGAAAATATTTACTCGATGTGCTAAATAGCATAATTGAGACAACAAATGAAAGAATCAGTGAAATTGAAAATAAATCCATAGAAAGTGTCCAATCTGAAGAAGGATTAAAAATAAATGAACAGAGCCTAAGGGACCTGTGGACAATATCAACAGGTTCAATAAATGCATTTTGTCACTCATATTTGAAAGCTAAAAAAAAAAAACTTGATCTTAGGAAATTAAAAAGGAGAATAGAGGCTACTAGATGCTGGGAAGGGCAGGGGAAGTGGAAAGATAAGGAGAGATTTGTTGAAGGATACAAAATTACAGCTAGATAGGAAGGATAACTTCTAGTGTTTTACCACACTGTAGGATGATTATAGTTAACAATAATATACATTTTCAAATATCTAGAAGAGAGAAAATTGAATGCTCACAACACAAAAAAAGGTAAATGTTTGAGATGATGAATATACTAATTACCTTGATCTGACCATTATACATGATATGTATTGAAACATCATCATTTACCCCATAAATGTGTATAATTGTGTGTCTAAAAATAAAATGAAATTTTAAAAGTTTTACATGGGACAGGTGCAGTAGCTCACACCTGTAATCCTAGAACTTTGGGAGGCTGAGGAGGGCGGATCACTTGAGGTCAAGAGTTCGAGACCAGCCTGGCCAACATGGTGAAACTCTGTTTCTACTAAAATTACAAAAATTGCTTGACATGGTGGTGAGTGCCTGTAATCGCAGCTACTTGGGAGGCTGAGGCAGGAGAATTGCTTGAACTCAGGTGGCAGAGGTTGTAGCGAGCCGAGATCATGCCACTGGGGTGACAGAGCGAGACCCTGTCTCAAGAGAAAAAAAAAGTTTTACATGTAACTTGATCCCAGAATGACAGAAGAAAGAAAATGGGACAGAAAAAAAAAAATGCTCAAAGTAACAATGGCTAAAATTTTCCCAAATTTGGCAAAACATAAAAATTAACAAAATCAATAACTTCAGAAAATGCCAACTAGACTAAATTAGAAGAAAACTGGGCTTTGACACGTCATAGTCAAACTACTCAAGGCCAAAAAACAAAACAGAAAATCTTGAAAGCAGTAAAATAAGATGAAAATCAAAGACAGAGGATTGATGTTTAATGATGTTAGACTACTCATCAGAAAGCAAAGAGACCAAAAAACAGTGAAGTAGCTTTAAAGTGTTGAAAGAAAAATATTGGCAAAGAAAATTCTATGTCTAATGAGAATATCTTTCAAGAGTGAAGGTGAGATAAAGACATTTTTAAAATTAAAATAAACTAAGAAAATTTGTTGTCACCAGACCTACACTATAAGAAATGTTAAGAAAAGTTTCTATAAAATGAAATGAAACAGCATTAAAGGGAAACTTGGAGCTTCAGAAATGAATCATAAGCATTAAAAATGTTTCTTTCATGTAAATTATAACTAAATAAAGTTTACTTTTTTAAATTTCAGGGCAATTTTCCATGAAAAATGCTGAATGTTACCATTTACCACAATGAAATCAAAGCAGGCAGACAAGAGTGTCCTTCCCCACAGGAGGCCTCTCTAGTCTCAGCTCCCTCAAGCAATGCATCTGGTATTTGGAAATAGGTCAGAACATTCACATGGCTTTTGCTATTGGCCAGGAAATAGCTTTTTTGAAATATCATTTTTCCTCCTACAAATACTATTTTGTATGACCAGAGCTGCTGTAAAAGTAAGGTGCCATAAAAATATATGAAGAATATCTTGTCATCATTACGAACAACCTGGCTACTGCACTACAACTTCAAATATCAAAACTTACACAATATTTGAAGGTAAAAGTTTGATTTTTTTTTTAAACCAACAGCATAAAAGAAATGACGTAGACACATGCCGATCACTTGAAAGTCATGTCCCTCTCAGCTCACTTCAATCCTGACATTCTTCAGAATGAAAGACTCAAAACTCCGTGTATTTGACATAGCAATTAACTGCATTACCTGTGCTAGAAAGGGAACATTATTTGGGTCAACTGACAAAATCGGAACGTGAATGGGAGACAAAATATGCGACCAATGTTAAATTTACTAAAGTTGACAGTTGAATGATGGTTATGAAGAGAATAATCTTATTCTTGGAAAATGCATAAGTATTTAAGAATCAAGGGCCATGGTGTATATAACTGTCCTTAAAAAACAGGTGTACACATACACATAAATGGGGAAAAAAGAGAGAGAGACAGAGACAGACAGAGAATGAAAATAAATGGAAAATCAATGTGGTAAACTGCTACGATATAGGTGAATCTGAGTAAATAGCATACGGGTGTTCTTTGCATTATTTTGTATTTTTCTGTATGTTTACAATTATTTCCAAGTGAATAATTTTAAAAAATAAAATACACATTTTAAAACATGGAAACAACCAAAACTACTCTGTAAGTAGTAACAATTGGAAAAAAGAAGTTTAATTCCAACAAGAAATTCCTGCTTGCAAAAATCACTTTGCTACAACAAACCACTAGAATTTACAGATATTTAACATGCAATATTCCTTTCAGGCTTAAGCACTGTAGTTTACATGGATTCCTCTTGCTTCATATTGCCTAGCACTTTCTTTTATACATACAAAAGCATTCATAAATATATAAAATACAGTTTTCCATATGGTACTTTTAAAATACTTTTTCTCTCCTCCCTTTATCTCTCCTTCCCTTCCTCCCCATTCTAGCTCTATTAACTCTGTCTTTATCTCCCTTTCATTCCGCCTAAGTCAGGAATTTTGAATTTAATTTTGGTCTTAAAACACTTACAGAGGCACATTTCTTGATGTCTTCAGTGAAGATTTGAAGGGCAATGTTCTTTGGGTGGTCCTTTCCTTTGGCTAGATCTGTGTACCTAATGTAATTTATTATTAGATTTAATAAAATAGTGCCAAACAGAGTGGCATAAATTAGCTAAGAGCTTATGATCGAATGAATCTTCGTTGCTAATATTTTTAGTACAATTTATGTTATTTTATTAAATGTACGACTAGACTAAGCAAGATAAAATTGTGGGTTGGGAAAATACACAGAATATTTCAGAAAAACAAGACATGTCCCAGAAAATAACAGGTTGCTCTGTAATAAAAGATTTGGGCAGCAGAACCAATCTCATTCTCATTCACTCCTGCCTGGATTGGAAGGCGTACCATCTTTCTGAGTTCAAGAGTAGAAAGTAGCAGCTGCTTTGAGAATCACTCAGTAGAGTAACCTACATTTATGAAAATTTGTTTCTTCCATTATTTTTTAATTTTTATTTTAATGTAGAGATGGGGCTCTCACTATTGGCCAGGCTTGTCTTGAACTGCTGGTCTAAAGCAATCATCTTGCCTCAGCCTCTGGAGTAGCTGGGATTACAGGAACAAACCACCATTCCTGGCTTGGAAATTTAATATATGTCCTAAGAATAGGCTGGGCATGGTGGCTCACCCCTGTAATCCCAGCACTTTGGGAGGCCGAGGTGGGTGGGTTGCTTGAGCCCAGGAGTTTGACACCAACTTTGGCAAGAGGGTGTAACTCTTCCTCTACAAAAAGATACAAAAAACTAGCTAGGCATAATGGTGTACACCTGTAATCTGGAGGCTGACATGAGAGGATCACCTGAGCCCAGGGAGGTTGAGGCTGCAGTGAGCCACGATTGCACCATTGCCCTCCAGTTTGGGCAACAGAGTGAGATCCTGTCTCAAAAATAAATAAAAGAATAATGTTATCTCCCATCTATAGTGGGGAGAGAAGGGAAAGATGAGAGTGGTAATCAGTACTTCCTCAAAAATAAAAATTAAAAAAAAAATGCAGGTAAATGAGAGAACATTATTTACAAGGCAGCCAGGATAAATTGTTTGAGGATAGTCTAAAAATTTATTTTAAAAAAAGGGGAATGCGAATAGAGATTTGCATTTTTATCACAAGTTAAATATTTAAAATACATGTACTGACAGAATAAAATGCCTTTCTAGGAAACAGCACCAGCATTCCTTTAGTTCGGAAGAACTATAATTTTAAAAAATGGGAGAAAAAGTTAAACTACATAAAATATTTATAACAACATATTAAGACTGTCGTTCTAGATAAAAATGCCAGCAGCTGGTTGTCACTGATGTGGGTACATGTGTAAATTGTACCATCCTCATAACTGGGCCTTGATGGGCCCTGCTGTTTCACAGGCAGTATTACAGTGATGGGAAGTAGATCTCAGAGTGGAAGATAGGTTGGTTTGGAAGTTAAACACTTAATTGTAACTATGTGATGCAAGCTATGTCCTCACAGGCAAGCCACTGAACTGCTCTGAGCTCCAGTTTCCACAACTGAAAAGCAGGTTAATTAAACCTCCAAGTGCTCTTATAGCTTGAAGTGCTATTCAAATATAAAAAATATTATTTTTCATGTTAAATCAGACTTAAGAAATGTGGCATTTGGAAGGAACACTGTTGGCCAAGAAAAAATACATTTTTTTAGGGAAAAAAAAACCCACCATATTTTATTTCTTTACAAGATACATAAATTGCACTAGGTTAATTGGATCCTAGAAAACTTACTCTTCATTGCTACGATTCTCTGATTGAGATCAATTCACCTGTTGCTTACTAATGATTAATATTTTCTCCACTATTTCACTGCAGTGTTCAATATCCAAATTGAGAATAATTTAAGGATCATTCATGTAAAGACTTATAAACCTCTAGCTTTAAAAAAAAATAGCAAATTTCATATAGCATACAATTGCCCATTAGTGACATTTAGTACATTCATAATATTTTGAAACCAGCTACACATTCTAGTTTCAGAACGATTTCATTACCACTAAAGCACACCCTATGCCCGTTCAGCAGTCACTCACCCCTCGTTCCCCACTGCCTTCAGCACCTGTACCACATTTTGTTTATCTATTCATCAGTTGATGAACATTTGTTTGTGTCCACTTCTTGGTAATTATATGTTAATACAATACTGCTATAAACATTTGTGCCAAAGTTTTGTGTAGATGCATTTTTTTTATTTTTCTTAGGTCTATACTTAGGAAAAAATTGTCAAGTCAAATGGGAATTCTGTGTTTAACTTCTTATGGAACCATAAACTTTTCCGCAGGGTCTACCACATTTTATATATCCACTAGCAACAGCTCTCCCACTCCCAATTGCCACTGCCTGCTGCCCCCAATCTGTATACCTACATGGATACAGTGTCTTATTACTCAGGCCGAATTGCAGAAGAGTAATAACAGCAAATAGCAAAAGAACTAGTTGCCAGGCATTGTTGTAATTGCAATTGCCTTTTACATATCCACATGGCTTTATAGCCAATATGACACTTGTAAACCTGGTTTCCACATTTCTCCATCATTAAAAAAAGTTTCTTGGAAACCTTCTAATCAAAGGCTTCTCTTTGATTAAAAGGTATTTAAACTGCTTGCTTTTTACCTGCAACATGAAGGCATTAAACAATAGAAACTGATCACCTTTCCGGAAATCTGTCATGGAAAACAAGATATGCAGGGAATGATACAAACATGTATTTGTTTCCAGTAAGCTTTGGAAATGTTTTCCTTAAGTAAATAGGTGAATTATAGAATTTAGTAAATTAAGAACTTGGAAACATTTTAGTTGTTTCAACTTTATGATGATGCATGAGATTTTGGTGGAGTGGAGTGAGGAGGAACGAGGAGTGTTAAGTCCGTATGTTGAACCCTTGCCATGTAAAACAAGTATGACGTGTGGCTGCTCAGAGCAGGAGGTACATGTTGCATGATCCCTGTGAACCCGATATCACCGAAAGGATATCCAGGGTAGGAAGCCACATTACTCATCCTCATACCAGACTAAGAATGTGTATTGGAAAACTAGCCTACGCTCCATTAATCCAACTATTCTTTTAGATTGTTACCTCTCTATGGATACCAAATATGATAATCTGCTACATAACAATTCAGGCAACCCAGTATTCGGTGATATCATTAATTTTATTTGTATGTATATACTTTTTTTTTTTTTTTTTAAGATGAGGTCTTGCTATGTGGCCCAGACTGGTCTCAAACTCCTCACTTCAAGTGATCCTCCCACCTCACCTCCCAAAATGCTAGGATTATAGGCATAAGATGCTGCACCAGGTCTATTTGTATCATTAAATACTATTTATTTGGGAAATCAATTTAAGAGTATAAAAGCATTTTTTCAAACTTAAATGGACTATTGAATAATACTTGGTGAAGAATGGTCTATTCTAGAAGTTTAAAATCACAGATAAGACTGGGCATAATGGAAGGAGGATGTTGGACAAGGAGGCCTAGAGTTTTGTTCCCTTCACTCTCCACAGCCCCTGAACACCCACTCCCCAAGTACTCAAAGAGCACTGTCGAAAAACGACTGATCAAAGTCGAAGAAAATTGTTCCAATAGTTCTCACAATTTAACGTCCATTTACACATATCTGCACATAAAAACCTCTTTGGGGAAAGTACAAACCATATAAGTGTCATAGAGGAGGTCAAAAGTGAGTTACTGACTTAATAGACATCTTATTATAATGTTTTGCATTTCAAGAAAGTTCAGGGAAAATTTTAATTACATTTTTCTACTTGTCCTAGACACTATGAAGTTGACTGTGTTCCTTCATAGCTAACTCCTTTAACACAGGTCCAAGTTGGGGTCTTACCGGTAGCTGGGGTCTTACTGGAAGGTGGTCATGAAATTCACTATGGGCCAGCCCAAGAAAAGGCACCTCTTGGCACGGGTATGGCCTTTCCTGACTTTGTCCACACAGTCAGCTGTCCACAGTTTGTTCAGAGGTATTTTATTTTTTATCAGAAAAAATTCTATACCTAGAAAGACAATCAAGCAAGATCTCTGTTTGTTTCTTAAATGTTGTAGGAGCAGCTCTGCTCATGGGAAGACACCAGTTCTCCCTGCTCCAGGGCAAAGCATGCCTCTCATTCATCTCTATTACTGGACACATGACATGGAATAGCCAGATGGGCATTTACAAAGTGTGTCCTGAGAGAAGCCTGGCCATATACTTTATGGAGGGTAGAAAACAGCTATGGACCATACTTTATCTTGTAAAGATACTATTTTTTTACAGAGCCATTAATTCATTTATTATCTATGTCTTGCTTACCTCAAAAAATTTAGGGTCTGAACAAAAATTTAAAAGTGCATGATTTTTTAAAATAATTATAAAAGTTGTACTTAGAGAGACTAAAAAATATAATCTTGGGTTAGAGGGATGTAAAACACATTTTAACTCTGATTTTTGTAATACTTTCTAGCCTTTAAAGCATAGGTTATTTTAAATTTCCTTTCTTAAGATTTTTTTCATGCTGCTTTTTATAGATTCTGATTAAAACTGAAACACTATAGCCTACAGACTGAATCTAACTTAGAAAACAAAACCAAACAAACCCCGACCAGAGGCCAGCGGGTCTTCTGTGTAAGTGATGGACACACTTCTCATTTATCTATGGAGAGTAAGAAGGTGATCGACTTTGTCAGCAGTGAAATTACTTTTTGACCATTTCTGCCTAATCCACCTTAGACCTCTAACATAGAAACCACCATATCTCCTGGGTTAATTTACAAATTTTAAAGAGTTATTGCATTTTAAATAGCTATAAGCCTGATGAAGGATTCCCAGGCACCGTGAGCACAGCACTCGGGGACTTCCCACTAGTCAGAAGTACTTATGGAAACAGTAAAGCTACAACAAGATCAAAGACATCTCATGTGGAAATCTCCCTGTGACTTCATTCATTCATGGGACACTTAACGTTAAAACTCTTCAATGGAATTTACAAAATGGAAATAACTTTGCTGGAAGCATACATGAAGAAAAATCTAGATGCAAAGCTTAGGGCACATTGATGATAAGAATACAGGATAGAAAAGTGCCTTGTGATAAAAGATGGCATCTTTCTATATTTTTCAACATTTTTTACCCTGTTTGTGTATCTGAAGATTTTTATGAAACACAAAATTATCAGATAAAATTATTTTCTCGGTAGCAGCTCTAAAGGTATTAATCAACTAAAAATATGTGTTCTGTTCAGAATACAGACACACACCTGCTTGTTTTTACAGATTTTAAAATTTTCTAATGTAGGCATCTATCTGTACAAATACCTAAGATTCTGTACGGAAACTTCCGTATATATTGACCTGAATAACTTATTTGAGTACTTTTCCCTTTAGTTCAGTAAAGTGCTAAGATTATCCACTTCCTTGAAACCAAACCAAAGAGTTATTAAAGTCCAGAACATAGTTTCCATTCTCCTACAATATTTATTAAGCATCTACCATGTGCCAATAGGTCTTCTAAATATTTTATGCACATTATTTTATTTTATTTACTCCTCAAATAGTTATATCAAATAGTAGCCATTTGCCCCATTTTAAAGATGAAGAAACTCAGAGAGAGTTTAAGTAAATTGCCCGCATTATAACACAGATGACCTAACTTGCAAGCCTATCCTCAAAATTACTTAGCATCTGTAGGTGTTGACCCACCTCCTAAAGCTCTTGCATGGAAGAACAATCCTTTCATCGTTCTTAACCTCACCCTTCTTTTCCCCAGAGTCATCAGGTTTCCTGATGGAATTTCTCTTTGAGAATGAGGGGATAAATCTCATGGCATTATAACAACAAAGCTAGCTACCTAATGTTTAAAATGTATTACAACATAGCTTTGTGTTCAAATGTACTCTCATAGGGTCCCTCTGTGTTTCTTCAATCACTGACACTGTTAATGCTGTTTCAGTAGAAATGAGAAGGTATGAATCTAACATAAACTGGTTCATAGGAGGAGGAGGAAGATGAGGAAGAGTAGGAGTAGCAGCAGAAGAAGGGAAAGAGGAAGAAGAAGGAAGAGAAGAGGGAGAAAAAGGAGGAGGAGGAGGGAGAGAAGGAGAAGTAGGATGAAAGAGGAGAAAGAAGAAAAAGGAGAAAGAGGAGGATGAGGAAGAGATCTACCTGTCTTTATACTGGAGTGGAAACCCTAGTGAACCATGAAAATTTACAGGATTCTAAGGATATTTCCACAGTTCTAAGATAGAGATGTTCCCTTAGAAGCTTCTGAGTAAGGGTCGTGACATATTCCCTAAGTATCTGTTAGTAATTCCATTGATAATAAGTCAATAGTCATCTTCATTTTTGACCTAAACAAAATTAATTTTTCACTCTCTATTCTTTTTTTTTTTTTTTTTTTTTTTTGAGACGGAGTCTCACTCTGTCACCCAGGCTGGAGTGCTGTGGCCCGATCTCAGCTCACTGCAAGCTCCGCCTCCCGGGTTCACGCCATTCTCCTAACTCAGCCTCCCGAGTAGCTGGGACTACAGGCGCCCGCCACCTCGCCCGGCTAGTTTTTTGTATTTTTTAGTAGAGACGGGGTTTCACAGTGTTAGCCAGGATAGTCTCGATCTCCTGACCTCGTGATCCGCCCGTCTCGGCCTCCCAAAGTGCTGGGATTACAGGCTTGAGCCACCGCGCGCGGCCTCACTCTCTATTCTTTAAAAACTAAATAAGATGGCAGTGGTAGCTAAAGAGGGTGTGAGCTAAGTACAGCCTCTTTGTTTTTGTAAATTCTTCATGGACCTCCACTAGTATTAATACCTCAATATTTACAAAGCAAATTCTGTCTTAAAAATAAAAGTCATAATTTTATTGGAAAAATAACTTTCTATTTATCATTCTAATGAATACAAAGAGTAATCATGAAGACCTCATCTGACTTTAATATTTGAGAGCAGAATTTTCTAATGTAGTATAAAATAAATGACAATCTCAAAACAATTTTTTTCTATTAACATCGAGCCCAACTAAAACCCATTGTGAAGAAACAAACATTTAAATCCTCTTTATTATTACACACAAACTAAAATTCACTTATTTTGACAAAATACTAATGTGGCAATTGATTAACTATTTTTTCCACTTGAGTTGATTACTGTAGCATCAACATAACAAGTGAGAGAGCTTCCAACCAGAGCCTGGAGGTGAGCTGAGGCCCAGTGAAACCTACATGATTCCACTCCCTTTTATAGATAAGTGGAAAACTAGGCACCAAATTCAGATTATTAATTTTAACAGATTAATTGATTCAAGGCATAACATAACCTCCATCTAAAAATGAGATGTGAAAGGGAAGAAGTAAGTTTGTTACTGCAAGGGGCTATTTCTTTTAGCAGTTTTCTTTCTCAAAAAAATCTGTAATATTAATCACAATCATGAATGTACCCAAATGTTTGCTATAGAAACACTTGTAGCTAATTTCCTAAATACTATGGTAAAAACTTGTACAAGGTGGTAGCATTCAGTGCTGATAGCCACTTTCTCAAAAAATCTGTTTTCTCTATCTCAAAGACCTTGGACTTACAAACCAAATTCAGATGTTTTAGATGACTTACACTTTCTAATAATCCCAATGAATGTAGAATGTATATAAAAATGATCTTTCAGGAACAGCCTATCTTAAACAATGACATTACTAAATAAGTTTATATATATTTCATCACATCATGAAAACATTTGCATGGATACAAAGAACTGTCTCAAGGCAATATTCAAAAAATGAAAAATGTTGCACATGTGTGTAATAATGAGCCAAGGAAAATAAAAATTCAGCTCTTAAATATATGAAATTTTCTAGCAGAAAGGGAACATTGTCTTTATAGGAAATGTCTTTAGTAGAACACTACAGGTTCTATAAAACCCATTAAGGGGTTATCAGTGTCTAGGACATAAATGGCTTCTGGTAAGAAAATTAAGGTCTACTCTCCCTAAATACTATCATAATTACAAAAGTTAAGAAAAAAGAAGTAAAGTAAAACATGTGTCCCTTAAAAATCAAACACGAGTGGTCGCCAAGGTCGTAAGAAGCTGAGAATGAGAACTCCGGTTGCTTATCTCTCAGGCTGAGCACGGTTGGTTACAATAAGGGGTAGCAGGAAGAGCACAGCCTTGGACTCCAGTTCAAGGAACTCCAGTCTCTCCTGCAATTTCCCAGTGCATGACCTTGGGCCACTTACTGTTCTTTTCTCAGCCTCCATTTTCATATCTAAAACCTGGAAATGATAATACCTGCCTTGGAAGGTACTTTGGAAAACTAGATGGGCCCTCAGAGATGTTCCTAGTATGGTCCTGTGAGTCTCTCCAGTAAATTTTAGTTTCCTATATTTACTTACCTGGGTTAAATACAGAGAATGGTAACTAATCTAAAAATATTTCTTAATAGTAACTTATTCTCTATCAGTGGCTCTTTCAGGGCACTTCACTTGGACCTCACGCCCAGACCTAGACAATCTTCTGTTCTCTTTATGACCTTACCAGCTTGACAACTACATATTTAGGCAATGCGCTCATCCAAAATATATTTTATTGTCTTCATTTTTATCTCTGACTTATTTTCATAGCTGGACTTCTCATTCATTTTTTCACTTACTGTGCAATCTGTTCCATTTTTTACTAGATACCATGCAGATGCGAGTTGGTCTTTTTCTCACTGCAAGGGAAAGGTCGATTTTGCTGGTAAGAGAAAATCCAAATAGTTGTGGAATCTTCTATAAAATCCGAAAGAAAAGAAATAATGAATAGAGGCAGGAGCACTACATGTTGGGCAAAAGCCTGTGCTTTGAAATAAACAGATTGAATTTCAAATGTGAACTCCACTAACTAATAACGTGGTGACATGGGGGAAGCCATTAGACCTCTGAGCCTCAAGTGCCTCTGTAAAATAAGGAAAATAGCCCCATCTCAATCTTACAAGAGCAGCTGTAAGGATTAGACAAGATTGGGCACATAAAGTCCTTAGCATAAAACCTGACACATAATCTGCCCCTGATAAATCATACCTATCATGACTGCCACCCCGGTTAAATATGGCATTTAAAAGATTATCACTTGATCTTGCATGTCTTATCTATGACACAGATTAATTGGAAACCAGGATGAGGGCAGCAGAGAAAAGGTGTTTTTTTTTTTTTTTCTTTCTTTCTTTTTTTTTTTTTTTTCTGCCCTGGTGATTACAAAGCTTTGTGATGAGATTTTACGTGTTGAAATATTCTTTGTTTTCATGATATTTTATAAATATTGAAAACGGAAATGTAGCAGTTAAACAGATGGCCATCCATTCAGTTTTTTCCATCTCCCTGATGTCAGATATTTGTTAAGAAATCACCATTTTTCTAGTATTGCATTTGTGTTGCATGTGGAGAGGAAAGTACATGCAGTTGGTTCTGCCTCCAACATAGATTCTAAATCTGCCTTCTGCATCATTTGTTTCTATTGTTGCTCCCAACATAGAGCCATTGTCATCATTTTTCAGAACTATTGCCTCCCTAACTAGTCTCCCTGCTTCCACTTTTCCTTGCCCTCCAATCCATTATCTACCAACAGCCAGAACAATATACTAAAAATATTTACCATATTTGGTCATTCCCCTACTGACCCTTCAGAATAATATTCCAATCCCTCACTATGCCCTATGAAGACCTGTGTGACCACTCTCGTATCTGACAGCATGTCTCCAGGCATTTGTATCCAGTCACATCAGCCTTCCCTGAGCCCCTCCCTCCAAAGGACCAAGCTGCACTCACCATAAGCCTGTTGTCCTCTCAGCCTAGAAGGTTCAGTCACCTGGTCGAGGAATGCTGGTGCTTCTCATCGCAGAGCTCAAGTTGAAATGTCATCACCTCACAGAGGCCCTTTTGGATGACACCTCTCTAACCCTGTGACATCTTCTCCACATGGTAACCTATCTGTCTCCTTCTTAGAATCACTATTCACAATCTGTAATTTCCCCTCTCTTAGTTTTATCATCTGTCATTAAGCCCCAGGCAAGAGGGACCCTGCCTGGCACATTCTTGATTATATTCTCTACAGGGATGCTGCACACAACAGGGCCTCCAAGAATACCTGTTGAGTAAATGAAGGATCAAGGCATTTGTAAAAGCAGAAGAAAAAATTATATTTTCATATAGTAAGGATTAGTGAAAATGCAATTTGTTAGTAAGAATGCATTTTATGATAATCAGGAGAGCATGTCGTGTATATATACTTGCTACTAGGCACAAGCAACAAATTGTTAAACAGAAAGAGGTGCCACTTCTGCCTCCTCCAGCCTCTTCTGAGTTCTACAGAGCCATGGATTAGCAGGGTACGATTGGTACCCTTCTCACTGTGGGTGTCCATCTCAGAAAAAGAGCTTTTCCCGCAATATTGAACACAACAAAACAAAGAGTCAGTAGTCAAACATATGATGGAGTTTCATGCCAAATTTCAAGGGTGATACAATGCTAAAAATTATGGTCGATCTATCACTGCTGGTAGGAGACACATGGAAAGCATGAGAAGAAATACTGCTAGGCCCTAGCAACAAACCCCAGTCCTGGGTGACAGCTCGCAAGGAAAAGGGACTTCAATACACAACCTCAAGTAACTGAATTTACCCCAAAATCTGAAAGAGCTCATCAGGAACAATTTGTTCTGGAGAGCCTCCAGGAAGAAATGCAGCCCTGACAACACCTTGATCAGTCTTATGGGACCCCAATCAGAGGACCCAGTCAAGCCTACATTATCTTCTGATGTATGCAACTGCAACATAATACATTCTTGTTGCTTCACGCCACTAAATGTATGGTAATTGGTTATAATGGCTAAAAAAACAAATGCAGATTGTGATACTTGAAAGTGAAGTGCTACTGTAATAAACACTTAAAATGCAGAAGCAACATTGGAATCAGCAGTAAGTGGATGTTGGAAGAATTTTGAGGAGCATAATGGAAAAAACTATCTAGATTGTCTTGAACAGACTGCTAGCAAAAAATATGGACATTAAAGACTCTGCCAGTGAGGGTTCAGAAGATACTGAGGAGTATTATAGGGAAAAATCTAACTTGCCTTAGAGAATACTTACCTCACCCCAAACAAACAACTGTTGGTGGAAATATGGATTTTAAAGGCACTGCTGCTGAGGGCTCAGAAGAAACACGCTATTGAAAAGTGGAGAGGGGAGATCCTTGTTATAAGGAGGCAAAAAACTTAGTAAAATAGTGCCCTCTAGTTATGTGGAAAATGGACTTTTTAAATGATGAACTTGGATCTTTAGGTGAAGAGATTTTCAAGCAGATAGTTGAAGGAAGTGGCTTTTTGCTTTTTCTCGCTACTTATAGTAGTAATATGTGAAAGAGAAAGATAAGTTGAAAGAGAAATTGTTCAACAAAAGATAACCCAAACTTGTTCAATGAAAGAGAACCCACACTTGAGGAGTTGGGAGATTCTCACCCTATCCAGATGCCAAAGACGGCAAAATTAAGACGATGCTTCAGAAAATGTGGCATAGAAAAATACGGAGTGTGATTGTGCAATCTGTTACTAAACCTTCATAAAGATCAAATGATGACAGCACTCAGGCACAGAAAAGGCTCTTTGAAGAGATTAAGGATGTGGGTCATAGATCCCCTCAATATAACCAGAAGGACTCAAAAAGCTTAGGGGCGTTGTCTTGCAACCATCTAGGCAGCAGAGAAAAACACAAAGGGATTATGTCCGAAAACTTGGTAGACCTAACTTCTAGCTAATGAAGTGATGAGTAGGAATGGTAACCATGGAGACCCATAAAGTTCTTGAGAATTTTATATTACCAGAAACATCATCAAGTTGGATTGAAAAAGAAAGAGAGCAGAGTAACAGAAGGCTGTCAGACCCACAAATCCTACTGGCAGAAAATAGACAAGACAAAACTACTCTGCTGCAAACATGTGCTAGTTTTCATGAAAATGTAAACATGACACAGAAAGCAGTGCCCAAAGTCTGGAGAGAAAACCAAGGGCCTAGAAGGTAGAGCCAAGAGCCACAGAAGATTATGTTTGAAGTGTCCTTGGAGAGACTTAAAGTTAATAACATAATATACACTATGCTTTGCATATGTAATATATGTCAAAAAACCATTAAAACAATTTAAATTACCAGGTCTATAATCTGGCAAAATGTCAATGATAGTAATAAAATAGAACATGTAATCTGGAAAAATAGTATCTTCATAGGTTTATAATGAGACTTAAAATGAAGTAAGCTATGAAAAGCATTCTTAAACTGTAAAGCTCTCCATAAATATTTATTACTAGTTAATTCTGAATAAAAGTCACAGATATGTCATCCTTAGAGATAGGGTTTCACTTTATTTTTAAAAATATAATCATGTTTCCCTAATGTTTTAAACCAATTTATATTTTTTAGAAGTATCTTTCCACTGAATCACCTAACATTTACTCTACCTAAGCCACTATGCTGCACTGTACAAAAAAAGACTCAGAGGGATCTGATGTTTTTTGCATACCAAGCATTTAAATTCTAATAAAAATAAAAACAAGCACACAGACACAAGACATCCCAACATATAGAAAACAAAATTATATAGAGACTTGCAAACAAGTATTTAAAATTTGGTTCCTCATCAGCATGAAAATTTAGGTAACTGAGGATCCTGGAAAATTGACTCCCATCTTGTGTAAATAAATATTTAAATTTTGGTAGAAAAACTGCTAAAGAAGACCAAATAATACTGGAAATGTCGAAAAGTTGCTAAACTGAACAAAGTGCTTAAATATTATTTGGTTGAGTTATAATCAAGCTCCAATAATACTCTGTGGTCATAATAGGTAATACCAGCTAGATTGAATACATCAAAAAAAGTCTTTTAAAAATAGGGCAGACATTTTCGTAGACCTACAGAAAATTGTCTCCTATGGAGCCAAGAAAGTATCTTCCCTGAGAGTACAAAAACACCTCTCGTGAGCTCAGCAGCACTAAATCTCATGAACATGACTAACTCTACGAAACCCATTCTGAAGTTAAGAATCAGTTCCTATGTTTTAGAGGAAACAAGATAGAAAACTTTTTTGATGATCAAAAATTATACATTAAAAGAATATCTTGTGCAGTGAAGCCTTAAATGACCACCTTTTCGACTGATGTGAACATCCTTAATTCTTCCATTCTTGGTGCTGAAAATCAGTCACGTCTGTAGCACCTCGCAGAGCAGCACAGGCAAATCTTTGAAGCCTGAGGATTCCTCAGTAGTCAAGATCACTCATCATCATGATGTCAAGGTTCTAAGGCTCATCGGATAACTGACAAACTGACATACTCCTTTCCCAGATTGTGCTCATCCTTTAACTTTTTAAATCTAAGCTTTCTATTGTTAGATGTATAATAGATTCACATGTGGTTGTAAGAAATAATACAGAAGGATTCCATTAACCTTTCATCCAGTTTCTTTCAATGATAATATCTTCCAAATCTCTAGTACAATAACAAAACCAGGATATTAACATTGATGCAATCAAGATACTAGACATTTCCATTACCACAAGGATCTTCTATATTTCCCTTTTACAGCCACACCAACTTCTTTCCATCTCCACCACGTTTAATCCCTGGCAACCACTAATCTGTTCTCCATGCCTAAAATTTTGTCTTTTCATTAATGTTATATAAAGAATGGCACGTTTGTAGATTTTTTTTTCATTCACCATAACTGGAGATTCATGCAGATTGTTGCAGATATTTATAGCTCATCTATTTGTCTCACTTAGTAGTATTCCATGGTGTGGTTGTACTTCAGTTTGTTTAACCACTCACCTGTTGATGGGTTTCTGGTTTGTTTCCAGGTTGGGGTTATAATAAATAAAGCCTCTATAAACATTTGTGTACAGGTTTTCAAATCAACGTAAGCCTTCATTTCTCTGGAATAAATATACAGGAATGTGATTTCTGGGTAGTAGTCTCATGTTTAATTTTTAAAGAAACGGTCAGTTTTCCAGAGTGTCTGTACCACTTCACATTTCCACCAGCACTGTACGAGTGATCCACGTTTCCCATATCCACACCAGTATTTGGTGTCACTGTTCATGGAAGCTGTGCTAACAGGTGTGGAGTGATATCTTATTGTGGACTTAACTTGAATTAAATTATGCTGAACTTCTTTTCATGTGCTGAAAATTATTGACAAAAAACTACAAAGCATATAGAAAACAAGTAGCAAACTGTTAGAAGTAAGCCTTTGTTATTAGTAATTACTTTAAATGTAAACGCATTAAACACGCCAATTGAAGGATTGGCAAAATGGATTACAAACCATAATCCAAATATATGCTCTGTGCAGGAGGCTCACTTTATTTTTTTTATTTAAATTTTTTAATGAGAGATGGGATCTCACTATGTTGCCCAGGCTGGACTGGAAATCCTGGACTAAAATGGTCCTCCTGCCTCAGACTCCCAAGTTGCTATCACTACAGGCATATACTGCTGTGCCTGGCATTGAGATTCACTTTAGATCCAAAGGCACAAATAGATGGAATATGAAAGAATGAAAAAAAGATGTTCCATGCTAACAGTAACCAAAAGAGAGAAGAGATGGCTATACAATTTTTTTTTTTAAAGCTTTAAATCAAAAGGACAAGAAGAACAAGAGACAAAGGAGGAGACAAAGAAGGACATTGCACACTTAGAGGGCTCAACTCAGCAAGAAGTTATAACAATTATAAAAATGCATGCATCTAAAAACAGTCAATTAAAATATATAAAGCAAAAACTGAAAATTGAACGGATAATCAGTTCTACAATAATAGTTGGAGATTTTAATATCCCATTGTCAATAATGAATCGGACAACCAGACAAAAAAAAGGTAGGAAATAATGAACTTAAACAACACATGAATCAGCTAGATCTATCAGACAAAATTATGACTACAAAAAGAAGCACGGTGGTTACCAGGGGCTGGAGGGAGGGAAGAATGAGGGATTATTGTGTAAGGGTAACAGAATTTCCATTTTACAAGATGAAAAAGGTTATGGAGATGGATGGTGGTGATGGTTGCCCAACATTATGAATGTATTTAATACTACTGATTGTACACTTAAAATAATATGATGGCAAATTTCATGTTATATAAAATAATTTTAAAAACAAGAAAAAATCCCATAGACTGGGCTGAACAACAAAAATTTATTTATCACAGAAATAAACAAAAGCTTATTTCTCACAATGAAAATAAATTTCTCACAGAAAAAATTATTTCTCACAGGAGGCTAGAAATCCAAGATGAAGGTGCTGGCATTTTCAGTTTCTGGTAGGGCTCTCTTTCTGGCTTGTAGACAACCACTTTTTCACTATATTTTTACATGGCACGGAGAGAGAGAGGTGAGGGCTTCAATATACAAATTTAGGGAGACACAATTCAGTCCATAGCAGTCTCTCCTTTATTTCTTTAAACACTGAATTTTCACCCTAAAAATCAAATGGAAGAGACAGTACAAGGTGATGCTATGCCAGTAACACCAACATTTAGGCATATCACAAAGACAAACTACATTATTTCCTCTTTCTCTCTTTTTCTCTCTTTCTTTCTTTTCTTTCTTTCTTTCTTTCTTTCTTTTTCTTTCTTTCTTTCTTTTCTTTCTTTCTTTCTTTTCTTTCTTTCTTTTTTTTTTTTTTTCTTTCTTTCTTTCTTTTTTTCTTTCTTTCCTTTCTTTTCTTTTCTTTCTCTCTCTTTTCTGTTTGTTTCTTTCTCTTTCTTTCCTTTCTCTCCCTCTTTCCTTCTTTTCTCTCCCCTTCCTTCCTTCCTTCCTTCCTTCCTTCCTTCCTTCCTTCCTTCCTTCCTTCCTTCCTTCCTTCCTTCCTTCCTTCCTTCCTTTCCTTCCTCCCTCCCTCCCTCCCATTTCCTCTTTCCCTCCTTCCTTTCCCTTCCTCGCCCTTTCTCCCCTTCTCCTCTTTCTTTCTGTTTCTTTCGTTCGTTCTTTCTTTCGACAGGGTCTCATTATGCTGCCCAGACTGGTTTCACACTCCTGAGCTCGACTATCCTCTCACCTCGGCCTCCGAAAGTGCAGGGATTACAGGTGTGAGGCACCATGCCTGACAAACAACACTATTTTCTTAATTCTGTTTTTTCTCTTAAATGTTTCAATCGATTATGAAATGTCTGTATAGAAAAGGAGGTTGTATACTGTTAAGAGCATGAGTTCTGGAATCAAACTACTACCTGGTTTTGAATCCCTGATTATTACTTACTACCTATGTGACAATGGGAAAACCAGTTATACTATTAAAGCCTCAATGTCCTCATCTGCAAGACAGAGATGATGATAAGTTACCTCATAGGGTTGTTATGAATTTTAAATAGTACATAGAAAACTTAGTATGGTACCCAACACAGTAATCTCTCAGTAATGTCAATTATGCTTATGGGAAGACTTTACATTTCAAAATAGCAAGCAATGTTACTAATCGTCTTCCATGACCAAAGGGAAGAAACAGAGAAAAGGTAGTAAAGTCAATCGAGCAACTACAGGTGGCCAAGCTCTTTGCCAGGTAGTTCATGTACATCATTTGCATTTCCTCGAAGTAGCCTTATGAGGTAAGAATCAGTATTTTCATTTTTACAGATGGAGAAACTGAGGCTCGGTCAGTTAAGTAAGCAAGAGCCACATACCTAACAATTCAGAGAGCCCAGTGTGTCTGCTTCCAAAGTCACACAGTGTTTCCACAACGAAACAATGTTTCCTTCCCGATGTGTGTTGGGTCGGGAGGCAGGACTATATTTTAAAGCACATTGCATTTAGGCAGGCTCCCAAATTATTTAGCTGGCATATACATGCGAATATCGTCATCATCCTTCAGTGTTCGTATTTGGTGCTCATACTCCACTCAATCTCTCCTTCCCAAAATGGCTGGTTCTGGAACCCCTAAGCACTTGGCAGTATGTTACCGACTCTCAGACAGGAAGTTTGCATTCTCTCCCACGTGGATAGTAGATGCCTGAGACTTTAAGGAGCCACACCGTGGGCTTGAGAGACGCTAGGAGTCGCAGTCAGGACCGCGAAAGAACTCAAGGGATGATTCACCCCCTGAGGTCTATTTGCTCACATCTCTATGGCAGATACCGGGCTGCGAATTGTGGCTCCCTTTTGACTAAACCTTTTCACTCCCTTCTCAGCTTGGTGTCCATCCTAGGTCACTGTCACTGTGAGTAGTTTCCCTTCTGATTCTGGCCATCTGGACCTCTACTTCCCAGTCCCTGTTTTTTGCCCGCACAAAGTGAAGAATACCCAGGCCCTGAGAGCAAGCACGTACTCCACTGCCCTTTGCTGCCCTCTGCTGACCGTAACTGGAAATGATGGTTACTCTTTCAGGCCCTGTCTCAAGGCAGGTACCACAGTGAGAAGAACGAAGCCTGGAACACAAAATTTTGAGGGTGAACTCCCTAACTAACTAAATCAGATAAATAATATTTTAATGCAATATTTTAAAAAGTCAAGATAACTGTAAAAATACATGATGAACAAACTATCTAAATGTACCCTAAATTGTACTCCTAGTTTCTGTGTAGACAAGGCACGGCATCTTTTTATTAAAGGGAGAGTCCTAGTATCACAGTAGAAAACCATGATACCAGTATTGATCAACTTTTTTCCATCATTCATATAGATTTTTAAAATTCACAAAATTTAGGAGAAATAAACAGCAAAAATGAGAAGGTCCAAGTGGAACAGATCTACTAGGTGACTCCTGAAGAAAGTAGGTAATTAAGAGAACAGAAGAAAAACTGATCTTTTAACAAATATTAACATCTTCATAGTCAAGAAGCAAATGAATGGGTGGCTAGAATCAAGCACAATAAAAAATGTTTATGTTTTCTGTTTAATTTCTTGGATATTAAATACATCATTGGCCAAATAATTTAATAAGAAGGCTTGAAGATTGAGTTTATGGACTCCTTTTTGATCTTGACACTTGGAACATTCGATGTTCAGTTTTAGTGAACTAGATTACATTTTCTCCCCTTAATAGCTAGACTCATGCTATTTGATCCATCAATAAGGGGTAATTTAATAATCAGGATAATGAAAATGCTATTTCAATTTGTTGAGTCAACATATCAACACAACTGGAAGACAATAATAACTATAAAAGAGAACCTAACTAGTATTAAAATTGATAATGGAAAAAAACAAAAGTCTGAATGTTAAGGTAGCAGAGAGATGTGGCCAGCAATGTCAGACACAAATTCTCCTATCTCCTATAGCAAAGAATCAACATACTAACGTTGATGTAACAAAATTTAGAGTTTGAACATATTCTTTAAAATTATAAAGATAACCACCAGTAGAACAAAATAATATGACTAGAAAACTCAGGAGTAGATGGATAAAGAAATATGAACTAAGTTTCTCATCTTTCAATAGATGTGACCTAAAGTTGAAAAACAAACAAGCAAAAAAATAGGAATATTAACATATGCTTAAAGGCATGGTGATAACCACTAACAGAACAAAACATGTTTTAAAATAAGGAGCTAGATTAGAAGCGGGGAGTGGGGGAATGAGGACAGGTGGATAAGTTACACTTCATTTGGTACCATTCTGTACTGTTTCATTTTATTAACTTATGAGTATATTAATTTTACACACAAAATTTAAAAAAATGAAAACAAAACTTTCTGCAGCTGCAGCTCTTGGCACTATTTCTTTCCCCAGCTGCAGTCACTCTACTCATACTCATGGTCAGGTCCAAGTGAGACAGGAATAAATAAAAGGGCAACAGAAAAAGTACCTGCCCTGAAGTTCAGGGTCTCTGGGGTCTTCTTTCAATTTACTGTGTTTTGTCTTTACAGGGACCTAATTCTTTGGAATACTAACTTTTGACGATTTCAATCCATCAGATCTAGAATCTCCTTAAAGCTTTCCTAAGCTTTGACATCATTCTCTTATTTCTTGAGAAGAGTAAGCTTGACTCACCAGCTCTTTCTGTGATCCTTGATTTTTAATATTTTTAAATTTTGATTATGGTTAACTATTGGTCAGCTGGGACCAACCTGGCCTGCCTAGATAGGAATGAAAAGCCTGTGCAATAGTGGTGACAATTACTAGTATCTGAACAAATAAAATGTGATGTATTATTAAGTTAAAATAGTGCTAAGGGAGTAGAGTGATGGTCACTACTCGATTCCTCATGTTTCCACAAAGGAGAGTCTTCACGCTCCTGGAGAGAACGCACCTGAAGATATTTGGGAGTAGATATTTAGATTAATCACAGTCTTGCATTGAAGTGCTAAAAGCATGAAAGCTAGACATGAAGAAACTGGAATATCTACATTTTCCAAGAAGGAATAATGTCTCAAATGCCATTCACTGAGAAAGTAGGTAATATACATGGGGAGTTTGCCAGAAGCATTGCCACCACACCTACCACCACCACCACCCCACCACACACACACACACACACACACACAGACACACACAATATGTGGAAGCACAATTGTTGATGGGCAGTTTCTGCTCAGTGTATATAGATTTACAGCTGTGAACTCTTGACACTGGCGCAGCTGACTGGCCTTCACTGGAACTGAAACCCAGCTGTTTTCAGGTCCTTCTGTCTACAACAGTTACCATTAAGTTATCTGCCATGCTCTTTGGGTGGCAACAGCTGTGTCAAAAAAATTACACCCTTCACTTAACTTGGGGACCATAATTTTGCTTTTAATAACTTGTGTAGCGGAGCCACAGTTTCTTTTGCGATTAGTTACCCCTTGGAGAGCTGAACTAGTTAGAAATTTGATTTAATGTTGAAGAGACTGAAGAAGCTGTACCCATTCCTATGAAAGCTGGCCCAGGTTACAGGTGAACTTATAGAAACCCAGGGATCAGTGTAAGACCCTCTGGCTGAGAATGAGCCAATTGTATAGAATTGGGAATGAAGGAATTTGACTTTAATTTCTATGGGCCTTTCATTTGGAAGAGAATTTACTTTGAAGGGTTAAAAAATGAGAAGAGTTTCATATTGTTCAACTTTAGAATATTTTTATGTTGTTGATCTGGTCTTTGCATTCATTTCATGAATACATTAATGAATGTATACATGAATATAAAATGAATACATTCATTCATTCTGGACAACATGACTGAGCATAATTAGTAATAGGAAATAGAATGGGGAATACATTTCCTGCTTAGGGTGCTGCATGCAGTTCTGTCTGACTAATGTTGCTAGAGACTTTTGTTGGTAAAAAGCAAAATGCCCATTGGCAGCTCTGGAGGGAATTAGTGTGGAAAGAAGGAGGGTTTAGGAAAGTGAGAACACAACGGTCCTGTGAGCAAGCAACTTCCCTGCTGAGAGGAACAGCCCACCCTGGCTTACTTCCAAGCTGCTTAAGTCCAGTGGGTTATGACATTGTTTCCCAACCTTCCTTCATATGTATGTGGCCTTCATGTCTGCAGATTACCCACACTAATATTGATATAATATTTTTCTTTAAATATTGTGTATACTTTTAAAATCTTTTGCTTAACT
The DNA here is from genome assembly GCF_001698545.2 of Rhinopithecus bieti. Taxonomy (NCBI): domain Eukaryota; kingdom Metazoa; phylum Chordata; class Mammalia; order Primates; family Cercopithecidae; genus Rhinopithecus; species Rhinopithecus bieti. Next base: position 587,330 of record NW_016819911.1, read on the forward strand.
TTTTACTCATGATAAACAATGTGCTAAAATGTTACATATTTTTTCTGATTACAACATATATATAATAACTAAAACTTAAAAAAAAAAGTCTGTTATCATGCTACCTAAAATCAACTTACATAATGCCAGTGGAACACACAATGTAATATACCAAGAGATGAAAAAGCTGGCAAATAGCAGGAAGGATGCTTGTTACTCCACTCTTAGGGTTTCTGTTCCAATCCTGATGACAGAAAACAGCACTGGAGTAATATTCTGGGGCCCTCTCTCCACCTTTTCTCTCAGTCCACCCCAAGCAGCAAAGAAGAAATGTTTCTATGGCTTGTAGGAGCTCAAGTACAGCACTTTCTAATTTTGCCCTTGGCAACTCAGCATGCAAGGCTTCCTCCCAGGTTGAGGTTGGGCTGGAGAAGGAAGAATGAAGTTGTCTGGTCCTTCCACCTATGACTCCACAGGCTGCTTGGTTCACTTAAGAAGGAGTAGCAAAGGCTCATTCTCCAATCCAGCTTTACTATAGAGTGCTGTAATTTTGGTAATAATACATATAATAAATTTCAATCTCCTTCTGTTTTCTGCATCTTGTCTCAAGTTGGTTAAAACTCACAAAGTAGAAGGATCAAGATTACATGTTAAACACAAATTCCAAAACATCATTGGTTACAAAAACAAGTGAAAGAATTAGAGAAGAAATGTTGCTGGAAAGAAAAAGAATACTCCTGTTTTAAAGCAAAATGCCCTGTGTGTACATTTAATGGCAGTATTATGAAAAAGTTAATGCAATACTCCAATATTGTGACTACAAGTTCTCACTTCCTCAATTTGGAGTGAGATCCACGTGGTATTCTCATCTCTTTGTGGCTAAGTCTGGAGCAGGAGAACCCGCCTCTGTCCCCTAGACTGTGAGAGCAAACAAGATATAATAAAAGGATTTGGTTCCTATTGGTTTGGGAATTGGGCCAGCACATGGATTATGGATGTTTGCAGTTGGGCAAATTACTTAACCTTCTTGAATCTTAGTTCTTAAATCTATAAAGTGGCGATAGCAATTCTCACAGGGCTGTTGTGAGGATTGAGATAATGCATTTAATGAATGAATTTGAAGTTTGATCCCCTCCCTGCCCACAAACTGAGCTAAAGATGCTCTATAAAGGATTCGGACTCCCTAGTGTTTCTTCATGGTTTTGCTTTATGGGTCTCCTCTGGGGCCATGGAGGCATCAGCAGAGTTGTAGAACTTCCATTTTGGATCTAGTCCTTCTCTCCCCACCCTCTTCTCCCCGCACAGCCGTAAACTGAGGTTTGAGGGCTATTCCTTGCTCCAGAGAACTCCTCATTTGGAACTCAGACTTCATTTCCTTTATCTCATGGCTCCCCCCCATGTCCCATTATCAGTTTCTAAGACCACAGCTTATGGCCCAAGTCTTCCACTTCCCCACTAACCCCAACCTCCATTCATTTAGGAGTCAGCTGAATAGATGTAAAACACTTCAAAGGTGCCTGGCACACAGTAGATGATCAATACCCATGAATTTCCTTTCCTAGACTTGGAGGCTGTAGGCTTTACAGCCTGTTTTTACAGAGCTGTACTGACTATTATGAGTGTGAACACAGTGATCCAATGTTAGATATGAAATACTTTGCACATCACAGACCCAATCTTTAAAACCATTAGCATCCGTACTTGGTCAGTGAGACTGTAATTTCCGAAAGAAATTCATATCCATGTCTAGGCATCCACTAGATATGTCCATATCTAGAAAGCTTTTTTAAGTGTTTGGAATCTTTCCCTTGCAAGGAAATGGACGATGGGGTGGTCCAGCTTATATTTGGGATGCCTTTTTCAGCACAGATAAAATTCCAAGACAAAAAGACTTTGATCTCATGTAAGTTCCTTTGTGTAAACAAGCTTGCATAGCAAAATGGTGCAGATAAATGTAGATGAAATGGGCTTTGTACAAATAAATGTAACTATATTATGTTTCTCTGGTATAAAAATAGATCACATGGTAGAGGACAAAAATAGGTGACATGGTAATATAAACTGACATTGTGTAATCAGAGGGTCAAACTCTGACATTTTTTCTCTCTGGCCTTTCTAGATAGTTCTTGCTTGGGCTAGGGCTACAATGTTTTTGCCAGATTGCGAACGAATTGCTGCAAAACTCTAATGAAAGATTAAGAGAATGCTAAGCTTGCCCAACTAGGTTTTTTTTTTTTTTTTTTTTTTTTTTAAGCCTAGTGAATACTGCCCCTGGCTTTTAAAGCTCATATTATGAAGAATGGAAAGATCTTCTAAAAGATCTATTTAAAAAAATTAATAACTAATAGATTTAAATTGAGTAGACAGTTTCCATTTTCAGTTATTCCGAACATAAACTTCTCATCAGTCACATTGAACAAAATAACTAGAAATATTTCATATTTAAAAAAAGGAATAAGAAATTATCCAAAACAATTCACCAAAGACTGAGTAATTAAGGTTACTTAACAAACAATTCTGATTAGTTGGAAAATTATGTTTCACTACTGTTCACAAATTCATACCTGATTTATTCTGTAGACAATATAGATTAGGCATAGGATAAAATCATCTGTATTTGGTTCCTCTCAGTCATTGGTCAGTCATCTGACAACAGACTATCTGAGGAAAGTGTAAATACAAAGTCACCCAATAAAACATGAACAAGTTTTGCAAAGCACAGCAAAGGAAAGCCAGTTTGTTCTGAACACTTTATTGCTAAAAGGATGTAAAGGGTAAGAGGAAAAAGGTGATGAAACAATCCTTTTGTTATGCTTGTTGGGGAGTCAGGATGAACTTCCTTGGCCAGGGATAGAAGAGATCATCTAAACTTCAAAAACCACAACATAATTTGCATACTTCCTTGGCCAGGGATAGAAGAGACCATTAAACTTCAAAAACCATGACACAATTTGTGTGCCCATTGACCCCAGTTTTACTTGTACACAAAAGCATCAGAATTAAATAAAAATTAACATAAAGTAATGAGTAAATAATAAACGCTGTGTTTATTCCCCTCATGTATTTATATATTTGCAGCCAGAAATTCCAATGTTATACGTAACATTGCTTTTCCAATAACCTTATAGCCTTTAGAACCAAAAGTAAGTCATCTTAATTTGAATATTACAGCATTAGTGACATCTGGTGGAAAATATAAGAGTTACAATGTGGCATTACATAGCTATTCTGATCTTTCATGAAAATTTTAGATAAATTTTACATACTAAATGAAAATAAGATGAAGAAATGGTCTATGAAGTTATCTACCTTATTGTGCTAATAATCTTTGAATCTATATGCTAAAATATATAGGTTAATGAACATAATAAACGTTAGTGCATTATACTAATAAAAGCATTTTTCGGCATCCGTGTCCATATAGTGAAAAAATGATAAAAGGGTCTCTTTTATGAGACTCACAATAGGATAAAGAGTCCATACCTCTATTTAAAGGAGAGCCCATACCTCTCTTTTATGGCATCACATGCCAAAAGCCTCCCTTAACATGTTTTCAGATCAAATTGTGAACTGTGGGGTGTGTTAGGAAGTATGTCAAGAAAATAGTTAGTTGTGCTTTGGAGAATATGGAATTTAGGTATATTTGGGAGAGACATTCTGTTTGAGATACTATGGATGGAGTCAACAAATTATGTTTTACAAGTGAGCTTTAAATATTACAATATCAAATGCTCTGAACTAGGGAGGGGTTTGAATATTTGTGACCAAAAGAGCAAACTGATCTATTACAGGACTGGCAAACTACAACCCTAGGGTCAAAGCAAACAGCTATGTTTTTTTCTTATTGGAACACACTCATGCTCATTCATTTATGTATTATCTATGGCTGTTTTCAGCCTCTTGAATAGGTTCAAGAGACCATATGCCTTCAAAAGCAAAACTATTTACTACCTGGCCATTTACAGAAGTTTGCCAATCTCTAGTCCATTAGATAACTGTCATCAAACTTCTTGGTGCCCTTTCCACCACCTCCATGGGAGGAGTATACTTCCTGGTCCCATCCCATTAAAGTTTGGCTTGGCCTTCACTTGCTTTGGTCAGTGTGAAAAAGCTGGCTTTCAGAGTCCTAACCAATGTCCCTCCAACAGAATGAGATAGGTGCAGCAAAAGTCAACCAATACATGAGACTGCTATACCTCTGCATAAACATTCTCACAGAGGTTTGACTTCTCTGATGACACTGGGAAAAGGATCCTGAAAGCCAGATATATTTCCATTCCTCCTGGGCTTTACTTTAGACCATGATGGGCTTAACCTCTGTTCATCCCTCTACATATGGTAAGCAACACTGAGACAGAGTCCAGGCCAGGCCTAGAGACCCATCATGCTGTCTTAGAACCTTCTCTTTAACATGGTGTAGAAACCACTCACAAGTCTTTCAGCTGTTGGTTTAAATGTCTTCCTCCTGAGGTAAGCCTCAAGGCCTAGAAAGAGGATGGGACAGTCCACTTGGAGCTACAGGGCAAAGCTTTTCCAGTCTAGCTTCACCTCAATAAAGCTCATAGTTTGGCTCCCACTCAGCTCCAAAATGTGTATTTTATACATTATTAATTATTATTTTTTGAGATAGTCTTGCTCTGTTGCCCAGGCTAGAGTACAGTGGCACGATCTTGGCTCACTGCAACCTCCGCCTCATGGGTTCAAGTGATTCTCCTGCCTCAGCCTCCCAAGTAGCTGGGATTACAGGCGCCAGCCACCATGCTCAGCTAATTTCTGTATGTTTAGTAGAGACGGGGTTTCACCATCTTGGCCAGGCTGGTCTCAAACTCCTGACCTCGTGATCCACCTGCCTCAGCCTCCCAAAGTGCTGGGATTACAGGCATGAGCCACCGCATCCAGCCCCAAATGCGTATTTCTTAATTGATTATATAATCTGTAAGGGTTAAAATGACTGGTCATGACTAGCTCCCCAGAAACCTCAGAGTAAACAGTACCATGCAAATGATACAAAAATCTAAGAATTAAATCCTGTTAATAATGGTAGCTGAGTTGAAATGACCAGAGTATACACACAACCTTTAAAAATGTGATTTCAGCTGGGCGTGGTGGCTCACGCCTATAATCCCAGTAGTTTGTGAAGTTAAAGCAGGCGGATCATGAGGTCAGGAGTTCAAGACTAGCATGGCCAACATGGTGAAACCCCCTCTCTACTAAAAATACAAAAATTAGCCAGCCGTGGTGGTACGTGCCTGTAATCCCAGCTACTCGGGAGGCTGAGACAGAATTGCTAGAATCTGGGAGGCAGAGGTTGTAGTGAGCTGAGCTGCGTCACTGCACTCCAGCCTGGGCGACAGAGTAAGACTCCATCTTGGGGAAAAAAAAAAGTGATTTCACAGAATTTTGTCTGACATCTCACATAGTTAAAACACAAATGAAGCATTTATTTGCCATTTTCTTGATATCATCTAGCTGGGTAATAACAGTGCTCCATTTATTCCATAAAGATATGAAGAGTCTACAAATTTGTCACTGAGAACCCAGAAACTGCCATTGATTCACAGTATTTGCTCAATATGTAATTTCTGAATGAACAGATTCAGACTATCTGCAATTACTTCATACACATAAAGAACTTAGAGTGTCTAATAATAAGCATTAATAAACTGAATTTTTACAAAATGAGGTCAGATTTAGATTAGAGATGAGAGAAGACTTTACAAATCTGCCTTAAACTGATCTTGGAAAAACAGGCGAGAACTGGATAGAAAGCATGTACCAGATGAGGGTATTAATGAAAGCATAGGAATAAGCATAGTATTTAAATACATAAGGAAAAGTAGGCTGATAATAAGGCTAAGAGTATAGTAAAGTACTAAAATCAACATTTATTCAACTAGAATTGTTGGACTAATTCCAAAGGACATTTATCCTTTCACAATGATGAAGTAATAGCTTTAAGTCTATTGCTATGAGATGAATAGGATGTGATCAAAGTTTATCCATTAGATTGAAGACACCTCAAGACTCACTCAACTTTGTATCTTTAAGTTCTACAACTTCATAGGAACAAGAATTCAATAGCTATGCTGAATCAATTCTAATTACCATTTAACTATATCAACACCAAACCAGTATCAAAGTATTTTAAGACAAATTTAAAACAAACTTAACTTTATTTCCTCACTTTCACTTAAAACTTGATTTTATAAAACACACACACAAAAAAACATTTTTTAAGAGTTCTGTATCACAGAACATTAAAGAGTACGAATATCCATTGCTTCATAGGTTCAAGTTACATAAATTAAAGTCAAATTTGGAAACTGATTCATTAGGGAAAACTATACATGAAATGAAGGTCAAAAGGAGCTAATACAGCAATATTTCATTGTTTATAGATTATTAGTTACTTTCAGGACCTCAACAAAGATTCTGAATATTTAGACTTCCTTTGCTGTGTTTTATACTTAAATATCTCCCTACCTACACTGAGTCAAGCTACTTGACCAAAATATCTGATTTAGGAAAGCATTTAGCTTTATAGCACAAGTTTTTCCATCTACAGTTACTATCTTCAAAGGAATATACATCACAACGTTGACAAAAAAAATTCCTGGTTCCTTTTGAACAGTGTGCAATAAATTCATGATGTTAACTCCATGGTAAGTCAAATAGGTACCGAAAAAGAAAAGGAACAATTACACACAGTTCAGTAAGTATCATTTTCATTAACCAATGAAATAAAACATATTAACTATAGATGATTTGATTTCAGGAAAACCAAATTTCAAAATTACAATTACATTTTCCTCACGTCATCCTCAGTCATTGACAGGAATTTTGTAGGCCACCATGCTATTTACTTTGTGGATTGTAGTAGTAAATGAACGAAGGCGGACTTCCTCAGAATTGGTAATAAACTGTGGTCCCGACTCTTCCCATTTTTCAGGTACAACCAAATCTTTGTCTGTATAAATCAGCAGATCAAATGAACCTAAATTGGGGATAAGATCATTAAAGTACACTATTTTCTAAAAGTAAAACTAATCTTGTTGCCTCTCTTCTATTTTGAACAACTCACTGCTGGAAAAGGTCATTTGGTTTGGTCTTAATCACTACTTTATTTTGCTCAATGAACATTTCTCTTAATAAAGAAAATACTGTATCTAATTTCTGTGCAATTTAGTGATTGTGTTCAAGTAACCCTTATCTTATTTAATAATGGTCCCAAGGCCGGGTGCGGTGGCTCACACCTGTAATCCCAGCACTTTGGGAGGCCGAGGCAGGCGAATCACGAGGTCAGGAGATCGAGACCATCCTGGTTATCACAGTGAAACCCCGTCTCTATTAAAAATACAAAAAATTAGCTGGGCATGGTGGCGGGCGCCTGTAGTCCCAGCTACTCGGGATGCTGAGGCGGGAGAATAGTGTGAACCCGGGAGGCAGAGCTTGCAGTGAGCCGAGATTGCGCTACTGCACTCCCGCAGTAGACTCCGTCTCAAACAAACAAACAAACAAACAAACAGGTCCCAAAGCACAAGAATAGTGATGCCAGAATATTGTTATAATTGCTCCAGTTTATTAACTCTTACTATGCTTAATTTACATATTAAATTGTATCATCGGTATGTATGCATAAGAAAAACATCATATAGGGTTCATACTATCCATGGTTTCAGGTAGTCACTGTGGGTCTCCCTGTGGAAAGGGAGACTATGATACATTAATTTTGCTTTATAACGTTTTTCCTTCAATTTATATTACATAAATCTGACAAGAAAAATTGAATAAAGGGGTGATAAAGGCAGGAGCTTAGTCTTTTTGCCAATCAATTTAATTCAACAAGAAGCTGTATAATACTTACAGGAAACTTCCAACAGTGGCAGAAATGTCACTGTAGCTGTTATTTGTCTGATCACTGAACGGATTTCATCCTGGATAGCTTTCTGAGACTTTTCTCTAGGTGCACTGTCAAAAAAATCAAATCAATTAATTCATTTTAGGTTTTAAGTTATTTCAAACATAGTGGTAAGATTATTTACTTGATTAAATGCTCTCAACATCAAATAAGCAGTGCTTTAAAAAGGAGGTTTGTAAAAACTGTGAGTGAAAGTATCCTTTGGACCTATAACCTAGTAGGCACAACATACATCCTTATTACTTCATTTATCCTGCCAGGCATCTTTTAGAGCTGGTCTTAGTGTCAGGTCATTTAATATCAGATGACTAGAAAATCTGCCAATCATTTCAAGTTTGGGAAACTTCAGCATCTCTTGAAATAACATAACAAATGATATCTAAAATATTTAATTGGTATAATCATTTCGGCACTTTTAGTAATGCCTAAATGTCTAATTTCCTATTTTCTCAAATAAAATATTAAATTGTATATCAAATTATTTTATAAGCTAAAAATTTCCTAAAATAAACCAAAGCCTTCAGAAGCAAACTACATTTCACTATAAGAAATGGTTCCCAATTTATAGAAAAGCATGCCTAGGACAATGCTAAACATTAGAGTATAAAGACAGACACTTCTCTTCCAGGGAGTCTGGAACTTTCAGAAATTTATGAAGTGTCTTAGGAAGTAGTTGGCATTAAAGGAAGTACAGCAGAGCTACATCATAAATTGTGTGAATCTAATATCATTCCTTATAGTTAAAAATATCTTAGAACAATTCATTAAATGGTTCATCTAGTATATCATGTGTAGTTTTGTATATATCACCATAAATACTGTTTAAAAATTACTGATTTAGACTAAAGGCAAATATGTTACAATTATATTATATATACAAATCAATGATATGTTAAACTGAGCACAATTCTTTTCCACAGGTGACTGAGGATATCTTAGAAAATATAAATTAGAAACAAACTATATTTTATATAAAACTATTTCAATATAATTAGAACTCAATTAGTAATAAAAGTAAGTTTTGAAAAAAATATATCAAAGTAGAAATAATGTAATTCCTACTTACCTGTCATCTTTTGCAGTCTTGTCACACTCAATATCAAACTGCCATCTTTCCAGGACCTCACCACTTTCAATATTTGAGATAACTACAACCAGTTTCTGAACTGAACACTTGTATAACCAATCTGCAACACATAAAAAGGAAGGCATCTTTCTTGGTCCACTGCATCATAAGTAGCTCTCTTCTCAGGTCCCACTCCCTATTCTCAGCAAATTCCTACCACTATCTTGCACCTCCTCCTACGTGCAAGAAAATTTGCACCATCAATAATCTAACTTCTGTTTTCAAATTCTCAGTATCTGTACCAGGTACAGTAATTGGTGCTGAGGACAGAATACTGAACATGTGGTACTTTCATCCTAATCCAAGATAAAAGCGTAGGAGATGGGCATTCATCTACTCATCACACCAATAAATGAGAAATTATCATTGTTATGGCTGCTATGAAAGAGAGATATAAGATGCAATGAGAGCATAAAAGAAGGAAAATTTGAGCCACTTAGGGAGGTCAGAAAAGGTTTGAGTTTAGCTCTACGGATAAACAGCATTAAATATGCAAAAGGATAGGAAAGAAGATATAGGCCTCAAATACTAGCAAGGGAAGAGCACATAACTAGAAGACTGGAAGCAGCTCACTACAAGTGCAATCAAGAAACAAACAAACAAACAAAACAAAACAATGCAATCCTCGCAAGATTAATAGAAGCCAGACCACGCAAAGCCTGGTATCAAATTAAAAAATATGCACTTCAAGACCAGCGAAGTCATTACTGTGTGTGAAGCAGGATGTAAAGCAGTTAGACTTGTATTTCAAAACTATCATTCTAGCTGTGATATGGAAAGTGGACTGGAGATGTTAAAGAGGGGATCTAGAGACACTAGTTAGTCCATCAGTAATTCAAGCAAGAGTTAATGAAAGCTTGTAGGAGGATAAACTGGTAGAGACAAAGCAGTAGGTAGATGTAAGAGATTTCATGGTTAAAATTTATTGGGTTGAGTCATAGTAGTAAGGAAGAAGCATGCTTCAGAGACAGCTTCCAAGTTTCTTTTATTTCTGTTTGGACGGTTTAGCCATTGACAGAGAGAAAATTAAAGAGTATCAGTTTTGGAGATGATCCTAAATTTACTTTTTGGTATGCTTGAGTGTACGTTATCTCTGGGATAGCTACATAAAGATACAGCTGCTGAATATATGAGTCTGGAGAAAGAGGCTTTGGGATAGACATAAGTTTGTGAGTTGACTACACAGAGGTTGCTAGTGAAGCTATACACAGGTCAGAGATCACCTATAGAGAAATTATAAAGACAGAACGGGGGCTCAGATTGAGCCTTGAAGTAATCTTGGAAATTGAAACAGCATATTCAGGAGTCAGCTAAGTTTTTGTAAAGAAACAGAGTAATTAGTAAATATTTTAGGCATATAGTCCACCAAGGTCTCTGTTGCTTATTTTAAACAAACCTGTAAGTGTAAAATACTCTTAGCTTGTGGGCAGTGCAAAACAGGCCACCTGTTGGATGCAGCCTGTGGGCCTTGTGATCCCTGGCATCTATCAACAACTTTTTATGAGTTTCACTCTGAAAAGGAGGAGACTGGGTGGGAATTTGTTCTTCCTTTAAAACTGGAGAGATGAAACCAGTGGGGATAATTAAAATCAAAACACAGAAGCGAAAATATAAGACAGAACAGGATCAAGACTCTAAAAAAGGCTAGAGGAAATGACATTCAAAACAAAACAACTGGCTGGGTGTGGTGGCTCACGCCTGTAATCCCAGCACTTTGGGAGACAGAGGTGGGTGGATCACGATGTCAGGAGTTCAAGACTAGCCTGGCCAAGATGGTGAAACCATGTCTCTGGTAAAAATACAAAAATTAGCCGGGCACGGTGGCAGGCGCCTAAAATCTCAGCTACTCGGGAGGTAGAGGTTGCAGTGAGCGGAGATCACGCCACTGCACTCCAGCCTGGGTGACAGAGTGAAACTCCAAACAAAAAACAAACAGAACAACTTGCCTCTAGGGAAGAGCAATTTTTCCACTTTAACTAAAATGAAAGGGAGAAGTTAAATAGGAAGGTCTAGACACACATAATGTTAAGTGTCATCAATGCAGTCTCAAAGGAGACAACCTAAAAACCATTGGCTTCAATGCAGTCTCAAAGGAGACAATCTAAAAACCATTGGCTTAGGCAATGCTTGCTTCTCTAGCAAATTAAGATGGAAACACACATCCATAGTTGCCTAGAGGTTCCAGGCCAAATGATCTCAGTGCAGTCCTACGAATCACTACAGATGATTTATTCCTGACCCCCAATTTTGGATGCAACTCTGGGAGAGGTGGACACTCCTATCAATGTCTTTCCTGTGTGCACTTGAGAACAGAGGTCTATTCCCACACCAAAAGAGGTCTCATCTTGCTATTTTGACAATACCAATCTACTACAGCAGAAGTTCTCAACCAAGGGCAATTTTGGCCCCTTGGGCACATCTGGCAATATAATTTATGGAGACACTTCTGGTTGTCAGAGCAAGGTGGTTTGTTACTGGCATTTGGTGAATAAAGGCCATAGATGTTGGTAAACATTCTATAACACACAGAAAAGCACCCACACCAAAGAAATATCCAGGCCAAAATGTCAACAGGGCTATCTTCCCTTGCCTGTCAATTTGAGACCTGACATCCACAGGTTGTTGAGGCATTCCACTCCTGTACACATAAAAGGCAAGGCAATGTTAACAGTTTATCTAGAGGATAGTATAGCTTGAAAGAGAGTTATCAAGCTAAAAAAGTTCACACGGCCATTATCAGAAGGGCATACTAAAAATGGGTTAGTAAAATGCAATAAAACGGTAAAACAAAGATACATTTCTGGTCGACAACAAAAGAAATAATTTCTAAATTAAAAAAAAAAAAAAAAAGATGGCCACTGTAGTACTTTTGAAAATTTTAGAAGATCAAATGGGAGAAACATTTGAAAAATTAGAAATAAGAATCCTAAATGGAGGGTAACATGAAAGAGAAACTAACAAGAATTCCAGAAAGGAAAAAGAAATAGATGAAGAACAAGTATTCACCCAACAGGTAATACAGCAATTTCTCGAACTAAAGAAAAACGAGTGTTCAGACAGAAAAGGCTTACTGAGTCACTAGCAGAGTTTTGAAAACGACAAACAGAAATACGTGAAAACAAAACAAACAAAAAAAACTACGAGTGTTCTGTCATTTAGCAGCTAACCTTTTTCTTTTTTTGAAGTTTATCTGGTTGAATCCAATTTCCTTGATCTTAATCTGATGATAACATTAGACTACAGAAAACTAATTAGTTACAGAAAATACATTATACTGAGAATATATAGTGGATATTTTCTCAGATAGTGAACACCATTATAATTATGTAAAATTCCAACCTGTTCCATTTGGCCACATTAACTGCAAAAGTCACTTCTAAGGGAGTTGATGAAGACTATTTTTCAGCCATATCAGATTTCTAACATCAAAATATTCAGCCCACTCACAATGTAGTGGGGGAAGAGTGGATTTCTTCCATTTTATATATTATTTGCTTCCTCTCAACTTAAAATATATTTGAGATGTGAGTACACTTCTATTTGCAGAGCGGAAAAACGACTACTTGAGATGCTAGAAAATCTGCAAGACTCAAATTGTTTCCAATGATTAAATACCTTTTAGTTGTTCCACCACATTATTTAGGTATTTTATGAGCTCAAGATCAGTAGTTACAAGCAAGGTGAGTCCGTATTTCTGCACTCGAGTAAAAGTTTCAGATGGATATATGCCACGCTGATATAAAATGCTGTTGATGCCGAATGCTGCAAGCAAAAGAAATGTTACAGAAAATTCATTATCACTGCATAACTCTGGAAAATAAAATATATTTAGATGTGGCTATATTTTCATTAGGCTATACAGCTATAAATGACTGAACACACGTGTATCTTGCTGAAAGCAGGGTAGGTACAAAGTGGCATTAAAAATCCTTGCATCTAAGTAAAAAAGATAATTGTTTTCACGTGCCAAGGAAAAAAAAAAGCAAAGTGTATCAACCTACTATTGCCAAATTTCACTTCATTGTAATCCAAATCCAAATTCAGATTATGAGGCTAGAGGATGTCAAAATACGCTGTTGCATTCGAGTTAGCAACTGACTGAATAGTCACTTTGCTCCAGACAAGCCTGTATCTTCCCCTTTCCCTCCCAAATCCTGCCAGGTTCCTTTACAACGTGCAGCTGGCCTGCTCGAGAACACGGGTTCCCAAAGTCTTGTTTACCGCCAGCCTCATGCCTAATAATCACTTAGAGTGGGAGGGTGAGGGTGCTCTCGCAGTTAAAAAAACACACACACACACCTACACTGGGGCCCACCACAGTCACACTGTGTCCTGTATTGGAAAGTAAGGGGTGGGAGGTGGGACGGATCTGCACTTAAAGGAAGAAACGCTCTGGAAGAGGCTACGCCGCGAGGTAGGCCCCAGCAGCATGCAGGCCTGCAGCTCCACGTTATAGCAACGCGTCAGGAGGAACAGCCTGCAGCCGCCGCTCCCCAGATTACTTCTCCGGTCTCAGAGGGCGAGCTGTGGGCCCACTGAGCCGCCACGACTCAGTTCCCCCCAATATATTGGCCTGCGCGAGGACTTACAGAAGAACTCGGCCACGATTTCAGCGCTCCCGCGCAGGGTGATTCCCTGCTCCCGGGAGAGCTGCAGCGCCATGGCCAGGGACACAAACAAAGGCACGCACTTGCACTCGGCGGACAGCAACCACAGCGGCTCCCACAGCACTTCCCCGCCAAGCGTTTCAAAAGTAACGACGCAGCACGTCGTCCGGTCCTCTGCGCAGGCGCGACGAGCCTCTAAGCCCCTCCCCACGCGGCGGGGTCCTGCCCTTTCTCTCCGCCTTCCTGCGATCTCGCGGGAGCGGCCGGTTTGCGCAGGCCCCGTTGGTGGACCTGTTCGCGCTTGCCGGGTGTGACGCTCCGGTAGGTGTAGGTTAGGTTATGTGTTCTAGTCGTGGTTTACTAGTTGGGGCCGAGGGAAGAAGATGATGATTCCAATTTCAGTAGCCGCTCTCTAGGCATATGAACTGAAAGACCAAGGAGCACAGTTTCCGAGTTTCAAAGATACTTTCAAACTGAAAGGAACTGTTTGCCAGCTGCGCCCGAACTGGCCCATGTGACCCCTAGTGAAAGGTCTAAACTTCCGCTAGATGCTTTGGGAATTCCTGAAGCGACTGCGTGCACGGCAGCCAACCCACAGCTTTAGAGGGTTCGCTTTCTGTGTGGGAGCGCGGCTTTTTCCGAGCAATTGGGTTAGGGATTAAAGATAACTGCATCCTTTTTTCTGCCCTTTGTCCACGTCTGTCCTGGGCTTAGGGCCACCCCTCTGAGGCCAGCGGGGTAGGCAAGTCGGGCGGTAGGGGGCTGCATCCGGAAGTCCAGGCTGCGTTCTGTCCACCCTGCCCACCCTTAGGGGGCAGGGAAGGAATAAGGTCACCTCACCAAAGAGGCCCATCAACATTGAATAATTTTTCAGTGAATCTTGACTCACCAAACTCAATGACTTTTCATTGAAAAGGGTGAGAATTATTAAAGAGATACTGCACAATTAATGTTCATGTCCATTTTGAAAGAAGTTTATTCTTAAAGCAGCTAGGAAGATATTTGTAAAATGACGCCTGAAAAACTTTCATATCTGCCAGACATTATAAGAGAAATACTTGAGTGTTCTTAGATTTCCGTTTGCTGCGTAAGGAATTACCACACATCGGTGGCTTCAAAACAACACCTATTCGTTTTCTCAGTCCTGTAGGTCAGAAGTCTGGACGTGGCATTGACGACTGCTTTGCTCAGTCACACAAGGTTGAAATCGAAGGGTCTGTAAGTGGGATCTCATCTGAGGTTTGGGTTCCTTCTAAGCCCTCTGGCAGAATTTCCTTGGGGTTGTTGGACTGAGGTCCGTTTTGTCTCGCCCGCTGTTGGCTAGAGGCCAGCTGTATGTTTGTCACTAGCCCTTCCACAAGCCTTCTCACACTTCCCATCTCTGTGACTTCAGGGAGACCCCAGCCCCTTTTAAAGGCTCACCTGATTAAGTCAGACCCAGTCACATCTCCCTTTTGATGAACCTATTCCCGGAAGTGGTATCTGCTCATATTTGTAGTTTTCCTACCCAAACTCCGGGGAGAGGATTATGTAGATGTGCTTTCTAGGGGCCAGGAATGTGGGGAACTGTCTTAGAATTCTGCCTGTACAGTGTTGTATATCATGTTTTGATCAGTTTGAAGAGTAAGGGATAGGTGTGATAGGTTGCAGGCTGACTTGACCCAGTAAATTTTTTTTCCTTAAATCCTTTCATCTTTGTGTGTGTATAAATCACAATCCTTGATATGAAGAACAGTGTCAGGGAAAGGAGTAAGAAGCAAGAGAGTTAGATGTCCTTCACGCCTTCCACTGGGAGCTTGGGTAGGCTAGAATTTTGGCATCACGCTGGTAGAACATGGTGCCCATGTTTTTCCGCATAAAAACTGCCTCTCGTTTCTAAGGAACTTGATGTTAAAATCAGCACTTCCGGGAAGATTTTCTTGAGTTTCATGGTATTGTAGTTTTTAAGTTACCTGAAGCTACAAATAATTTAGTATAACCTGGAAATTCTAGAAATTAAAAGACTGGCATAATTACAATTTTTCTGTGTACAGAGGAAGTACTAAATATATGTACCCTAGGAGGAGACATAAGACATGAGGTTTAGAAGGAATGGTCTATGTCTTTTGAGGAGTTTGTAGTCTACTTTGGTTTAAATATTTATACTTTTTTTTTTTTTTTTTAATGAAAATTGGAAGCTCATGAGTTTGGACTTATCTGGTTTCTGCCTGCATGGGAAGCCCCCTATCAGATTACTTTCCTCGTCTGTCTGCTCCTTTCAATAACTTGGACGTCCATGTTCTTTTCCACCTTAGTGCTTTCCATAATGTACATTCCTTCTCTACCCAGAAATTTCACTTTATCTGCTCAGATTACTAATTATATTCACACCCTTTCTTAAGTGTTACTTTGCTTAAAGACATTTTCGTTGGCCCTTCAGAACTGTATAAGGACTTCTCTGAAGTATTTTCATAGCATTCATAGTGCTACTTCAGAACATTTCTTTTATTGTGAAAAATTGTATAATGATTTATGTTATACCTGATCTGTTTTCTTGTATCAAAAATAAAATTAGGATGAATCTAAAAGTTTATTGTCATAGAAAAAGTACAGATCAGAATCTGGGAGACTTCAAACCAAGTGGGAAGGGTGGTAAGAAGCTTGCACTCAGCAGTAATGGCACAGCTTATAAGGATAAAGGAGGAAGCATTTGGAGCTTTTCCATTATTGGTTCTTATACATTAAGATTTTTTTGGGGGGGGGCAAACAGCTGTTTAAGTTGATTTGTCTATAGTTGATTGGCTTAATTTCACAGAATCACACTAATAAAAATGTAAAGCTTGTGTTTTGTGTTTATGATTAGAGCATTTCAGGGAAATCAGGATGACTTAAGCTTTCGGTTATGTGGTTATGGGCAGTTGGCCTTGATGTATATCTAAACTGTGACTTCCATGTTTATTTTATTTATTTATTTTTAACACCTGTAAGATCCATGATGGCATTTAGTGGGTTTTCAACAAATGTTTGTTGAATGAATGAATATTTGCTTAGGAAAGCTTTATGGAAGAATCCAAAACATTTTCTAATTGAAGAGTAGGTTGTATGGATGAATGAGGTCACTTTTAGATAACTGTGAATACCCATCTGTGTTGATTTTATAGGGGGTACCAGGGTTTTCTGGGTTCTTAGGATTGACATAATTAAAGGGCATTTTAAAAAAAAATGTTAATTCAGTAATAGTTGTAGAATGGATTGTGTACAGGACAGTCTAGGGTAGTAACCTCAAACTCGATCATGTAGAAGAATTACCTGTGTGTTTTGTAAATTCCTGGCTTTTATTCCACCTTCTGTAGAACTGGTTCAGGCCACACTGAAGCACCTGAAGTATGCTGATCCAAACTGATACATGCTGCAAGTGTAAAATACCAAATTTCAAAGATATCTAAACTAATGGATATAAAGTATTATGTTGATATGTTTTCTAATTGATTACATCTTAAAAGAATATTTTACATGCATTGGATTACATGAAATATATTATTAAAATGATTTCACTGGCTTCTTTTTAGTTAATTTTCAGTGTGATTACCATGACATTTAAAATTATGTCTGTGACTCATATATTTCTATTGGACAGTATTTGTCTATGGTATGGGGTCTAGGGAAGGACATGTTTTAACAAGCATTCCAAGTGATTCTGATGCAAACTCTTAGACCAGTCTCTAAAAAACAAGATACTGTGATGGATATTTTAGCATGTAGGGCTAGGAAGTTGAGTGTCTGAAATAAATGGATGCCAGAGATACTGAATAAGAAGAGATACTTTAGCAAAAGACATTTTGAAACAAGGACTGAGTTGATGATTGATAATGGAAGAATGAAGCGGTAGTTCAGATAAATCTGAGGTGCCACGTCTGCAGTACAGGGTAGTATTTGATCCACATTATGGTAGGAATAGCTGCCCAAACTCTGACCTTGTGCTAGTTGGTATTTATCAGAGTAACACCCAAGATTCTAAAAGCTTTGGAGGAACTTCTTCCACAGTAACTTTTGGGAACTTGATTTGCCATTGACCACATCTTATCAAATACATGCACACTTATCTTTACAGAATGTTTCAAAACTTGTTTTCAGTTACTTTAGCTTACTTTTCTTTATAATTCAATGAAATCTTTTTAATGTGTATTGTTTAGGGGAAGGCTATTTGGACAGGGAGAAGAATAAATTAAGACTTTTTTCTGAAGAAAATTCAAGCAAAATGCATAACCAAACTCATATTAATAAAAGAGATAAAGTGTGTCATAAACAGGCCTATATTTTATATTAAGGTGCTAAAAACAGAAACATAATTTTCTAAAGCTAAAATCAAATAAAATTTTAGGATGAAAGTGACTTAATTAATGATTAGTTGAACAACCTTAAAGATATGGAAACTGAGGTCCAGAATGGCTATACAGTTAGTCTAAGATTCAGTATCTTGATAGTGGTATAGTTAGCAGACAATCTAGGGTTTCTGACTTAGTCTCCTTTTAAATTATATCCATTTGAAGACATTCTGAAAATGTTCTTTTCAAAGGTTATTTTGGAAAAAAAAACTGATTTTATGTTAACGATTTTTACTCAATAACCTATACACATAACTTGTCAAAAAAATGGCAGTTATTTAATATGAACCATAATTTTTATTATTATTATACTTTAAGTTCTAGGGTACATGTGCATAACGTGCAGGTTTGTTACATATGTATACTTGTGCCATGTTGGTGTGCTGCACCCATCAACTCGTCAGCACCCATCAACTCATCATTTACATCAGGTAAAACTCAGAATGCAACCCCTCCCACCTCCCCTCTCCCCATAATAGGCCCCGGTGTGTGATGTTCCCCTTCCGGAGTCCAAGTAATCTCATTGTTCAGTTCCCACCTATGAGTGAGAACATGCGGTGTTTGGTTTTCTGTACGAACCATAATTTTATGTAGATACACAAAGACTTGCAACTGCCACAAGGTGGCACCATATGCATGTGAAATACTACCTTTTAAAACCAGTAGTACATGCTTTAGTTAAAGGAAAAATGAATTTATTATTTTCTAAGGTATTAATATGCATGGAATACTTCAGAATGACATGTGGAATCATAATATATTACAAAACTGATATCCTTTTTTGTTTGTTTCTTTTTTGAGACAGAGTCTTGTTCTGTTGCCGAGGTTGGAGTGCAGTGCCATGATCTCGACCTGCTGCAACCTCTTCCTCCCAGCTTCAAGCGATTCTCCTGCCTCAGCCTCGCAAGTAGCTGGGACTACAGGCACTTGCCACCTTGCCTGGCCAATTTTTGTATTTTTAGTAGAGACGGGGTTTCACTGCGTTGGCCAGGCTGGTCTCAAACTCCTGACCTCGTGATCCGCCCAACTTGGCCGCCCAAAGTGCTGGGATTACAGGTGTGAGCCACCGTGCCTGGCCCAGAACTGATGTCCTTTTAAACATTTAATATCCTCTTAAGCATTTAGTATGCACGCACACACACATGCACACATACTGAAAACATACATACACAGGTTGAGCATCCGTAATATGTAAATCTGAAATCTGACATGCTGTAAAATCTGAAATGTTTTGAGCACTGACATAATGCTCATAGGAAATGCACATTGGAGCATTTCAAATTTTGGATACTAAATCAGTAAGTATATATAATGCAGATATTCCCAAATCCAAAAAAATCCAAACTCTGAAACACTGCTGGTCCCAAGCATTTCAGATAAAGGGTACTTATGCTGTGTGAGGATTTATGTGTGTGTGTGTGTGTGTGTGTGTGTGCACGCGCACATGTGCACATACACCATTTGCTTATTCTTAGAAAACATTTTTTAAAGTATATTATTATTTTCATAAACTTAGAGTTTTTTTTTTTTTTATCAAATAGAAGTTATTTTATTCCTGAGACCAACATCTTGAAACAGAGCAGTTTCTTTTAAATTTTATAAAACAGTAAGGGATACTTACTTTTATGATAATTTTAATAAGAACAAATTTTGAAAAAATATTTTTGCACATGTGTATTTGATTATGTCAGTTTGAGAATTTGCTTTTTTAACAAATCTGTCATAAAACTTAGGGTTATTCTGTTGTATCATAGAGATTATTTTTCATTTTAGGTGAGGGCAATAATTATGTCAGTAATTTTCTACTTTGATTACTTAGGGTTTATTTTGTAGATTTTTTTCATGGACCTAAGAATTAAATTGCATAATCTAAATCTCCTAAAGTCCCCTCCTCTCCCATACTTTTCTCCTAAGGCTATTGTGATTTGGGTTTGCATGCTCAAAAAAATAGCACAACAAATTTGATTAATAACATTTTATCAATAAGCCATGGCTTAATCAAGTCAACAGGTATATCTCCATACTGGCAGAATTAATAATTTTTAATGATTCAGTTGCATATGTAGGCTATTAAGATTTTAGCAGTAGTAAAATACTAAATATTATGAAAAAATAATTCCATAAGGTATTGTTATGAAAATTACAGGTAGTTTTTTTTTCCAGAAAGTAGTATTATGTTATAGTATGATTTTGATAGTATAATTTTATTTTGTCGGTGATATGTAGTCACTTAGTCTTCTCGTATCTCAATCACAGTTAGGTACAGAAAGATAGAATTTGAAAGGTAGATGATCATTTATTAAGATTTGATCTTCAGAGACTGAATATATATGTGGGCCATATATATGTTGAATATATATGGAATATATATTATATAGACTATATATGTGTATGTGTATATGTATAAATATATATGAATCCTGGGTACAATCCACTGGATTTGATAGCACAAAGTATTTTAAAATATAATTGAAATTCAGAACAGCTCAGAATAGTTGCAGATACGGAAACTGGCAACACAAAGCATTTGTGAAGCAATAATAAACCACAGTCCTATTAAAATGAATACAAATAAATTTAATAAGTTAAATGATTTTATAATTACTTACGAAATTTGTTCATTTTATGCTTGTAGTAAATTTTAGCTGGTTGCTTCTAAATACATTGTATGTGGGATTATTTTTATTACTGCTCAATATGTAACTATTGGTGAATTAGTTCTGCTAAATCTATCAACTCATAATAAAACTGAGGTGTTGTTTGAGTAAGTAGGAAAATATTTCTTAAAGAGTTCCATACATGAAATAAATAGACTACAAATTTGGGTCTTTCTTGAATATTTGTCAGTACCATTTTATAAGACATTTGTAGGTTGAAAAAGCTTTCTGAAAGCATGAAAATCATTTATATTTGTTTGTATTTTCTATTTAGATAAACTCAGCTTTTTGACTGGAACAGTTTTCTCATAACTTGCCTTGTGTTTATAGCTCATTCAAACAATAAGGTAGTCAAGCCATATTTATCAGGTTTCAGATCAGTCATGCATATTAATTCCATTATTTGTGCTGAACTTTTCAATTTATAAATTGAATGTGGCAATTTTTTTATTCTTGAATAATGTACCCTTTTAACATCAGCCAACAACAAAAAGGCTTACTGAACTTCAGAGCTTTTGGTTTAAACTTGGAGATTATGTGGATTAAAAATAAATGGTATCTTTCATGATTGCTTAATCCTAATGTGGTTGTAAATACAGATTCTAACTTTTTGCACTCAAATAGATGGCAATTCTCTGTTTTAAGGTAATCTTTCAGATGATCCATAATATATCTTTCTTAATCTGTGTTACATCATCAAAATAAAAGAAAATTTGAAGTTTTATTTAAGAACATTTCCAAGGATATTCTTGTAGACTGTGCTATGAGGAACAATAGATCATAGCATTTAGTTATTTTCAAATGTATTCACAGAATTTTGAGGTTTAAATGTAAGGTGTGGTTATTAATTGTATAGTTAGGTGATAAGATAGGTTCTTTTAGTTTTTGGAATTTTACATTAAGATTCATTAATTTTGAGCTATTATTTTAAGAATAATAAGATTCTTATTGAGTTAGTCTACATTGAAATAATAAGAAATTATAATACTTAACTCCCAAGAGCAGCCAAAAGTACTCATAACATAGAAGATGAACATCTTCGGGACATTATAGGTATAGCATTGCACACTTACAATGCTTGCCTGCCTGCTGTAGGAAAAAGATCAGGAGTGTGGAAAAGGGAGGTCATAGTTCAACTTAAGCCCCAAGTACACTTGCCTGTACTGCTGGGAGACTGAAACTTGTAGGGAGATTATTTGAAGCACTCTGGAAATGTGAATGCACCTTTCTCTTCTCTTTCTCAAAGGTCTTGTTGTCCAAAATAGTGTGTACTATCAGTAACAGAAAAAGTAATGAATATACCTATGTAAATGTAGGTTATTTATCTCTAAATTATAAACATTTTCCACATTGTTAGGTATAGTATATGTGTTTAAATCATACCAGTTGTTAGAAATTAATAAAGATGAGAAATACTTTAAAATAATTCTTTTATATTATAGAAAATATTTTATTTTTTACTTCACTAAATATTAATAACCATGATTAAACGATTTTGCAGTGAATATGCTTCATTACTTTTAAAAATATAGTTAATATTTTTGAAGAGTGGTTTACAAGTCTAATAATTAAAGCTTATATTGATAGTTTTTTGGTTTGTTTTGGGAGTTTTGTGTTTTTTGGCCAGCCAGAGCTAAAAAAGATACATCACAAAGATATGATAGGTCCAAAATGGAAGGAAGTACATTGTTGACTCATTATTCCTTTTTATTTACCTGTATTAGCAATTAATGCAAAGTTTTTGTTGAAAATGGGAATTATTAAATTTCATTTAATGGAAACCAATTAGGTTCTTTACAAGCTAATTAAAAAGTGACGTATGATATTTTAATAATTTAATGAATGTTCCAAAAACAATGGTTTTTGAAGCAGTATTTAACTATTTTTTTTTAAATATAAAAACACAATAACTTCATATTAGTTTGGGAACTAATTAAATGCATTGTTTTACCTTTTAGTTTTGGAACTAATTTGTAATTTAGAAAAATTATAGTTTAGAGAACTCTGTTTCCAGACTTTTCAATTGTGCAGATGAGAAGATTTCTTTAAAAAATAGTTTAACCAGGCTAGGCATGATCGCTCATGCCTGTGATCCCAGCACTTTGGGAGGCTGAGGCGGGCAGATGACGAGGTCAGGAGATCAAGACCATCCTGGCTAACACAGTGAAACCCCGTTTAAAAAAATACAAAAAATTAGCCAGCCGTGGTGGCAGATGCCTGTAGTTCCAGCTACTCAGGAGGCTGAGGCAGGAGAATGGCGTGAACTTGGGAGCTGGAGCTTGCAGTGAGCTGAGATTGTGCCACTGCACTCCAGCCTGGGCGACAGAGCGAGACTCCGTCTCAAAAAAAAAAAAAAAAAAAAAAAAGTTTATTCAAATATGCTGTTTCTATAGCATGAGTGTCTTTTGAAAACGGAATGGAAAATGTTAATTTTCTGAAGTTCTTGTTAGCACAGTACTGCAAAGAGAAATAGTCAGTAAATCTGCAACAGTTAACTTGCATTTCCTCAGGGTACCAATCATGGCCTATGCCTCCCTTTTTTTCTGAATTTTTAAAATTGACAAATAATAATTGTATATATTTATAGGGTGCATAGTGATTTTGTGGCCTATACAATGTATAGTGATCAGATCAGGGTAATCACCATATCTATCATCATTTTTTTTGTTGTTGTTGTTGTTTTTTTGAAACGGAGTCTTGCTCTGTCGCCCAGGCTGGAGTGCAGTGGCGCGATCTCGGCTCACTGCAAGCTCCGCCTCCCGGGTTCACGCCATTCTCCTGCCTCAGCCTCCCGAGTAGCTGGGACTACAGGCGCCGCCACCTCGCCCGGCTAGTTTTTTGTATTTTAGTAGAGACGGGGTTTCACCGTGTTAGCCAGGATGGTCTCGATCTCCTGACCTCGTGATCCGCCCGTCTCGGCCTCCCAAAGTGCTGGGATTACAGGCTTGAGCCACCGCGCCCGGCCTCATATCTATCATCTTAAACAATTATAATTTCTTTGTGTTTCTAACATTCAATATCACCATTCAGGCTATTTTAAATTATTATTAAATATAGTAATCCTACAAGTGCTATAGAACACTAGAACTTACTCTTATCTAACTGTAATTTTGTTTCCTTTAACAAATCTCTCTGTCCTCTTTCTCCCTACCCTTCCCAGCCTCTACTATTCTCTGTTGTACTTTTTACTTCTGTGGGATCAACTTTTTTAACTTTTACATATGAGTAAGAACGTGACCTTCCGACATGGAGACTGTGTAAGTGTGCAGTGTCAGTCCATTTTTTGAAATCCATTTTTTTATTAAAGCTTATTTTCCGAGGTTAAAAGATAAATAGAAGTTGTAACATTCTTTCCTGTATCCCCAAAATGATTATTTTGTGCATATATTCCACTTTGGAAGCCACTGATTCTGAGGATGTTTGCAGAAACCTTATTGATTGAGGGATGAGGCAACTGAGTTGGGGATAGTAGTGTTCTGTGCTTGTCCTCTCTTCTGGGTAAATATGGAATAGACCTCATTAGGATGGCTGACCTGCATGCCTGTGTGGAAATTTGAGGTATCATTCTTTTCTTTTCTTTTCTTTTTTTTTTTTTTGAGACAGAGTCTCGCTCTTTCACCTAGACTGGAGTGCAGTGGCACCATCTCGGCTCACTGCAACCATCACCTCTCGGGTTCACGTAATCCTTCTTCCTCAGCCTCCTGAGTAGCTGGGGTTACAGGTATGCACCATCACACCCAGCTAATTTTTGTATTTTTTAGTAGAGGCAAGGTTTCGTTGGTCTTGCGCTCCTGGCCTCAAGTGATTCACCCACGTTGGCCTCCCAAAGTGCTGGGATTAGAAGTGTAAGCCGCCGCGCCTGGCCTGAGCTATCGTTCTTTATAATGGACTTTACCAGAAAAATCCTTTAAGGAAAATACATTCTCATTGGGAAGGAGTGCTCCAGACTCTCGAACCCCATCCATTTACCACTGCCCAAGGCACAGAATAAAAGCCATCTTAGGAGTTTCAACAAATTCTGTCATAAAAGTACACTTAGATCACATTAAAAAAAAAAAAAAAAAAAACTTTATTGCTGGTTGCGTAATGAGAGAATGTCATGGTCTTGTCTAAAAGAAGCAGGAATCTCCAAGCAATCTACCAACAGCAGAGATCACATGCAGATATGCGAAAAAAAGATGTCAGCCTAGCATGTTCCAGAGAAACATTTTAGAAGCAGACTATCTGGACAATTGAAGAAGAATTATATGGCAGTTATTTTCCTTATCTGTAAAATGGATGTAACAGTAGTACTTGCCACATATAATTTTTCTGAATATTACATGAGATAATTTAAATGAAGCTTTAGCTTAATGCTAATATGTTATTGTTATATTATTATTATTCTTGTTACTGTTGTTGTTAATAAGACAGCTTTTCACCCACTTTTCCATGCACCATTCCTGGGTTGGTACATGTTTAGTTTAGCATAACTAAAGGAGTCTTTAGATAATACAACTTAAGGCACAGATGAGACAGAAACTCTTATAACATATAAGATACAATAATGGTAGCCAACATTATTAACCACATACTATCTGCCAGGCACATTTCTATGTGCTTTACAAGAATCATTTTATTTAATCCCTCATTAGCTCAAGAGTTAGATACTACTATTACCTGAATTTTATAGCTAAGGAAACTAAGTTCCAGAAGGAAGTTGAATAATTTAGCCAAGGTCACCCAGCTAGGAGAACTGGAGTCAAATCCAAGCAATCTAGACGATACCAGAATATGAATCCTGGAAGCATAGAAGATCTGACTATATTTTAGATACTCTAATTTGGACCCGCAGACTATAGCGGGTCCTTATCATTCCTCCATCCTTGCTGTGTAACTCCTGAGACCCATTCAGCAATGGAAACCAAAGGAGATGAATGACTAGAAAGTCACAGAATTGGAACAAGGAAAAGAATCCAAAAGTTGAGGAAAAGAGTCCAAAACTGGAGGAAAAGAAACAAGGGGAATCCAGGGTACAATACTAGCTCATCTGGCTAAGAGTGGATGGCCAAAAGGGGTACCCTGATTAGGGCTGCAAAAACAGGAATTTTTAAAAAATTTTATGCTTAAAAGATCTTGTCAATTTTGTACTTAAAAGATCTTCAGTGAACTAAGAGGAGGCATTAAACAAATGCTCTGGCCAAGGGATAGAATGGCAGTTGAAATAGCCTACTGTTTGTTTTGCCAACTTTATTGATAGCTCAGGCAAAAGGAAATTAGAATATGCAATATAGCAGGAATGTAAAAAGATGACAAGTATGAGAGGCATTTAAAAAATGTGTTGAGATGTGTTTGGTTGTACTCTGAAGAACAGCCTGGGTTTTGAGGGATCATGGTGGAGCTGTTATACATGGAGATGATATAGATAAGTTTGTGGTATTGGATTAGTTTTCCTTCAAGTGGTTTTAGGCCAGGTAAAAAAGAAAAAAATTTTTTTGAGGTAATAGGTAATAAAATGACACATTGAGGAAGAAGAGGCAGTGAAAGAAACTCAGAAGAAATGGAGAAGTAGGAGGCAAATTGTGAGAGGAATGTCAGAACCTATTTAGTGAATTTGGGTTAGGTAGAAAGATACTATTTTAGTAGTTTAGTAAATCAGCACAAATAAGAGTGACTGAGGAAGAGTCACAGATTTTGTACTTGAAAGATTTTTTGGTGAACTAAGAGGAGACAATTTGGTTCACGTGGTAGGGTATAAAAGTAGTTTACAAGGAGTTTGGAAGTAAGGCTAAGAAGGTAGAAGTCAAAGGTTTGCAAGAGAAATGGAAAGTGGAGAAACCACATAAGCAATTGCTGGATCTTGGGAATTTTATGTTTAGGATATTTAGAGGAAAGAGAGCCAGAAGAAATATAAATACTGAAGTTGAAAGTTGGAAAGGCCTAACTAATAGAGCCAGACATCTGAGGCCACAGAAAGCAATGGCATCAAGGACCCAAGTAGAGAATAAACCTTAGAAGAGACAATTCCCTCTTGGAAATTGAAAACAAGGGAGAAGGAAGAGGTGAGGATGCAGATAAATTCTCATTTTTCTTGAAATGCATGTAAAGGATAATCTTTAGCTTCTCAGTGGAAGAGGAGGTGAGATAGGGAAGTGGAGGAGGGGAAAGATAATGTCACATAAGTGAAAAGAGTTGGAATTTTTTCTTTTTTTTTTTGAGACAGAGTCTTGCTCTGTCACCCAGTCTGGAGTGTAGTGGCGAGATCTCGGCTTACTGCAAGTTCCGCCTCCCGGGTTCATGCCATTCTCCTGCTTCAGCCTCCTGAGTAGCTGGGACTACAGGTGCCCGCCACCACGCCTGGCTAATTTTTTGTATTTTTTAGTAGAGACGGGGTTTCACCGTGTTAGCCAGGTTGGTCTCGATCTCCTGACCTCGTGATCTGCCCGCCTTGGCCTCCCAAAGTGCTGGGTGAGCCACCGCGCCCCACCAAGAGTTGGAAAGATTTTTAAAGCAGCCATTATGAGGAGTGTGATGAGAAGTCAATGAAGGAGAAATAAATGGATATTTATTTTCCTAAATAGATACTTATTGAGTACTGTTTATCTTACAGTGTGGTGCTTGTATGGATGCAAGAGGAAAAATCTAGTTGGGAATCTAGTTGGGGAATCAATACACAAAAATAGCTGCACATGAGAAGGTACAGGATGAGAAACAAGTGAATGTATGCAGTAATTGCCAAACAATTTCAAACACAGCAAAAGAAGTGTTTCTTGGAGGATGTAAAACTTGGAGAGTTATAAACATTTTCCACAGTGTTAGGTATAGTATATGTTATAAACATTTTGAAGAGTACTTAGAACTTGAAGAGTACTTAGAACTCAGGTAGGCAAAGATGGGTGGCAATTAGAGAAGGTTTAATGGAGATGATTAAAGTCCAGTCTGGACAATAAAGTAAAGGTGGGGATAAATACCTTTATAGGTATAGACGTGTAGAGAGGACATCACAGGCACAGAACTTAAAATCTATGGGACAAATTATGGAAGCATCAAATTAGCTCATTTTCCCCGGGACAGAGTCTTCATGTAATCAGATTGTATCTGGGTTTTTTTTCTAGAGAGCCTTGTGTGACAGGCTAAAAGTTTGGACTTTTCTCAGGCGACATTAGAGAGATGCTAAACGTTTTTATAGAATTACATTGGGGACAATATAAAGTTGTGTTTTAGTAGCGTTACTGTAGCAGAGGTGAAGTACAGATTGGAAAGTTATAGTGACAGTCCAGGTGGAGGCACTTAAGGCTTCACTATTTTAATTATCTTCACTATTTAAACTCCAGAAAGTGCTATAATTGCCAGGAAAATCTCTGGTTTTGCCTCATTATCATAGATTCATTAGTTTCACCGTTTTATGTATCTTCCATGTCTGATGATTTTTAGTCCTTTAATTCTGCCAAATTTTCAGTCTTCTCTTTAGCTCCAGTCCTTTCTTGGCCTCCTCTGTTTTTCTGTGCTCTTTTTTTGTGTGAACTTTCCTGCTTTTTGTTCTGAATTTATTCAGAGTAGACCTGCACATTTCAGCTTCACAATAGAGAATTCCAATAAACTGATGATGCTATGTGTCATTCATTTCCTAATGTTACTGATATATTCCATAATATTTGCTAAGCTTTAGTGGTATTAATGTTTTATGCTATCCTATTAATAAACTCAATAAGATATTTCTGATTTTTTTTTTGGTATTATGACTAACAGGTGAGCATATTAAATTCAGTGTGGTTGTACTTGTGAGTGGAAGATAAGGATAGTAGCACTTGTAACCCTGTAAGTTTCTTACCATTTTACTAAGTTTTCACTCAATTTTAATTAAATTTGAAAGTCTTTAAAATTAAGGCCAGAAATTTATGTTAGTTTGATCTTGGTGCTTTTCTTAAAATATCAAAATATTAGTGCTTGTTTCTATCTGGATAAATTGTTTTCTGTTTAATTATCTGTTTCTGCCATCTCTTGTAGTGACTTAGTTTCCAAAATGGTGACTGTTAAAATATATAAGGTGAAAATATATAAAAGATGAAGAATGAATAGAAAGAAATCTTGATTCTGGTGTATGACTATATTTATACAAACATAGTATGTTCCTGAAACCATTTAATCTATAATAACCTTCCTTTGAAAGCATCATTATAGTAGTTTCTTGAAAGTATCTTGAAATTATTTTTATGTTACTTAAAAAAGTTGCTTAAGGCTTTAGAAAGTAGAAATTCTGAGTAATTGACGCTTAATGCAAATTTTACTGAAGGCAATAATAAGCATCAAGTAAAATTGACTTTTTAATTATAAATGAAATATTTTATTAATGATTCAATCCTGCACTTCTGCTTGAACACTTCTATTTGAAAGTTTTTTCTTCCTTTTTTCCTCAGTGAAAGAGGGCAATCAAACTTGGTTTTAACTCAAGAGTTCAAGAAGGGGTGAAAAAAGTGAATAGAAGGAAGTCTTCATTCTGGAAAGGGACTCATTTTGAAGTTCAACTGAAGCAGGCTGTTTTACAATTTTGTATAGAAAATTATATCTTTATAATCAACTTGATTATTTGATTTATAATGTAAAAAAGCATAATGTTTCTTACAGTCTATAAATAACCACTTTTTTCAAGCATAACAGATTAAGTGAAAAAGGGAGTGAACAAAAATGGGAGGGGATCATGAATCTGTATCTGCCCTGAGGAAGAGGGCAGTACTTTTGGGGAGTGCAATTTACATGAGCATCTGGGTCTTTTGTCATGTTTTGGATGGATGACCTGAGTCTGATATATTGGTGAATAGCATTAACAAAGGTCTGGTTGTCAAAGACTAGGAAGAAAAATGCAATTAGCCACAGCAATGAGGTGATGTCTATGTTTAGGGAAAAAGAACCAATACCTAAATGGCAACAGAAAACACTGGAATGATGCCATTAGCAAAAGGCCAGATTTGTGTGTGTGTGTGTGTGTGTGTGTGTGTGTGTACCTATTATGTAGTCATCTTCACTCAGTGGGATATGACAAAATAAGTCATTTCTTTGCGATGTTTGACTTATGTAATGAGAACAAATATGTACAAATATGTATCTGTTACTAAAGAAATGACCTGGTGAGCTCAATGAATTTGTAACTCATAACACACTAATTTCACCAACCTAACATTTGTAATTGTTTGTTTCTATTTAAAGAAAATTAGAATTAAATAAAGGGCATTGGAGGCTGAAAGAAGTTTGCTCTTTTTTCAGTCTCATTTTTTTTTTTTTTTTTTTT